>NC_136434.1:213002170-213602170 GCF_052849685.1 Lactuca virosa
CAAACCATAAAGTTGAAGGGTTTTGAGCATTCTAACACTCCTATGGTGTACATGCAACCCTAGAAACCTTGGACCTATGTTTTACTAAGATACATGCAAATTTGATTTTTCCAAGGTTCTTAACCTAACTAGCATGGCATGGGGAACTTGAAACATAAAAGCTAGTAGAAGAACATACCTTTCTTGTTGCTTGGATTCCTTAAGAACTTTGTGAGCCTAGCACCCCAAATGTGATGCCTCAAGTGTTTCACACAACACCACAACTCTTGGAATAACTTTGAGAGAAGTACACAAACACTCAAAATCGGCTAGCCCTCTAGTTCTTCACTTAGTGCCGATTTTGGTAGTCCATGGGGTCCTTTTATAGTGTGTCATAAGTAGGGTTACACCATGTAAACCCTAATTGACATGGCTTTCCATTTCCTCCATGATCCATGGGTTTTAGCCTCCATGGAGCATCCATGGAGCACCCTATGGATTTAGCCCAATCCAATAAACCATGGATCATTAGCCCACTATATTAAGAATGGATGAGTTACACAATCAACCCCATATATTTAATTAGTCTCAATTTTGATCACAAAATTAATTCCAAATTAATTCTTGACCAATACTAGTTAAATAATATTATTAATATATTAGAACTTATAATATATTAATAAACCATAAGTGTCATTTTCTCATTTTTGTCTATCCAAGTGTCATGATGCCATGCAACCCAAATGGACCATGCCAATCGGGTCAAGTACATACTAGAAATAGTTATGGACTTAGACACCTTATCCAACAGTCTCCCACTTGGATAAGTCTAATAACTATAACTGCAAGTATGACTTCAGGAACCGATCAACAATCGTAGCTCTTTCAAAGTCTCGCAGAACTAAGATGACCTGCCATTTAAGATAAGTGATCATATAATCCTCTACTCTTCAAGATATCAGCCGGACAAATACATGGAACAATGTCGTACTTATTGTCCAGCAGTTTGTTTCCGGATTTCCGATTTGTTTGACATAGAACTCAATCGAACACATCGATTTAGTTCTGACCGGGCCCGGTACATAGGTCAAAACAAAATCATCGAGGGGCCCATATATCGCTTTTAATCCTCCAAGGACTAGAAGGAACAGATAAACTTCGACTCATATGCTTTTTCTACTACTTGTTGAATCATACACAAAGGTACGTTTTATAACATCGAGTTACCAATGCGTTTTCGTACAATCAATGTATAACCAACTCATAGTCAACAACTCATATCTCTAGGTTTGAAGACTTATATGATATTACCATCTCACGATCACTCGAGATAAATTCCATGAAGTGATACAAGTGAGCGTGGGTTGAATCCAATACTCAGAACTTATGAGCACTCATGAATGTTGTATCAACCTTTTGCTATGTCTAGCACCTTAGACATCTACAAACCCAATTCATGACAATCTTGATTCATATCTACTTCCAACATATGACTGACTGTGGAGAGTTTGAATAATATGATATACCATAACATAATTATTCTGGAAGTCAAAACATGCAAAAATTGAAATGATAGTAAACGGTTGACAGAAGATAGTAACACTTTACATATAAATAAACAACAAATTTTATTTATCATCAAATGTCAACTACACTTTACAAATTTCAAAAGCTATCTAATTTCTAAAACTAATATCATCTTTTAGCCCAATGCGCCTCGCATGCTGAAGATGCTTAACCCTACTCAGTCCCTTCGTGAGGGGATTTGTTAGGTTCTCATCCGATGATACCCTCTTTGCCACGAGGAGTCCTTCTTCTATTCGATGTCTAATGAAATGGTATTTTCTGTCGATGTGTCTGGATCTCCCGTGAACCCTTGGTTCCTTAGCTAAGGCAACTTCACTTTCACTATCACAGAAAATCTCCATAGGCTCCTTTTATAGCTGGTACAACTCCAAGGTCTCCAATGAATTTCTTCAGCCATATCGGCTCCTTTGCTGCCTCGCTTGCTGCTATGTACTCTGATTCACAAGTTGAATCAGCCACTGTCTCCTGCTTGGAACTTTTCCAAGTAATTGCTCCTCCGTTTAAGGTAAAGACCCAGCCTGACTAAGAGCGGAAATTATCCCTATCAGTCTGGAAGCTAGCATCACTATACCCTACTACTCTCAAGTCATCACTCCCACCGAGGATAAGGACCCAGTCCTTAGTCCTCCACAGGTACTTGAGAATATTCTTTACCGCAGTCCAGTGAGCCTTGCCAGGATTCCATTGATATCTACTGACCATGCTCAAAGAAAAGGCCACATCAGGACGAGTACAAGTCATAGCATACATGATCGAGCCTACAGCGGAAGCATATGGTACTCGACTCATCTCAGCTATCTCAGCCTCTGTACTCGGGCTCTGAGTCTTACTCAGTCTGGCGTTACTCTGGATCGGTAACTCTCCTTTCTTGGAATCCTGCATGCTGAACCTATTCAGCACCTTATCCAAGTAGGTACTTTGACTAAGTCCAATTAGTCTCTTACTCCTGACTCTCAAAATTCTTATCCCTAGGATATAGGCAGCTTCTCCAAGGTCCTTCATAGCGAAACACTTCCCAATCCAGGACTTAACTTCCTGTAGGGTTGGGATATCATTTCCTATGAGTAGTATGTCATCCACATACAATACCAAAAAGCTAAATATACTCCCACTAGCCTTGACATATACACATGACTCATCTTCGCTCCTGGAAAAGCCAAACTCTTTGACTTTCTCATCGAAACAAAGATTCCATCTGCGAGGTGCTTGTTTTAATCCATAGATGAATTTCTCAAGCTTACACACTCTATTAGGGTACTCTATACTGACAAAACCCTCTGGCTGACTCATGTAAACATCCTCAGCCAACTTTCCATTAAGGAAAGTGGTTTTGACATCTATTTGCCATATTTCATAATCATGAAATGCAGCAATGGCTAGCATAATCCTAATAGACTTAATCTTTGCTACTGGTGAAAAGGTCTCATCATAGTCAATTCCCAGAGTTTGAGAAAAGCCTTTGCAACCAGTCGTGCCTTATAAGTGTGTACATTCCCATCCATGTCGGTCTTCTTCTTGAAGAATCATTTGCACCCGACTGTCTTACGACCTGGTACATTGTCAACCAAGTTCCAAACTTGATTGTCATACATGGACTGTATCTTGCTGTCCATAGCCTCTTTGCAATTAGCAGACTCGGGGTCTGCCATGGCTTCCGTGTAGCTGTTAGGTTCATCCAAACATACCAGTATACTATCACTGATAAGTGTATCACCTTCCGCAGTAATATGGAAACCATAGTAATGCTCACGTGCATTCCTAACTCTCGTGGAACGCCTTAGAGGTATAGACTCGTCAGTTGGATCAACATGAGTTTCCTCCTCAGGTTGATTGCTAAGGTTTGAGGTTCCTTCACCACTTGACTCTTGAATTTCTTCAAGGTCAATTTTCCTCCCACTGTCTCCTTGGCTTATGAACTCTCTCTCGCGAAAGACTCCTCTCCTTGCCACAAAGACCACATTATCACTGGGTCTATAGAAGAGGTAACCAAAGGATTTTTGTGGGTAGCCGATGAAAATACACCGCTCACTTCGATGTTCGAGCTTATCGTGAGTCTCGCGCCTCACGAAAGCCTCGCAACCCCAAATCTTGATGTGGTCCAAATTGGGAACTTTCCCAGTCCACATATCGTGAGGTGTTTTGGCAACCTTTTTGGTAGGGACTAAATTAAGGATATGGGCGGCAGTCTCTAAGGCATACCCCCAAAATGAGATTGGTAGCGAAGCTCGACTCATCATGGAACGAACCATGTCCAACAAGGTTCGATTACGCCTCTCAGCCACACCATTAAGCTGTGGTGTTCTGGGAGGTGTCAATTGTGAGACAATCCCACATTCCTTAAGATAGTCAAGGAACTCTGTACTAAGATATTCACCACCTCGATCGGATCGAAGCATCTTAATGTTCATGCCCAACTGATTCTCCACTTCCTGTTTAAACTCTTTGAACTTTTCGAAGGTTTCTGACTTATGCTTGATTAAGTAGACATAACCATATCTACTATAATCATCAGTAAAAGTCACATAGAAGCGGTTAGCATCCCTTGTGGCGGTTCTGAAGGGTCCACACACATTTGTGTGTACAAGATCCAACAAACCTTCATCCCTAGCACATGTACCAGTGAAGGGTAACTTTGTCATTTTTCCAAGTAGACAAGATTCACAACTATCATCCGACTTTAGGTCAAATGACTCCAAGACTCCATCCTTTTGGAGTTGGCCTATGCGTTTCTTGCTAACATGTCCAAGACGACAATGCCATAATGATGCTTTATCCAAGCTAGTGGAAGAATCAATACACAACACATTATTTCCTAGGTTATATACAACCGACACAGTTTCATATACACCATCACAAGGTAATGCTTTAAAATAAAAGACATTATTATAGAAAGCATTAATACCACCACATCCATTATCAAATGAAAAAGTAAATCCTTATTTGTACAAACCGTGAAAGGAAATAATATTTCTCGCCATTTCAGACGAGTAACAACATTTATTCAAATCTAATGTTAACCCACTACTTAGCAACAAAGAATAAACTCCAATCTTGGTGACATGTGTAACTTTCCTATTCCTCATGATCAAGTTTATCTTCCCATGCTCCACATCCTCACTTCTTCTTAGTCCCTGCAGATCAGAACATATGTGAATACCACAACCTGTATCAAGGACCCAAGAATTAGAATAGGGTGAGTTATTAGACAATATAGTGTAAATACCTGCATGGTTGGGTTTTACTTTCCCATCCTTAACATCTTGCAAGTACTTTGGGCAGTTTTGCTTCCAGTGCGCCTTTTCATGGAAATAGAAGCATTCATCCTCTTTAGGGTTGGCAGAAGGAGTGACAGAACCACTTTTGGTTCTACTTGAAGAGGAGCCATCAAGAGACTTTCCCTTGGTACCCTTCGAAGGGCTCTTCCTATTCTTCCCTTTACCTTGCCCGATACCCAGAACAGGGGCGGTGGTAGGAGTATGAGTGGTAACAACCGATTTACCTTTAAGACTACTTTCGGCGGTCTTCAGAAGTCCTTGAAGTTTGCTGAGCGTGACCTCTTCCTTGTTCATATGATAGGTCATTTGGAATTGATCATAACAAGAAGGTAAGGAGTGCAATATGATGTCAATTGCCAACTCCTCAGGGAAGTTCACATTCAACTTCAGTAGACGGTCCACAAACCTTTGCATTTTCTGCATGTGGCCCGTGATGGGATCACCATCTTTCATTTAGGTTGTTATCATGGAGGAGATTATTTCATATCGCTCTTGACGAGCACTCTGATGGTATCTTTCCATCAGATCCTGGTGCATCTCAAAAGGATAAAAGTCCTCATAGGACTTTTCGAGCTCGGCTGTCATCGTGGCCAGCATGATACATGCCACTTTAGTGACATCTCTCTCATGAGTCCTGAAGTCAGCGATCTCCTCTGGAGTAGCAGAAGACTCATCAAGTTCCTTTAGCTCCTTGTCGATGACATATTCCTTGTCCTCATAGCGAGTGACCATCCTTATGTTCCTAATCCAGTCATTGAAATTAGTCCCATCAAAGATGACTCTCCCACAATAAAGTATAAAGGTTGAATTTTAACTTTTAAAATTCTAGGGGTTGGAACTAAAGTTTTCTAAAGTGACTTTACATGTTCCAAAACTTGAGGGCAAGTTTTTGTAACTATTCAAAACTTTTCAACTTCATAACTTATAAGTTAATGGTTTATTAAAATGAAGACTCTTCATTTTATGTAACCTATGTGTTCTTTAATGGACTTTAAAAGAAAAGACTTTTGGTAATCCATAACTTGAGGACAAATTATGGATTCCATTAAAACACTTAGATCAAGAATTAAACTAACAACAAGTTTGCAAATAATTCCTATGATCTACCAAACTCATAAGTGTATGAACATTCATATCAACAATTTCAAGAATCATATAAACACATATAAAACTTGAAATTTTGATAATAACCATTGAAAATGGATTAGCATAATCATTACCACACCAAAAACAGGTTTTACAAGTCCAAAACAGTTTAGGATAATGATTCTAGTCCATTTCCAGCATCAAAATTTGAAAATTTGCACTCAGGGCCTTCTACTCGTCGAGTGCATGACCCTACTAGACGAGTAGGATGAATATATGCATGGACTCGTCGAGTCCCCCCATGGACTCGGCGAGTTCACTTAGCAAAATGCAGAAATTTCGACTTTCTTCAACAATTTGCATCAAGTATCAAGTAAACAAACCTGACTCTGATACCACTGAAGGGTTTTGAGCATTCTAACACTCCTATGGTGTACATGCAACCCTAGAAACCTTAGATCTATGTTTTACTAAGATACATGCAAATTTGATTTTCCAAGGTTCTTAACCTAACTAGCATGACATGGGGAACTTGAAACATAAAAGCTAGTAGAAGAACATACCTTTCTTGTTGCTTGGATTCCTTAAAAACTTTGTGAGCCTAGCACCCCAAATGTGATGCCTCAAGTATTTCACACAACACCACAACTCTTGAAATAACTTTGAGAGAAGTACACAAACACTCAAAATCGGCTAGCCCTCTAGTTCTTCACTTAGTGCCGATTTTGGTAGTCCATGGGGTCCTTTTATAGTGTATCATAAGTAGGGTTACACCATGTAAACCCTAATTGACATGGCTTTCCATTTCCTCCATGATCCATGGGTTTTAGCCTCCATGGAGCATCCATGGAGCACCCTATGGATTTATCCCAATCCAATAAACCATGGATCATTAGCCCACTATATTAAGAATGGATGAGTTACACAATCAACCCCATATATTTAATTAGGCTCAATTTTGATCACAAAATTAATTCCAAATTAATTCTTGACCAATACTAGTTAAATAATATTATTAATATATTAGAACTTATAATATATTAATAAACCATAAGTGTCCTTTTCTCATTTTTGTCTATCCAAGTGTCATGATGCCATGCAACCCAAATGGACCATGCCAATCGGGTCAAGTACATACCAGAAATAGTTATGGACTTAGACACCTTATCCAACAAAAGTTTCCAACTTTATGGTTATGCATGTCTCAATAAGGCCCAACATCAAGATTTTAGTTTGTCTTAACCACTAAAGACCTCATGCATGCACTAAAAGAGCCAATATAGCATTTTTATGACTTATTGCACCTCATTTCTTCAGAAAGGACAGATCCTTTGGTCTTAGAGTAGCACATACTCATTAACACCAAGAAAAGGGACTAAGAACACATAATTTCCTCATGGTAAGATCTAAAAGAAAACAAGGCAAGATTGAAGCTTTATACCTTCTGGAGCTTCTCAAGAAGGTAAGAATCCCAGATCCACAAGTTGCTCCCTCACCAAGGCTTCTCCAAGAATCTTCTTCTTTCTCTAACACACCAAGAACACACCAAAAAACACACAATTGAGCTCCAAAATGCACACTCAAATATTATGGTTTGCAAAAACGTCCCAAGGGAGTGGAGGTTGAAAGGTGGAAAGGAAATGAGCCAATATGATGCTTAAATACCCTTCAAACCCTAAATTTTAGGTTTTCCTCCTGACGTGAGTACGCCCAACGTACGTGAGTGTACCCCCAACATACTAGGGCGTGCCCTAGTACGCTCAACGTACACACATGTATGCTTAGCGTACTCCTTCAACTCATATTACCAAAATGCCACTAGGGATTCAAGGCATGATTCTTGGACTTAGGGATCAAATTGACTTATAATTTAAAACCAAGGGATGAAATTGAAAATACCTGAAAATCGGGGTGTTACAACTCTCCCCCACTTGAACTAGACTTCGTCCTCGAAGTCTGTTTCAGAGAACAAATATGGACAATACTCCCGCATCTCAGCCTCCGGCTCCCAGGTTCACTCAGAGCTCCTCCCGTGCTGCCATCGTACCTTTACCAAAGGTACTTCCTTGCTACACAAAACCTTTACCTTCCTTTCCAGAATAGCTACTGGCCTCTCGACATAGTTCAGGCGCTCATCGACCTGAATATCATCCAAAAAAACCACTGCATCCTCATCCAATACGCACTTCCGCAGTTGCGAAACATGGAAAGTGCTGTGAATCTGACTGAGCTCCTCAGGAAGATCCAATCTGTAAGCAACCTTGCTAATCCTGGCAATAACCCGAAATGGCCCAATATAATGGGGACCCAATTTCCCCATCTTCCTATAGCAAATCACACCTTTCCAAGGTGAGACGTTCAGTAACACCATGTCGCCGACCTGAAATTCCAACTCGGATCGGCACCAGTCGGCATAGCTCTTCTACCGACTCTTAGTAGTTTGTAATCTCTGCTTGATCTGTCAACTCATCTCCGTAGTCTGAAGGACCACTTCGTTCCGTCCCATAACCCTGTGGCCAACCTCGCCCCAGCAAACCGGGGTACGACATCTCTGCCCATACAAGAGCTCAAAAGGCGGAACACCAATGCTGGAGTGAAAACTGTTGTTGTAGGAGAACTCCGCAAGAGGTAGGTAGGAGTCCCAACTCCCACCAAAATCGATGACACAGGCTTGCAACATATCCTCAAGGTTCTGTGTCGTCCACTCACTCTGGCCATCGGTATGCGTATGATAAGTTGTGCTGAAGTGCAACCTCGTGCCCAGTTCCTCATGGAACTTCTGCCAAAAACGGGAGGTGAACCGAACATCACGGTCTGAAACAATGGAGAACGAAACCCCATGGAGAGCAACGATCTCACAAATATACACTTCAGCCAACTTCTCGGCCGGAGAACTCTCCCAAATCGCCAGGAAGTGGGCACTCTTGGTCAATTGATCCATGATGACCCAAATAGCATCGAAACCGTTTGCCATCTTCGGCAACTTGGTGATGAAATCCATCGAAATCTGCTCCCATTTCCACATGGGAATCTTTAGAGGCTGCAGCTTGCCATGCAGCCTCTGATGCTCAGCCTTGACCATCCTGTAGGTCATGCACCTCTCCACGTACTAGGCTATCTCCTTCTTCATACATGGCCACCAATAGCTCAATCTTAGATCCCGATACATCTTGGTGGCCCCCAGATGGATAGAAAAATGAGACTTATGAACCTCCTCCAACACAATTTGTCTGACCTCACCAGACATAGGAACCCACACCCGACGACAACGGGTTAACAATCCATGACTATTCGGATCAAATATGGCGATCTCATCCCTGATCCTTTCTATCTTCCAGTTCTCTTCCCGAACACCCTCGACCTGAGCCTCCATAATAAATCCCAAAAGCAGAGAATCCACTGATATCCTCATACACGATGCCCCACCTGAAGACCCATCCGACTTGCGGCTTAAAGCATCCGCCACCACATTCGCTTTACCTGGATGGTAAAGGATCTCGCAATCATAATCCTTGACTACGTCCAGCCACCTGCGCTGCCTCATGTTCAGGTTCGGCTGATACATAATATGTTTCAAACTCTTGTGATCCATGTAGATAGTACAACGGACCCCATAAGGATAGTGCCTCCAAATCTTGAGGGAAAAAACCACTACCCCCAACTCCAGATCATGAGTGGGATATCACATAGTCTCTGCCGAAGGGTCTCAAATGTTGTCTGCTGCTCAGGGATCCATCAGAAATCCACCCCCTTCCTCGTCAGACGAGCGAGGGGTACTGCAATCTTGGAGAAATCCTAAATAAATCTCCGATAGTACCATGCCAAACCGAAGAAAGTCTTGATATCTGAGGGAGATTTCAGAACCTCCCACTACATTACAGCCTTAATCTTGGCCGAATCCACCAATATCCCATCCCGATTAATGAGGTGTCCAAGGAACTGAACCTCCCGTAACCAAAAATCACACTTCGAGAACTTAGCATAAAGTCGTTCCCGCCTCAAGACCCCCAGAAGCTCACGAAGATGCTCCTCATGCTGCTCTCTGGTCTTGGAATATACCTAGATATCATCAATAAATACGATAACTGAACGATAGAGCATTGGCCTGCATACTCGATTCATCAAATCTATAAATACTGCAGGCGTATTGGTGAGCCCAAATGGCATCACCACGAACTTGTAATACCCATAACGAGTCCGGAACGCGGTCTTCTCCACGTCCTCCTCTCTCACCCTGACCGGATGATATTCGTACCTCAGATCTATCTTGGAGAACCAAGATGCACCCTGCAACTGATCAAAGAGGTCATTGGTCCGCGGAAGGGGATAACGGTTCTTCACCGTCAGCTTGTTCAACTCCCGGTAATCAATACACATCCGGTGTGAACCATCCTTCTTCCTGACAAACAAAATCGGCGCTCCTCACGGAGAACTACTCGGTCTAATGAACTGCTAGCCTAGCAGCTCCTGCAGCTGAGATGACAACTCCTGCATCTTAGGTGGTGCCAAGCGGTACGACGCCTTGGCAATCGGGGTCGAACATGGCACGAGATCAATCCTGAACTCGACCTGCCTCTCAGGAGGCACATCGGGTAAATCCTCTGGAAGCATATCGGAAAACTTCATGACAACCGGGACCTATAAAACTGAAACCTGATCCCCAACACGCTTATCCACCACATAAGACAAATAACCCTCACACCCACTTTGAATATACTGTCGAGCTCTAGTTGCAGAACAAAACCCTGAACCCATCCTGGTTTCCTCTCCACAGATAAACAGTTCTCCCCCACTTGGGGTTCGAACTACCATGCGCTGGCCCTCACAATCAATCAAAGCACCAAAACAGCTCAGCCAGTCCATACCCACAATCACGCATACATCCCCCATGGGGATAGGAATCAAATCTATTGGATAAGCTACCCCGAAGATCTCTACAATACAACCCCGATACACTGATGATGCAGAAACGGTCTGTGTTCGTTGGCGATAGAAACTCGCAACGGACACTCCAACTCCCCAATAGGCATATCAAACCCCCTACTAAACGATCGAGACACAAAAGACCGACTCGCACCCGAGTCAAACAACACTAGAGCAGGAAATTAGTTTACTAGGAACGTACCTAACAGAGGTACATAGATAAGCATAACATAAGACATAATCAACAGAATAATGAATAGAAACATACCAGTCAAAACATTTGTAGCTGTTCTAGCCTCCTTGGCAGTAAGCTGGAAAGCGTGACCTTGAGCCCTCGGGGGCTCCGCTTTCCCCTGGCGCCCATCTGTGATCCTCAGAGTAGCTGGCACGGGGGCCTGTGCCAGCTTGGAGGCGAGCAATGGACATTTGACCTTCACATGGCCAACCTGATCACAATGATAACAGATCCCGATACTCTGAACAGGGGCCACAATCCCTCGCATAGTCCCCCTCCCTGCCATATTTGTGGCATACACCTCCTGATCGACAAGCCCCGTCATGAACTTTTCTGCACTTCCCACAAGTGCGGCCTCGCTGACCCTCGGATCTAGAATCGGCAGCTTTGAACCGCTTCGGTGCTGGCTGTGACTGTGTCGGGGCCGGTCTCTACTCTCTCGTGTGCAGCTCTATCTCAATCTCACGCCACCTATCGAGTACAAAACATCTCTATGAACTGATCCCAAGATAGTGTAGCCCTCTGCTCAGCAGAATATGATCCCGTAACAAGTCTCCACTAATCCTTCGCTCCGGACCTCAGGAGGTTCATAGTGCACCTGACCTTCTGGTCAGCTGGGCAATAACAGGTAAAAAAGCATCCCTCGACATCAGATAACCACCTCATGGCTACAATCGGGTCCTAAACTCCATCGAAGGTCGGGGGCTTCGTATTGTCGAAGTCCCAATACTGAAAAACCCGACCCGGTCCAACACATGCAGCTACCACGACTGCTGAGGCTACAGCAGCAGCAGCCTCAGCAACGGTTGCGTATTTGTCATCAAAGAACTCGATCATCGCGGTATTAATAGAACCAAATAACTCCGGTATCTGATCCGTGACAATAGCTACAACCTCCTCACGGAGAATCTCCCTAATCCTGTCATCCAACCCAACTAACCTACCCTGACTGCCAACTCCTGATCCTGACCCGGACCCAGTCTCAACTCGCCTCGTCATCACCATACTGAAAATAAACCAAGGAATATCAGATAAAACGCTTACAGGACATGGAACCAACTCCCAATAAAGCCCTAGGGGTTGTGACTTCCTTGCTATACGTACGGTGTAACACCTTGTTTCAAATCGTTTTCCATTGCGGTGTGGTGATCAAGGAGTGGGTATTAGTAGACTTAGAACCCTTGAAGAATTGAGTTTGGGCTCGAAGTTTGTGACATCCCCAAATTCAAGGTCATTTTAAAAATTTTATTTATGCTTATTTAAATCCATAATATCCATTTTGGAAAGTAGTATTACGGAATTTGTTACCAGAAAAACATGATAATAATATTATCAAATAATTTCCAAAGAAATGTATTTTATTTATATTAAAACATTGGGATGTCATTGTCAATTCAGAAACATAAGCATAAACAGACCTTACATTCATTTACACTAATGGTTTACATCTCCGTTAATCTCTCAGTGTAATGTAGCTTCATATTGACACTTGTGATACAAATAAACTGAGTGGGTCTGGTTGGGAAACCTGGTGAGTACATAGGGATTTCAATCCCACAATGTTATATCATATATATATTTTAAAAACTCACAATATATACAATTTCACCTCATATAAACAATTTTACCCCACCCTGTCGATCCTCACAACAATACGAATTCATACTCTCGGATCTAAATTTAATGGCTTTACCTAGGATCAGGTATGTCAAATCCATACTCTCGGATCAATGACAAATGACTATGCCCAATCCATACTCTCGGACTAGGGACGAATGACTATGTCTAATCCATGCTCTCGGATTAATGACAAATTTTAAAGTTCGACCCTACGTGTATATCTCACCCGTACTCATAAGCATATACTACCCTATATTCATCTCAATTAATTTAGGTTTATTTTGTATCCTAAATTATCATATATTATCATATATGCTCTTAACACGTATTTCACGCAATAACAAATATTTCACACACAAACATATATTTAATACATTAATAAATACTTGTATTAAAATCATGTTCATGAAAGGGTATGCACTCACTTGTTAAAGTGATGACTCCAAACTCGGACAGCGCTTCGCTTCAAACAATTTTATTTTCCTTCGATGAAACCTAGTATCATTACCACTAGATTTTAGTCTAATATTTATTGTGACTAGTTATTAGTCTAGATTTACGAGCGATATTGTTTTATAAGTGTTAAGCAATACTTTTCAACTACTATGTACAGACAGGGGTCAACCATGAAACACCGGAGGGCAGGACCATTTTGGCATTTAAGCTGTTCTGAAATCCAACAACCCTATGCGACCCTTCAAACCAGATTCCCCATACTGTGAGCAGTTAAAAGGTATTATAACAACACTTTGTATAATTTATGGTACTTAGCACATATATTGTTTATAGATTCATAATAACGATAATGAACTTAAACATAAGTTATACTTAAAGTATGGTAAGCATAACTCACTTACAAGGGGGTTTTAGCTAGGAGTCGGGCTCTACAGGGGCAGAACTTCGTCGCTGAATCTTTCTAAAAAGACTTTTGTAGTGCTTCAGCGCTCACCTTAATATACTAAAACTACATAAAGAGAATTCGAATCACGAGGAACCGAAATGCTCGGGGGATAAGAAGAGAAAGACTCTTGAATCAAGATAATGGTGCAAGAAATATGAGAGCCTAGATGCTCTTATTTATAGTAATTGGATTTTCCAAAACCACCCTCTGTAGTTACTTAAATGATTAAACACCCATTTATAATACTATTTTAAATAGATTTAACGATATTTGTACTAAACTAATATCGAAATTATTCAACACTAGTCTTATAACAGTTGCACCGTCAATACCTTTTGAATGATATATACATATGTATATATATGTATACGTATATATGATTTATACTTTATTTTAATACGTAAATATGTTATTATAAATTATAACTCGTTCATACGAATTCCGTTTTTGACGTTTTATATATCCACGCGTAGCTATCGACGAGATCTACAACTTTCGTTTAGACTCCGTCGGCTAATTTTGACTTTATTTTTTTTGTCCATCTTTTTATAAATTAAATGATTTGCTAAAATCATAACTTTCTCGTACGGACTCCGTTTTTAGCATTGTTTTTCTCAAAACTCTTATTTTAAAGAGCACTACGATTTTCTTTTTGGTGACTTTAGGTAAAGTCAACAATTCTCTTCGTAACTTTTTACGTCATACATTCGTTGTGTGCGGCTGACTTTTATATCTTATAAAAATCATATCTAATTCATATGGAGTTAGATTTCTATGAAATTTATAGTTTCGGGATCAGGAAGACGTGTACTTTCTATATATATATATATATATATATATATATATATATATATATATATATATACACACACATACACACACACATATATATATATATATATATATATATATATATATATATATATATATATATATATATATATGTTTTGGCGCACTTATTTTTACGATTTACGGACGATTATACTGGTTTTTCCTATTTTATTATATTATAATAATCATGAAACACATAATATTCATATAATTCTTCTTTATTACGACAAATAGGCTACAATTGTTGACCCTAAATATTACTTTGGTTAAGATTATTTATCCTAGATAATCTTCTATCAAAAAAATCATTTTTAACGTTTATTATATATTAATTGACTAGCCCGAATTTGCAGGTGTTACAATTATCTCCCCTTAGGATGATTACGTCCCACAATCATCAACAAAACAGGGCTTGTATAATGACTTTGTACGTTTCCTTTCCATTCTAGGCGATAATCGTAATTCCTATGTCCTTTCAAATGAGCATCTAACTCTAGGACTCCTTGACTGCTGGCGGTGCACAATCTTGCACCCGTTCTTTATCTTATGTTGGACTTTCACGTATAATTCGAGTTACAAACTCGGTCCTTATTGGAGACTCCTGCTTCTTCTTAAACATACTTAACTTAAGATAAGGTTTTTACTTCGATTACCGTAACATACCGATGGGTCATGTTCTAATGACCTCTCATCGTATGATGCAATGCTTAGACTCAAGTATTTTTAAGTCAGATTCCAGAATGGAAGATACCTTCCTTCATGTTCTAATGTGAATTAATCACATTCTAGCATATAACACTTCTAGCTACAAGCTTCTTACTTTAACGACGATCGCGATACTTCTATTGATCGTTTCGATTATCTTTTACTTCAATCTTCTGGCTTAAGTCGGATGCTACATCGAACTAGGTTCTCTGAACCACGTACAATACTTATCTTAGCCAGACTCGATTTGATATGACTACTAGGGTCGGAATAACAATCATCTTCTTAGTCATTACCGAAACAGTGGTAATGACAGAAACAAACGAAACAAACTCAACTACTAATGCCTTAGTAACCTTGTGACTTTCCCCGATCCAAGTGCGAGTCCTGTGCTTCGGGTAGTATAGCCATCTATTACCTTTCACACCTACTCATACTCGTCCCAAGTATTGTCTCGCAGTTCTCCAAGTCACCATACAAGAATTTCACATAGTCATTTAACACATCAGATAACATAACTAAGGTTTATATTATTTATTGAAACGATTACATAGATATTTAAGTTCATCATATACTATGCCTTCTTGTATTAGGCTACACCACATGATACTATCTAACTACTTTATATATCCTTACTCCTAATCCCTTGCGTCGTTTCCGGCTTCATCAAGGATCATATGGCACAATGTACTCCCATGGTAGTCCCTTTGTATACCTATCAAATTTTGTCAGATCACCAGGTACGATGCGCAAAGAAAACTCCATCTTATCTTTGAAGACATTAGTATACTCATCAATGGACATATTACCCTTTTTCAACGCCAGAAACTGGTTTTCCAGCTCTAGCATGTTTTGGGATGAGCAGAACTTGCGTTTAAAGTGTACTAAGAATTATTCACATGTTAGTTGTAGTGGCTAATTGGGGCTTATGATCTTTCCCCAAGTGTTACACCAATGATCGGACCCACCCCTAAACTGACGCACAACATAAGTAGTTTGTAGCTTGCCCTTGCAACAACATGTTATGAAAGCTAGCTCCATTTCAGAGATCCAATCCATAACTCCGATCGGATCTTCTTTCCCAGTAAAATTTGATGGTTTGCAAGTCGTAAAGTATTTATACTTGTATCAATTCCTTTCAATTCCTCCATCCCGATTATTTCTCCTAACCACTTGTGGTTCATCTTGACTCACAGTACGACTGTAGTTTCCTTCCTCCGACTGTTCTATGTTCAGTTCAGGCTGCTCAACATGCACGGTAGGTTTATCCCTATTCTGTTGAAGTAGAAGCCTTGTCTCTTCCATCTGATGATCCAACATCATTTTTATCATTGCATGTACTCCTGCCATTGTGATTGGCTCGGGTGCAACTGCTACCTCTAGTGCATGCTCAATCACTCGTAGCTCAGGCTGTGGGTTACCGTTTCCCAATCCGCTTTGAGTTCTCACCATGTCGATCTATACACCAAATCAGAAGTTCAGTGTGCAGTGACGGGAATTAAGATAGGAAAGCTTTATTTACGATAGACGTAAAAATCTCCTTATCACTCCGAAAAGTTACATGCCAGTTCTAATACCGTAATTAAACGTTTAGAAATTTGAACACATAAAATTTCCAGATCCGGTCGGCAATAGGTCATAGATCCGATCAAATAATAGCATATAAGGCATCTTTATAGCTATAACATAAATCATTTAGCATATAAAAGCACTTTAGGCATCTTTCCTAAAATAAGCTAGTGCCCGTTTCTAATCAGGCATACATCCTAAATATAGCAGACACTCATCTCACAATCATCGGTTATCATTCTAAGTTTAAGTCTAGAAATTTCCTAAAATTCCTAGTTCGCTTAAACTAATGCTCTGATACCAACTGTGACATCCCCAAATTCAAGGTCATTTTAAAATTTTGATTTGTGCTTATTTAAAATCAGAGTATCCATTTTGAAAAGTAGTATTGCGGAATTTGTTCCCAAAAAAACATGATAATAATATTATCAAAGCATTTCCGAAGAAATGTATTTTATTTATATTAAAACATTCAGATATCATTGTCAATACATAAACATAAGCATAAACAGACCTTACATTCATTTACACTAATGATTTACATATCCGTTAATCTCTCAGTGTAATGTAGCTTCATATCGACACATGTGATACAAATTAACTAAGTGGGTCAGGTTGGGAAACCTGGTGAGTACATAGGGATTTCAATCCCACATTGTTATATCATATATATATATATATATATATATATATATATATATATGTATATATATTAGAACTCACAATATATACAATTTCACCTCATATAAGCAATTTTACCCCACTCCGTCGATCCTGACAACGATACGAATCCGTACTCTCGGATCTAAAATTAATGGCTTTACCTAATCCATACTCCCGGATCAGGTATGTCAAATCCATGCTCTTAGATCAATAACAAATGACTATGCCCAATCCATACTCTTGGACTAGGGATGAATGACTATGTCTAATCCATGCTCTCGGATCAATGACATATGAGTATGCCCAATCCATACTCTCGGACTAGGGACGAATGACTATGTCTAATCCATGCTCTCGGATTAATGACTAATTTTACAGTTCGACCCTCCGTGTATATCTCACCCGTACTCATAAGCAGATACTACCTGATATTCATCTCAATTAATTTAGGATTATTCTGTATCCTAAATTATCATATATTATCATATATGCTCTTAACAGTATTTCAGGCAATAACAAATATTTCACACACAAACATATATTTAATACTTTAATCAATACTTGTATTAAAATATTTCACACACAAATATTTCACACACAAACATATATTTAATATTTAATACTTTAATCAATACTTGTATTAAAATATTTCACACACAAACATATATTTAATACTTTAATCAATACTTGTATTAAAATATTTCACACACAAACATATATTAAAATATTTCACACACAAACATATATTTAATACTTTAATCAATACTTGTATTAAAATATTTCACACACAAACAGTATTTCAGGCAATAACAAATATTTCACACACAAATATTTCGACCGTTCTAAAATTTTCCGAATGCCTAGGGCATTAAGAGGGAAAAAGGACTAGATCAGATTTGACTGAATTAGTTAAACAACTGTCAAGGATAATCTAAAGTTCACCAAGGATTGGTCGCTTGTGAACAGTTGGAAGTATAGTAATGGAAGGACCATATTGACATTATTGTTATTAGATATGATTCTATTAATAATGAGTTGTCATATGGCAAATATGGAAATGTTTCCTTATTGGGAGTTGGACGTTAAGAGTTTATGTGTTGATTAGAAAAACTTTTATGCAAGAAGGATGTTCAAAGGAATGTACTTTGAATGTGAGACTTCCTGTCTATGGAATTGTCTTGCAACAATCTCCAATAGAGCATTTTGTAAATTCATTGGCCGAGTCTTGGTGACTTTTGTGCCATGACATTACGAAAGGACCATTGCATAAAGTGTTAGAATCTAACATATTCTATAAGTGGCAAGAATTTGGTATTCTTACACTTGTGTTAGGATTGGGAATTGTAAAATGAGTGTGATTGAAAATGTTATTCAATTATACTTTTTCACAAAGTAAGGACCATAAGTAAACATAGTGTGCATGCTAAGAGCATGGGACAATTGTCGTTATAATTCAAGTAAGAAGTTGATTACCCGAAACAACAAATAATGAGTAATCAATATGGTGATTAAATAAAATTGTTTTATTTATACTCAAAAGTTTGGGGCCATATAAGATTAGTATTATTCTTGTGTTTCATTTTGCATGTTTTGACTTCCTAAATAATTGAGTTATTTGAGAATAATCGAATTATTTGAACGTTCCACAGTCGCTCATTCTTTGGAAGTAGGTATGAAAGAAGATTGTCATGAAT
Organism: Lactuca virosa; assembly: GCF_052849685.1. NCBI lineage: Eukaryota > Viridiplantae > Streptophyta > Magnoliopsida > Asterales > Asteraceae > Lactuca > Lactuca virosa. Next base: position 213,021,239 of record NC_136434.1, read on the forward strand.
TGGTGTGTAGATTGTCTAAAGTGTATTAGACATAGCAAAAGTTTGCTACAATTTTCATGAGTGCTTATGAATATGATTTGAGCATTGGATTAAACCCACGCTCACTTGGATCGCTTCATGGATTTTATCACGAGTGATTGGTGAGACGATAATATCTTATATTTTTGAAACCAAGATGTGTGAGTTGTATCTTGCAAATCGGTTGCACATTGATAATATGTAAACGCACCAGTAACTTGGTGTTATAAAACATATTGTTGTGTGTGATTCGGTGAGTAAGTACAAGTGAGCATTGAGTCAAAGTTTATCCGTTCCTTTTACCCAATGTAGGATAAAAGCGATATCTATGGGCCCCTCGATGATTTAGTGATGACAAAGGAAAGTGCTCGGCCGGGCCAGGACTGATTTGATTTGTTCAATTAGTCAGTCGTCATAAATCAGAAATCGGGAAACAACACATAGACTGAGAGAATGATTTCAATCCATGTCTCACGTCTATATGATATCTAGAATGGAGGAATATATGATCCCTTATCTAAAGGACGCATATCTGATAAGATCAGAGTTGACAGCGGCTTTTGAAAGCTACGATTGCTGATCAGGATCTGAAGTCATACGCAGAATAGTTATTAGACTTATCCAAGTGGGAGACTGTTTAGTGTCTAAGCCCATAACTATTTTGGTATGTACTTGACCCGATTGCGAGCATGGTCCTTTTGGGTTGCCTTCACCAAAGCAACTTGATAGGATGATTTATGGAGAAAGAGATTAATTATGATTTATTAATATATTATGAGAATAATATATTAAGAGAGAAATCATATTATTTAATTAATAATAGTCAAGAATTAATCAGGATTAATTTTGTGGCTAAAAGACATTAATTAAATAAAGGGGACTAGAACTGTCAATTGTGTGATAGTTGAATATTGGGCTAATGGACTCCATATTAGAGGAGTGGACGAATTCTATGGGGAAACCCATTAGAAATAGTCCAAGGCCTCTAAAAGAGGAGTCCATGGGTTGCTTAGGGCCTAAGCAGTCAAATTAGGGTTTCCTTGTTAGATAACCCTAATAGCCTCACTAGTTAAGCACCCCTAGGGCACCAAAAACGTGGAAAACTAATTCCTTAGGGTTTCTAGATGTTTTTGAGTGCCTCTCCTCTTCTCCTTCTTCATCCTCTTGCTCTTGGTGTTTGTGAGCCATTAGAGGAGTGACATTTGTGACTCTAAGCTTTTAGAAGACAATTACAAAAAGGAATAGATTGTTATTGCTACATAACAATCAAAGGTAATATCTAAACCCTATTCTTGTGTTTATATTGATTATCACATGCTAGATCTAGGGTTTATGGCTTTGGATGATTATTGCATGTTCACATGCTAGATTTAGGGTTTATGGCTTTGGATGAATTGTTGATCTAGAATGTTCTTGATAAAGTTTGGAAAAGTTTCAATTTTCACCCTTTAGGTTTTATAGTTTAAATTTGAACTTTAAAAGTTTTTGTTTTGAAATTTAAATAGTTGAACCCTAATATTTTGAAATGTTTCAAAAACTTGCCCTGAAGTTTTGGAATTTAAATTTTGATTAAAAGTTTAATTTTTGAAATTTTAAATTCTAAAACCCTAGTTTTGAAAAAGTTCAAATTACACCCTTATGGTTTTATTAAGTTAATTAAAGGTATAATTAAAATAAAGTTAATAAATCCATAATAATATGGTTTATATTTAATTTAAATTAAAAGTGTAATTTATAAAATTAAACCACCTAGTATTTTAAAAGTGTAAAACACACCCTATACTATATATATAACATTAAAAGTCTAATATTATATATGTATAACTTAAACTGCTAGTCTTACCGTTAGTAGGCCTCATTCACGAAGCGGGTCTATAAGGGGTGTTTAAGGAAATTGCCTATAAAATGGCAATCGAATGGGTATCCACTCTTACTCACCGCACTCTTGACTAGTGGAGGGTCGTTAGCTGAACGGGTAGGATAGGGCAAACCCTCTCCTCATTAAAAGTATAATGAATGTTAAAGTAACTAAATGTTTTACTAAATTCCCAAATCTTAGTTATTTTAGGAAAAAGTGAAATCAATGCAATTCCATGGAATTACACTTTGTACCCTTGTCGAGACAATTGGTGAAGCGTGTGTGGTTAACCGGCACACTAAGTTGGGTTTGGCATTGGTAGCGAAGGGTGACTCGATGTTTGTCATAGATCGATGGAGCGTGTGTGGTTAACCGGCACATCGATTAGGTGACTGTAACATTGAGGGCACCACGTACATTCGCATGCTTATTCACACCTTATTTGTGATCCTCGGCATCCCAGTCACAAATGAAGGGCATAATCGAGATTAAACATGACATTGAAAAGTTCAATGAATCTCAAAAGATCTAGGAGTTTCAATTCATTTAAAACTTAACATTCTTTTCGTTTTTCATGGTGGAAATTGGTAAATCGTCATTTACCTACCTTCAAATGTTCTGCGAGTTGGATTACGGCATCCCTCTTCCAATTTGTAGGATATTGTGTTGGGTCCTAGCCTTAATATCTCATTTGGGTGTTTTATTAAGGACTCAATCAACTAAACTTGAATTTTCTCCCGTTTCATAGATGTCAAAGTCTGACAACTATGGTCTTCCTAAATCCGTTGGAAAAAGTTTTCCACATGAAGATGATGTTTCACGATTGTATTGGGGAAATGGAAATCATGCTTCATTTCCTCCACCTCCTCCAATAATTCTCCCTGACCCATGTGTTCGAAGACTTGAAAAGTTCAAGGTCACTCAAGCCCTATTGGAAAATGACATGAAAATGGAAGGTCTATATGTGCTCATGTCTTGGATAAAAAGTCACACATGGACAAGTTAAGGATTGTTGGGTGTCGATGTTTAAAGGAAGTTGGCTGTTGACTTGGTTCTTCAGTCACTTCCCGAATCATATGGTAAGTTCGTGAGAGAGTACTATATAATGGACCACGACATGACACTTGTTGATTTGACTTATTTGCTTATTGCTGCTGAATTAGAAATGATTTGGCGCACTGGTCAGCAAATTTTTCTGGTAAATCAATATCCCAACCCTCTATAGGCAATGGTAACATTGGAAGTCCAGAAAAGTTTTCTCTACGCAAGAGAAAGGCTAAGTCTGAGATAGTCCTGTGTACCATTCCATAAGAATTCATGTGTTTCTACTGCCAAAAAGAAGGGGCATTGGTTACGAAGTTGCCCTGACTACCTGAGAGATCTAAGAGATGGGAGAGTCAATATGTATGACTCTGCTTCAGGAAATATCCACTATCTAAGTCTATTAAGTTCTATTAAGTTCCTATTTGGAGATTCTTAATACATGATGTGATAAAATTACATTTCGATGTTTTGAAGGATCGAAGAAAGGAAAGGAAGCTTAAAGGAAGGAGCGAGCTGAGTCTGATCGCGAAGAAATGGATTACGATCGCATGGATTCGATGATCGGATTTTTGTGCTGCTACTTAGAGTTATGATAGATTGCTTAGGAATACGTAATAGCATAGTTTTCGTTTGCATTGTAAGGATATATTTTTTTTCCGCAATAAAATAAATTTTGATTTTATCTTATTTATATTTCCTTGCAATGGCAATTATGAAAATTGATGTCTGTGTGTTTCTATTATAAGCAATATTAAGTGGATGTGATTCTTAGTTATGTTATTTATGGTAGCGTCGTGATTTTATAAGTAAGGAAAGATTCCCATCGCCCAAGTTTCAATTGGACAGAAGCTTGGAATCATATGATTTGAATCATGTGATGTATGGAAATCTTGGTACTTAGAAATTTTAAGGCCAATTCCTTGACAAAGAGTCAAGTGAAGGACTAGGAGATCGAGTTCACAATGTTGTGCACTGGTCAAGTCCACCATAAATAAAATGAGATTATTCGCCATGGTTTACTAAAAGTCTAGTAAATGTGGTTATGCTTACAAGATTAAGTGTAATTCTGAATCATTGAAAAGTTTCAATGAATGGCAGAACGAATAAGAAGAATCAATTAGGCAGAAAGATAAAAGTTTCTCCAATCTAAGAAGAAGGGAGAGTACTTTTGTATCATGTTTATGATCGTCTTAAGAACCATATTACAATTCATCCTCTAAGGACACCTTAGTGCACTAGTATGGCTAAGAAGAGGAGTCGAGAATTGTCAAAATGGATTAAGTCAATAAGATGAATCATACTTCGTTCCAAAATTAATTCTTAGAGTCATACTCCAAGATTGTGAATTGAGTGACATATACTTAAGTAGGAATGTTCTTACACTAGCACATTTTGGTAAGTTGTGATGTCTTGGATAAGACAAAGACCAACCAGTACCAAATTGTGTGTAGGTTTGTCTTGATAAAGACACACACTCACTCTTGAATATTTGTTTTGTCAAGAAATGTTTCTTGATAAGAGAATCTTAAATGTCAAGAGGTCAGTGGGAGTCTAAAGATCTTGAAAAGTTTCAAGAACATATCAAGAAGTAAACTTATTAAACACTAGCACACGACTTGAGGATTGTAACCTATCGTGCTGACAAAATTTTATTTATGTGCCAATCCAATTGAGTGATTATGCATATGAGTTCTACGAGTTCTCAATTGAATGTATAAGGGCAAACACCTTGATCAATGAAAGTGCATTGACTGGCATAGGTGAGCTGCTAAATAACTTGGAAGCAATGGTGGGACCCTTGATGGCAAGAAACTAAGAATGAACAAGTTCTGTCCATAAGAGGATGAATTTGTCACAAACATTTTCTTACGATTATGCTTATGACAAATTTGCATGGATAGGAACACATGCACCATAAAATCTAAGTGTCATAAGGTCTCTCTCCTTCATGAAAATGATTGTGGGGAAACGCTTTCACTAAGAGAGATTTTAAGGAGATAGCGATTATGTAAATTGCATTCTCAAATTCGATTATGATTACGGCATCCCTTTTCATAGTTCGAGTTGTGAGATTTGGAAATTAGTTTGAACAATCGAGACTTATTGCTATAAGTTCTGGAATTGTTCAGACACACATGTGAGCTGTCTAAAGTAAGGTGTATGAGTTTGAGATGCTTAGATAAAAGCTTATCAAAGCATATCGTATTAGAAACAATGAACTTAGGAAGTCAATAAGTATTGTTTTGTAGAAGTTTAGCTGGTTTCTGAATACGTGTCAAAGCTAGTGGGAGCATAAATGTTATGCTGGTATGGATATAATCATCATGTTAGTGGGAGCATGATTATTATTGCAAGTTAGCAATATTAATTATAGAAAACAAAAGTTTCACTTTGCAAAGTTGCATAGGTTGAAAAGTTGTTTTGCTATAATTAAGGGAGATAATGTTATACTTCGTTTCAAATCTAAAGGTTTAGATCGAGAAATTTTAATAAAATTTAGTCAAAAAGATATATGAATGTTATGTTGAAAGGATTCAACGTAAGAGAATACTATATATGGAAATATTTGTTGTGTTCTCACACTCGATTATGATTACGTCATCCCTTTTCATAGTTCGAATCGTGAGAACATGGCAAATAAAAATATTACAGCAAAAGACTGGTAAAGTATCATGTCATTGTAATATTCGACCGTTCTAAAATTTTCCGAATGCCTAGGGCATTAAGAGGGAAAAAGGACTAGAATCAGATTTGACTGAATTAGTTAAACAACTGTCAAGGATAATCTAAAGTTCACCAAGGATTGGTCGCTTGTGAACAGTTGGAAGTATAGTAATGGAAGGACCATATTGACATTATTGTTATTAGATATGATTCTATTAATAATGAGTTGTCATATGGCAAATATGGAAATGTTTCCTTATTGGGAGTTGGACGTTAAGAGTTTATGTGTTGATTAGAAAAACTTTTATGCAAGAAGGATGTTCAAAGGAATGTACTTTGAATGTGAGACTTCCTGTCTATGGAATTGTCTTGCAACAATCTCCAATAGAGCATTTTGTAAATTCATTGGCCGAGTCTTGGTGACTTTTGTGCCATGACATTATGAAAGGACCATTGCATAAAGTGTTAGAATCTAACATATTCTATAAGTGGCAAGAATTTGGTATTCTTACACTTGTGTTAGGATTGGGAATTGTAAAATGAGTGTGATTGAAAATGTTATTCAATTATACTTTTTCACAAAGTAAGGACCATAAGTAAACATAGTGTGCATGCTAAGAGCATGGGACAATTGTCGTTATAATTCAAGTAAGAAGTTGATTACCCGAAACAACAAATAATGAGTAATCAATATGGTGATTAAATAAAATTGTTTTATTTATACTCAAAAGTTTGGGGCCATATAAGATTAGTATTATTCTTGTGTTTCATTTTGCATGTTTTGACTTCCTAAATAATTGAGTTATTTGAGAATAATCGAATTATTTGAACGTTCCACAGTCGCTCATTCTTTGGAAGTAGGTATGAAAGAAGATTGTCATGAATTGGTGTGTAGATTGTCTAAAGTGTATTAGACATAGCAAAAGTTTGCTACAATTTTCATGAGTGCTTATGAATATGATTTGAGCATTGGATTAAACCCACGCTCACTTGGATCGCTTCATGGATTTTATCACGAGTGATTGGTGAGACGATAATATCTTATATTTTTGAAACCAAGATGTGTGAGTTGTATCTTGCAAATCGGTTGCACATTGATAATATGTAAACGCACCAGTAACTTGGTGTTATAAAACATATTGTTGTGTGTGATTCGGTGAGTAAGTACAAGTGAGCATTGAGTCGAAGTTTATCCGTTCCTTTTACCCAATGTAGGATAAAAGCGATATCTATGGGCCCCTCGATGATTTAGTGATGACAAAGGAAAGTGCTCGGCCGGGCCAGGACTGATTTGATTTGTTCAATTAGTCAGTCGTCATAAATCAGAAATCGGGAAACAACACATAGACTGAGAGAATGATTTCAATCCATGTCTCACGTCTATATGATATCTAGAATGGAGGAATATATGATCCCTTATCTAAAGGACGCATATTTGATAAGATCAGAGTTGACAGCGGCTTTTGAAAGCTACGATTGCTGATCAGGATCTGAAGTCATACGCAGAATAGTTATTAGACTTATCCAAGTGGGAGACTGTTTAGTGTCTAAGCCCATAACTATTTTGGTATGTACTTGACCCGATTGCGAGCATGGTCCTTTTGGGTTGCCTTCACCAAAGCAACTTGATAGGATGATTTATGGAGAAAGAGATTAATTATGATTTATTAATATATTATGAGAATAATATATTAAGAGAGAAATCATATTATTTAATTAATAATAGTCAAGAATTAATCAGGATTAATTTTGTGGCTAAAAGACATTAATTAAATAAAGGGGACTAGAACTGTCAATTGTGTGATAGTTGAATATTGGGCTAATGGACTCCATATTAGAGGAGTGGACGAATTCTATGGGGAAACCCATTAGAAATCGTCCAAGGCCTCTAAAAGAGGAGTCCATGGGTTGCTTAGGGCCTAAGCAGTCAAATTAGGGTTTCCTTGTTAGATAACCCTAATAGCCTCACTATTTAAGCACCCCTCGGGCACCAAAAACGTGGAAAACTAATTCCTTAGGGTTTCTAGATGTTTTTGAGTGCCTCTCCTCTTCTCCTTCTTCATCCTATTGCTCTTGGTGTTTGTGAGCCATTAGAGGAGTGACATTTGTGACTCTAAGCTTTTAGAAGACAATTACAAGAAGGAATAGATTGTTATTGCTACATAACAATCAAAGGTAAGATCTAAACCCTATTCTTGTGTTTATATTGATTATCACATGCTAGATCTAGGGTTTATGGCTTTGGATGATTATTGCATGTTCACATGCTAGATTTAGGGTTTATGGCTTTGGATGAATTGTTGATCTAGAATGTTCTTGATAAAGTTTGGAAAAGTTTCAATTTTCACCCTTTAGGTTTTATAGTTTAAATTGGAACTTTAAAAGTTTTTGTTTTGAAATTTAAATAGTTGAACCCTAATATTTTGAAATGTTTCAAAAACTTTCCCTGAAGTTTTGGAATTTAAATTTTGATTAAAAGTTTAATTTTTGAAATTTTAAATTCTAAAACCCTAGTTTTGAAAAAGTTCAAATTACACCCTTATGGTTTTATTAAGTTAATTAAAGGTATAATTAAAAGAAAGTTAATAAATCCATAATAATATGGTTTATATTTAATTTAAATTAAAAGTGTAATTTATAAAATTAAACCACCTAGTATTTTAAAAGTGTAAAACACACCCTATACTATATATATAACATTAAAAGTCTAATATTATATATGTATAACTTAAACTGCTAGTCTTACCGTTAGTAGACCTCATTCACGAAGCTGGTCTATAAGGGGTGTTTAAGGAAATTGCTTATAAAATGGCAATCGAATGGGTATCCACTCTTACTCACCGCACTCTTGACTAGTGGAGGGTCGTTAGCTGAACGGGTAGGATAGGGCAAACCCTCTCCTCATTAAAAGTATAATGAATGTTAAAGTAACTAAATGTTTTACTAAATTCCCAAATCTTAGTTATTTTAGGAAAAAGTGAAATCAATGCAATTCCATGGAATTACACTTTGTACCCTTGTCGAGACAATTGGTGGAGCGTGTGTGGTTAACCGGCACACTAAGTTGGGTTTGGCATTGGTAGCGAAGGGTGACTCGATGTTTGTCATAGATCGATGGAGCGTGTGTGGTTAACCGGCACGTCGATTAGGTGACTGTAACATTGAGGGCACCACGTACATTCGCATGCTTATTCACACCTTATTTGTGATCCTCGGCATCCCAGTCACAAATGAAGGGCATAATCGAGATTAAACATGACATTGAAAAGTTCAATGAATCTTAAAAGATCTATGAGTTTCAATTCATTTAAAACTTAACATTCTTTTCGTTTTTCATGGTGGAAATTGGTAAATCGTCATTTACCTACCTTCAAATGTTCTGCGAGTTGGATTACGGCATCCCTCTTCCAATTTGTAGGATATTGTGTTGGGTCCTAGCCTTAATATCTCATTTGGGTGTTTTATTAAGGACTCAATCAACTAAACTTGAATTTTCTCCCGTTTCATAGATGTCAAAGTCTGACAACTATGGTCTTCCTAAATCCGTTGGAAAAAGTTTTCCACATGAAGATGATGTTTCACGATTGTATTGGGGAAATGGAAATCATGCTTCATTTCCTCCACCTCCTCCAATAATTCTCCCTGACCCATGTGTTCGAAGACTTGAAAAGTTCAAGGTCACTCAAGCCCTATTGGAAAATGACATGAAAATGGAAGGTCTATATGTGCTCATGTCTTGGATAAAAAGTCACACATGGACAAGTTAAGGATTGTTGGGTGTCGATGTTTAAAGGAAGTTGGCTGTTGACTTGGTTCTTCAGTCACTTCCCGAATCATATGGTAAGTTCGTGAGAGAGTACTATATAATGGACCACGACATGACCCTTGTTGATTTGACTTATTTGCTTATTGCTGCTGAATTAGAAATGATTTGGCGCACTGGTCAGCAAATTTTTCTGGGAAATCAATATCCCAACCCTCTATAGGCAATGGTAACATTGGAAGTCCAGAAAAGTTTTCTCTACGCAAGAGAAAGGCTAAGTCTGAGATAGTCCTGTGTACCATTCCATAAGAATTCATGTGTTTCTACTGCCAAAAAGAAGGGGCATTGGTTACGAAGTTGCCCTGACTACCTGAGAGATCTAAGAGATGGGAGAGTCAATATGTATGACTCTGCTTCAGGAAATATCCACTATCTAAGTCTATTAAGTTCTATTAAGTTCCTATTTGGAGATTCTTAATACATGATGTGATAAAATTACATTTCGATGTTTTGAAGGACCGAAGAAAGGAAAGGAAGCTTAAAGGAAGGAGCGAGTTGAGTCTGATCGCGAAAAAATGGATTACGATCGCATGGATTCGATGATCGGATTTTTGTGCTGCTACTTAGAGTTATGATAGATTGCTTAGGAATACGTAATAGCATAGTTTTCGTTTGCATTGTAAGGATATATTTTTTTTCCGCAATAAAATAAATTTTGATTTTATCTTATTTATATTTCCTTGCAATGGCAATTGTGAAAATTGATGTCTGTGTGTTTCTATTATAAGCAATATTAAGTGGATGTGATTCTTAGTTATGTTATTTATGGTAGCGTCGTGATTTTATAAGTAAGGAAAGATTGTCATGAATTGGTGTGTAGATTGTCTAAAGTGTATTAGACATAGCAAAAGTTTGCTACAATTTTCATGAGTGCTTATGAATATGATTTGAGCATTGGATTAAACCCACGCTCACTTGGATCGCTTCATGGATTTTATCACGAGTGATTGGTGAGACGATAATATCTTATATTTTTGAAACCAAGATGTGTGAGTTGTATCTTGCAAATCGGTTGCACATTGATAATATGTAAACGCACCAGTAACTTGGTGTTATAAAACATATTGTTGTGTGTGATTCGGTGAGTAAGTACAAGTGAGCATTGAGTCAAAGTTTATCCGTTCCTTTTACCCAATGTAGGATAAAAGCGATATCTATGGGCCCCTCGATGATTTAGTGATGACAAAGGAAAGTGCTCGGCCGGGCCAGGACTGATTTGATTTGTTCAATTAGTCAGTCGTCATAAATCAGAAATCGGGAAACAACACATAGACTGAGAGAATGATTTCAATCCATGTCTCACGTCTATATGATATCTAGAATGGAGGAATATATGATCCCTTATCTAAAGGACGCATATCTGATAAGATCAGAGTTGACAGCGGCTTTTGAAAGCTACGATTGCTGATCAGGATCTGAAGTCATACGCAGAATAGTTATTAGACTTATCCAAGTGGGAGACTGTTTAGTGTCTAAGCCCATAACTATTTTGGTATGTACTTGACCCGATTGCGAGCATGGTCCTTTTGGGTTGCCTTCACCAAAGCAACTTGATAGGATGATTTATGGAGAAAGAGATTAATTATGATTTATTAATATATTATGAGAATAATATATTAAGAGAGAAATCATATTATTTAATTAATAATAGTCAAGAATTACTCAGGATTAATTTTGTGGCTAAAAGACATTAATTAAATAAAGGGGACTAGAACTGTCAATTGTGTGATAGTTGAATATTGGGCTAATGGACTCCATATTAGAGGAGTGGACGAATTCTATGGGAAACCCATTAGAAATCGTCCAAGGCCTCTAAAAGAGGAGTCCATGGGTTGCTTAGGGCCTAAGCAGTCAAATTAGGGTTTCCTTGTTAGATAACCCTAATAGCCTCACTATTTAAGCACCCCTCGGGCACCAACAACGTGGACAACTAATTCCTTAGGGTTTCTAGATGTTTTTGAGTGCCTCTCCTCTTCTCCTTCTTCATCCTCTTGCTCTTGGTGTTTGTGAGCCATTAGAGGAGTGACATTTGTGACTCTAAGCTTTTAGAAGACAATTACAAGAAGGAATAGATTGTTATTGCTACATAACAATCAAAGGTAAGATCTAAACCCTATTCTTGTGTTTATATTGATTATCACATGCTAGATCTAGGGTTTATGGCTTTGGATGATTATTGCATGTTCACATGCTAGATTTAGGGTTTATGGCTTTGGATGAATTGTTGATCTAGAATGTTCTTGATAAAGTTTGGAAAAGTTTCAATTTTCACCCTTTAGGTTTTATAGTTTAAATTGGAACTTTAAAAGTTTTTGTTTTGAAATTTAAATAGTTGAACCCTAATATTTTGAAATGTTTCAAAAACTTTCCCTGAAGTTTTGGAATTTAAATTTGATTAAAAGTTTAATTTTTGAAATTTTAAATTCTAAAACCCTAGTTTTGAAAAAGTTCAAATTACACCCTTATGGTTTTATTAAGTTAATTAAAGGTATAATTAAAATAAAGTTAATAAATCCATAATAATATGGTTTATATTTAATTTAAATTAAAAGTGTAATTTATAAAATTAAACCACCTAGTATTTTAAAAGTGTAAAACACACCCTATACTATATATATAACATTAAAAGATTATATATGTATAACTTAAACTGCTAGTCTTACCGTTAGTAGGCCTCATTCACGAAGCTGGTCTATAAGGGGTGTTTAAGGAAATTGCTTATAAAATGGCAATCGAATGGGTATCCACTCTTACTCACCGCACTCTTGACTAGTGGAGGGTCGTTAGCTGAACGGGTAGGATAGGGCAAACCCTCTCCTCATTAAAAGTATAATGAATGTTAAAGTAACTAAATGTTTTACTAAATTCCCAAATCTTAGTTATTTTAGGAAAAAGTGAAATCAATGCAATTCCATGGAATTACACTTTGTACCCTTGTCGAGACAATTGGTGGAGCGTGTGTGGTTAACCGGCACACTAAGTTGGGTTTGGCATTGGTAGCGAAGGGTGACTCGATGTTTGTCATAGATCGATGGAGCGTGTGTGGTTAACCGGCACGTCGATTAGGTGACTGTAACATTGAGGGCACCACGTACATTCGCATGCTTATTCACACCTTATTTGTGATCCTCGGCATCCCAGTCACAAATGAAGGGCATAATCGAGATTAAACATGACATTGAAAAGTTCAATGAATCTCAAAAGATCTAGGAGTTTCAATTCATTTAAAACTTAACATTCTTTTCGTTTTTCATGGTGGAAATTGGTAAATCGTCATTTACCTACCTTCAAATGTTCTGCGAGTTGGATTACGGCATCCCTCTTCCAATTTGTAGGATATTGTGTTGGGTCCTAGCCTTAATATCTCATTTGGGTGTTTTATTAAGGACTCAATCAACTAAACTTGAATTTTCTCCCGTTTCATAGATGTCAAAGTCTGACAACTATGGTCTTCCTAAATCCGTTGGAAAAAGTTTTCCACATGAAGATGATGTTTCACGATTGTATTGGGGAAATGGAAATCATGCTTCATTTCCTCCACCTCCTCCAATAATTCTCCCTGACCCATGTGTTCGAAGACTTGAAAAGTTCAAGGTCACTCAAGCCCTATTGGAAAATGACATGAAAATGGAAGGTCTATATGTGCTCATGTCTTGGATAAAAAGTCACACATGGACAAGTTAAGGATTGTTGGGTGTCGATGTTTAAAGGAAGTTGGCTGTTGACTTGGTTCTTCAGTCACTTCCCGAATCATATGGTAAGTTCGTGAGAGAGTACTATATAATGGACCACGACATGACCCTTGTTGATTTGACTTATTTGCTTATTGCTGCTGAATTAGAAATGATTTGGCGCACTGGTCAGCAAATTTTTCTGGGAAATCAATATCCCAACCCTCTATAGGCAATGGTAACATTGGAAGTCCAGAAAAGTTTTCTCTACGCAAGAGAAAGGCTAAGTCTGAGATAGTCCTGTGTACCATTCCATAAGAATTCATGTGTTTCTACTGCCAAAAAGAAGGGGCATTGGTTACGAAGTTGCCCTGACTACCTGAGAGATCTAAGAGATGGGAGAGTCAATATGTATGACTCTGCTTCAGGAAATATCCACTATCTAAGTCTATTAAGTTCTATTAAGTTCCTATTTGGAGATTCTTAATACATGATGTGATAAAATTACATTTCGATGTTTTGAAGGACCGAAGAAAGGAAAGGAAGCTTAAAGGAAGGAGCGAGTTGAGTCTGATCGCGAAGAAATGGATTACGATCGCATGGATTCGATGATCGGATTTTTGTGCTGCTACTTAGAGTTATGATAGATTGCTTAGGAATACGTAATAGCATAGTTTTCGTTTGCATTGTAAGGATATATTTTTTTTCCGCAATAAAATAAATTTTGATTTTATCTTATTTATATTTCCTTGCAATGGCAATTGTGAAAATTGATGTCTGTGTGTTTCTATTATAAGCAATATTAAGTGGATGTGATTCTTAGTTATGTTATTTATGGTAGCGTCGTGATTTTATAAGTAAGGAAAGATTGTCATGAATTGGTGTGTAGATTGTCTAAAGTGTATTAGACATAGCAAAAGTTTGCTACAATTTTCATGAGTGGTTATGAATATGATTTGAGCATTGGATTAAACCCACGCTCACTTGGATCGCTTCATGGATTTTATCACGAGTGATTGGTGAGACGATAATATCTTATATTTTTGAAACCAAGATGTGTGAGTTGTATCTTGCAAATCGGTTGCACATTGATAATATGTAAACGCACCAGTAACTTGGTGTTATAAAACATATTGTTGTGTGTGATTCGGTGAGTAAGTACAAGTGAGCATTGAGTCAAAGTTTATCCGTTCCTTTTACCCAATGTAGGATAAAAGCGATATCTATGGGCCCCTCGATGATTTAGTGATGACAAAGGAAAGTGCTCGGCCGGGCCAGGACTGTTTTGATTTGTTCAATTAGTCAGTCGTCATAAATCAGAAATCGGGAAACAACACATAGACTGAGAGAATGATTTCAATCCATGTCTCACGTCTATATGATATCTAGAATGGAGGAATATATGATCCCTTATCTAAAGGACGCATATCTGATAAGATCAGAGTTGACAGCGGCTTTTGAAAGCTACGATTGCTGATCAGGATCTGAAGTCATACGCAGAATAGTTATTAGACTTATCCAAGTGGGAGACTGTTTAGTGTCTAAGCCCATAACTATTTTGGTATGTACTTGACCCGATTGCGAGCATGGTCCTTTTGGGTTGCCTTCACCAAAGCAACTTGATAGGATGATTTATGGAGAAAGAGAGTAATTATGATTTATTAATATATTATGAGAATAATATATTAAGAGAGAAATCATATTATTTAATTAATAATAGTCAAGAATTAATCAGGATTAATTTTGTGGCTAAGAGACATTAATTAAATAAAGGGGACTAGAACTGTCAATTGTGTGATAGTTGAATATTGGGCTAATGGACTCCATATTAGAGGAGTGGACGAATTCTATGGGAAACCCATTAGAAATCGTCCAAGGCCTCTAAAAGAGGAGTCCATGGGTTGCTTAGGGCCTAAGCAGTCAAATTAGGGTTCCCTTGTTAGATAACCCTAATAGCCTCACTATTTAAGCACCCCTAGGGCACCAAAAACGTGGACAACTAATTCCTTAGGGTTTCTAGATGTTTTTGAGTGCCTCTCCTCTTCTCCTTCTTCATCCTCTTGCTCTTGGTGTTTGTGAGCCATTAGAGGAGTGATATTTGTGACTTTAAGCTTTTAGAAGACAATTACAAGAAGGAATAGATTGTTATTGCTACATAACAATCAAAGGTAAGATCTAAACCCTATTCTTGTGTTTATATTGATTATCACATGCTAGATCCAGGGTTTATGGCTTTGGAATTACTCTGATTCGAAGTTTATCCGTTCCTTTTACCCAATGTAGGATAAAAGCGATATCTATGGGCCCCTCGATGATTTAGTGATGACAAAGGAAAGTGCTCGGCCGGGCCAGGACTGATTTGATTTGTTCAATTAGTCAGTCGTCATAAATCAGAAATCGGGAAACAACACATAGACTGAGAGAATGATTTTAATCCATGTCTCACGTCTATATGATATCTAGAATGGAGGAATATATGATCCCTTATCTAAAGGACGCATATCTGATAAGATCAGAGTTGACAGCGGCTTTTGAAAGCTACGATTGCTGATCAGGATCTGAAGTCATACGCATAATAGTTATTAGACTTATGCAAGTGGGAGACTGTTTAGTGTCTAAGCCCATAACTATTTTGGTATGTACTTGACCCGATTGCGAGCATGGTCCTTTTGGGTTGCCTTCAGCAAAGCAACTTGATAGGATGATTTATGGAGAAAGAGATTAATTATGATTTATTAATATATTATGAGAATAATATATTAAGAGAGAAATCATATTATTTAATTAATAATAGTCAAGAATTAATCAGGATTAATTTTGTGGCTAAAAGACATTAATTAAATAAAGGGGACTAGAACTGTCAATTGTGTGATAGTTGAATATTGGGCTAATGGACTCCATATTAGAGGAGTGGACGAATTCTATGGGGAAACCCATTAGAAATCGTCCAAGGCCTCTAAAAGAGGAGTCCATGGGTTGCTTAGGGCCTAAGCAGTCAAATTAGGGTTTCCTTGTTAGATAACCCTAATAGCCTCACTATTTAAGCACCCCTAGGGCACCAAAAACGTGGAAAACTAATTCCTTAGGGTTTCTAGATGTTTTTGAGTGCCTCTCCTCTTCTCCTTCTTCATCCTCTTGCTCTTGGTGTTTGTGAGCCATTAGAGGAGTGACATTTGTGACTCTAAGCTTTTAGAAGACAATTACAAGAAGGAATAGATTGTTATTGCTACATAACAATCAAAGGTAAGATCTAAACCCTATTCTTGTGTTTATATTGATTATCACATGCTAGATCTAGGGTTTATGGCTTTGGATGATTATTGCATGTTCACATGCTAGATTTAGGGTTTATGGCTTTGGATGAATTGTTGATCTAGAATGTTCTTGATAAAGTTTGGAAAAGTTTCAATTTTCACCCTTTAGGTTTTATAGTTCAAATTTGAACTTTAAAAGTTTTTGTTTTGAAATTTAAATAGTTGAACCCTAATATTTTGAAATGTTTCAAAAACTTGCCCTGAAGTTTTGGAATTTAAATTTTGATTAAAAGTTTAATTTTTGAAATTTTAAATTCTAAAACCCTAGTTTTGAAAAAGTTCAAATTACACCCTTATGGTTTTATTAAGTTAATTAAAGGTATAATTAAAATAAAGTTAATAAATCCATAATAATATGGTTTATATTTAATTTAAATTAAAAGTGTAATTTATAAAATTAAACCACCTAGTATTTTAAAAGTGTAAAACACACCCTATACTATATATATATAACATTAAAAGTCTAATATTATATATGTATAACTTAAACTGCTAGTCTTACCGTTAGTAGGCCTCATTCACGAAGCTGGTCTATAAGGGGCGTTTAAGGAAATTGCCTATAAAATGGCAATCGAATGGGTATCCACTCTTACTCACCGCACTCTTGACTAGTGGAGGGTCGTTAGCTGAACGGGTAGGATAGGGCAAACCCTCTCCTCATTAAAAGTATAATGAATGTTAAAGTAACTAAATGTTTTACTAAATTCCCAAATCTTAGTTATTTTAGGAAAAAGTGAAATCAATGCAATTCCATGGAATTACACTTTGTACCCTTGTCGAGACAATTGGTGGAGCGTGTGTGGTTAACCGGCACACTAAGTTGGGTTTGGCATTGGTAGAGAAGGGTGACTCGATGTTTGTCATAGATCGATGGAGCGTGTGTGGTTAACCGGCACGTCGATTAGGTGACTGTAACATTGAGGGCACCACGTACATTCGCATGCTTATTCACACCTTATTTGTGATCCTCGGCATCCCAGTCACAAATGAAGGGCATAATCGAGATTAAACATGACATTGAAAAGTTCAATGAATCTCAAAAGATCTAGGAGTTTCAATTCATTTAAAACTTAACATTCTTTTCGTTTTTCATGGTGGAAATTGGTAAATCGTCATTTACCTACCTTCAAATGTTCTGCGAGTTGGATTACGGCATCCCTCTTCCAATTTGTAGGATATTGTGTTGGGTCCTAGCCTTAATATCTCATTTGGGTGTTTTATTAAGGACTCAATCAACTAAACTTGAATTTTCTCCCGTTTCATAGATGTCAAAGTCTGACAACTATGGTCTTCCTAAATCCGTTGGAAAAAGTTTTCCACATGAAGATGATGTTTCACGATTGTATTGGGGAAATGGAAATCATGCTTCATTTCCTCCACCTCCTCCAATAATTCTCCCTGACCCATGTGTTCGAAGACTTGAAAAGTTCAAGGTCACTCAAGCCCTATTGGAAAATGACATGAAAATGGAAGGTCTATATGTGCTCATGTCTTGGATAAAAAGTCACACATGGACAAGTTAAGGATTGTTGGGTGTCGATGTTTAAAGGAAGTTGGCTGTTGACTTGGTTCTTCAGTCACTTCCCGAATCATATGGTAAGTTCGTGAGAGAGTACTATATAATGGACCACGACATGACCCTTGTTGATTTGACTTATTTGCTTATTGCTGCTGAATTAGAAATGATTTGGCGCACTGGTCAGCAAATTTTTCTGGGAAATCAATATCCCAACCCTCTATAGGCAATGGTAACATAGGAAGTCCAGAAAAGTTTTCTCTACGCAAGAGAAAGGCTAAGTCTGAGATAGTCCTGTGTACCATTCCATAAGAATTCATGTGTTTCTACTGCCAAAAAGAAGGGGCATTGGTTACGAAGTTGCCCTGACTACCTGAGAGATCTAAGAGATGGGAGAGTCAATATGTATGACTCTGCTTCAGGAAATATCCACTATCTAAGTCTATTAAGTTCTATTAAGTTCCTATTTGGAGATTCTTAATACATGATGTGATAAAATTACATTTCGATGCTTTGAAGGATCGAAGAAAGGAAAGGAAGCTTAAAGGAAGGAGCGAGCTGAGTCTGATCGCGAAGAAATGGATTACGATCGCATGGATTCGATGATCGGATTTTTGTGCTGCTACTTAGAGTTATGATAGATTGCTTAGGAATACGTAATAGCATAGTTTTCGTTTGCATTGTAAGGATATATTTTTTTTCCGCAATAAAATAAATTTTGATTTTATCTTATTTATATTTCCTTGCAATGGCAATTGTGAAAATTGATGTCTGTGTGTTTCTATTATAAGCAATATTAAGTGGATGTGATTCTTAGTTATGTTATTTATGGTAGCGTCGTGATTTTATAAGTAAGGAAAGATTGTCATGAATTGGTGTGTAGATTGTCTAAAGTGTATTAGACATAGCAAAAGTTTGCTACAATTTTCATGAGTGCTTATGAATATGATTTGAGCATTGGATTAAACCCACGCTCACTTGGATCGCTTCATGGATTTTATCACGAGTGATTGGTGAGACGATAATATCTTATATTTTTGAAACCAAGATGTGTGAGTTGTATCTTGCAAATCGGTTGCACATTGATAATATGTAAACGCACCAGTAACTTGGTGTTATAAAACATATTGTTGTGTGTGATTCGGTGAGTAAGTACAAGTGAGCATTGAGTCGAAGTTTATCCGTTCCTTTTACCCAATGTAGGATAAAAGCGATATCTATGGGCCCCTCGATGATTTAGTGATGACAAAGGAAAGTGCTCGGCCGGGCCAGGACTGATTTGATTTGTTCAATTAGTCAGTCGTCATAAATCAGAAATCGGGAAACAACACATAGACTGAGAGAATGATTTTAATCCATGTCTCACGTCTATATGATATCTAGAATGGAGGAATATATGATCCCTTATCTAAAGGACGCATATCTGATAAGATCAGAGTTGACAGCGGCTTTTGAAAGCTACGATTGCTGATCAGGATCTGAAGTCATACGCAGAATAGTTATTAGACTTATCCAAGTGGGAGACTGTTTAGTGTCTAAGCCCATAACTATTTTGGTATGTACTTGACCCGATTGCGAGCATGGTCCTTTTGGGTTGCCTTCACCAAAGCAACTTGATAGGATGATTTATGGAGAAAGAGATTAATTATGATTTATTAATATATTATGAGAATAATATATTAAGAGAGAAATCATATTATTTAATTAATAATAGTCAAGAATTAATCAGGATTAATTTTATGGCTAAAAGACATTAATTAAATAAAGGGGACTAGAACTGTCAATTGTGTGATAGTTTAATATTAGGCTAATGGACTCCATATTAGAGGAGTGGACGAATTCTATGGGGAAACCCATTAGAAATCGTCCAAGGCCTCTAAAAGAGGAGTCCATGGGTTGCTTAGGGCCTAAGCAGTCAAATTAGGGTTTCCTTGTTAGATAACCCTAATAGCCTCACTATTTAAGCACCCCTAGGGCACCAAAAACGTGGAAAACTAATTCCTTAGGGTTTCTAGATGTTTTTGAGTGCCTCTCCTCTTCTCCTTCTTCATCCTCTTGCTCTTGGTGTTTGTGAGTCATTAGAGGAGTGACATTTGTGACTCTAAGCTTTTAGAAGACAATTACAAGAAGGAATAGATTGTTATTGCTACATAACAATCAAAGGTAAGATCTAAACCCTATTCTTGTGTTTATATTGATTATCACATGCTAGATCTAGGGTTTATGGCTTTGGATGATTATTGCATGTTCACATGCTAGATTTAGGTTTTATGGCTTTGGATGAATTGTTGATCTAGAATGTTCTTGATAAAGTTTGGAAAAGTTTCAATTTTCACCCTTTAGGTTTTATAGTTCAAATTTGAACTTTAAAAGTTTTTGTTTTGAAATTTAAATAGTTGAACCCTAATATTTTGAAATGTTTTAAAAACTTGCCCTGAAGTTTTGGAATTTAAATTTTGATTAAAAGTTTAATTTTGAAATTTTAAATTCTAAAACCCTAGTTTTGAAAAAGTTCAAATTACACCCTTATGGTTTTATTAAGTTAATTAAAGGTATAATTAAAATAAAGTTAATAAATCCATAATAATATGGTTTATATTTAATTTAAATTAAAAGTGTAATTTATAAAATTAAACCACCTAGTATTTTAAAAGTGTAAAACACACCCTATACTATATATATAACATTAAAAGTCTAATATTATATATGTATAACTTAAACTGCTAGTCTTACCGTTAGTAGGCCTCATTCACGAAGCTGGTCTATAAGGGGTGTTTAAGGAAATTGCCTATAAAATGGCAATCGAATGGGTATCCACTCTTACTCACCGCACTCTTGACTAGTGGAGGGTCGTTAGCTGAACGGGTAGGATAGGGCAAACCCTCTCCTCATTAAAAGTATAATGAATGTTAAAGTAACTAAATGTTTTACTAAATTCCCAAATCTTAGTTATTTTAGGAAAAAGTGAAATCAATGCAATTCCATGGAATTACACTTTGTACCCTTGTCGAGACAATTGGTGGAGCGTGTGTGGTTAACCGGCACACTAAGTTGGGTTTGGCATTGGTAGAGAAGGGTGACTCGATGTTTGTCATAGATCGATGGAGCGTGTGTGGTTAACCGGCACGTCGATTAGGTGACTGTAACATTGAGGGCACCACGTACATTCGCATGCTTATTCACACCTTATTTGTGATCCTCGGCATCCCAGTCACAAATGAAGGGCATAATCGAGATTAAACATGACATTGAAAAGTTCAATGAATCTCAAAAGATCTAGGAGTTTCAATTCATTTAAAACTTAACATTCTTTTCGTTTTTCATGGTGGAAATTGGTAAATCGTCATTTACCTACCTTCAAATGTTCTGCGAGTTGGATTACGGCATCCCTCTTCCAATTTGTAGGATATTGTGTTGGGTCCTAGCCTTAATATCTCATTTGGGTGTTTTATTAAGGACTCAATCAACTAAACTTGAATTTTCTCCCGTTTCATAGATGTCAAAGTCTGACAACTATGGTCTTCCTAAATCCGTTGGAAAAAGTTTTCCACATGAAGATGATGTTTCACGATTGTATTGGGGAAATGGAAATCATGCTTCATTTCCTCCACCTCCTCCAATAATTCTCCCTGACCCATGTGTTCGAAGACTTGAAAAGTTCAAGGTCACTCAAGCCCTATTGGAAAATGACATGAAAATGGAAGGTCTATATGTGCTCATGTCTTGGATAAAAAGTCACACATGGACAAGTTAAGGATTGTTGGGTGTCGATGTTTAAAGGAAGTTGGCTGTTGACTTGGTTCTTCAGTCACTTCCCGAATCATATGGTAAGTTCGTGAGAGAGTACTATATAATGGACCACGACATGACCCTTGTTGATTTGACTTATTTGCTTATTGCTGCTGAATTAGAAATGATTTG
Organism: Lactuca virosa; assembly: GCF_052849685.1. Classification (NCBI taxonomy): domain Eukaryota; kingdom Viridiplantae; phylum Streptophyta; class Magnoliopsida; order Asterales; family Asteraceae; genus Lactuca; species Lactuca virosa. The sequence continues at coordinate 213,043,068 of NC_136434.1, forward strand.
GCGCACTGGTCAGCAAATTTTTCTGGGAAATCAATATCCCAACCCTCTATAGGCAATGGTAACATAGGAAGTCCAGAAAAGTTTTCTCTACGCAAGAGAAAGGCTAAGTCTGAGATAGTCCTGTGTACCATTCCATAAGAATTCATGTGTTTCTACTGCCAAAAAGAAGGGGCATTGGTTACGAAGTTGCCCTGACTACCTGAGAGATCTAAGAGATGGGAGAGTCAATATGTATGACTCTGCTTCAGGAAATATCCACTATCTAAGTCTATTAAGTTCTATTAAGTTCCTATTTGGAGATTCTTAATACATGATGTGATAAAATTACATTTCGATGTTTTGAAGGATCGAAGAAAGGAAAGGAAGCTTAAAGGAAGGAGCGAGCTGAGTCTGATCGCGAAGAAATGGATTACGATCGCATGGATTCGATGATCGGATTTTTGTGCTGCTACTTAGAGTTATGATAGATTGCTTAGGAATACGTAATAGCATAGTTTTCGTTTGCATTGTAAGGATATATTTTTTTTCCGCAATAAAATAAATTTTGATTTTATCTTATTTATATTTCCTTGCAATGGCAATTGTGAAAATTCATGTCTGTGTGTTTCTATTATAAGCAATATTAAGTGGATGTGATTCTTAGTTATGTTATTTATGGTAGCGTCGTGATTTTATAAGTAAGGAAAGATTGTCATGAATTGGTGTGTAGATTGTCTAAAGTGTATTAGACATAGCAAAAGTTTGCTACAATTTTCATGAGTGCTTATGAATATGATTTGAGCATTGGATTAAACCCACGCTCACTTGGATCGCTTCATGGATTTTATCACGAGTGATTGGTGAGACGATAATATCTTATATTTTTGAAACCAAGATGTGTGAGTTGTATCTTGCAAATCGGTTGCACATTGATAATATGTAAACGCACCAGTAACTTGGTGTTATAAAACATATTGTTGTGTGTGATTCGGTGAGTAAGTACAAGTGAGCATTGAGTCGAAGTTTATCCGTTCCTTTTACCCAATGTAGGATAAAAGCGATATCTATGGGCCCCTCGATGATTTAGTGATGACAAAGGAAAGTGCTCGGCCGGGCCAGGACTGATTTGATTTGTTCAATTAGTCAGTCGTCATAAATCAGAAATCGGGAAACAACACATAGACTGAGAGAATGATTTCAATCCATGTCTCACGTCTATATGATATCTAGAATGGAGGAATATATGATCCCTTATCTAAAGGACGCATATCTGATAAGATCAGAGTTGACAGCGGCTTTTGAAAGCTACGATTGCTGATCAGGATCTGAAGTCATACGCAGAATAGTTATTAGACTTATCCAAGTGGGAGACTGTTTAATGTCTAAGCCCATAACTATTTTGGTATGTACTTGACCCGATTGCGAGCATGGTCCTTTTGGGTTGCCTTCAGCAAAGCAACTTGATAGGATGATTTATGGAGAAAGAGATTAATTATGATTTATTAATATATTATGAGAATAATATATTAAGAGAGAAATCATATTATTTAATTAATAATAGTCAAGAATTAATCAGGATTAATTTTGTGGCTAAAAGACATTAATTAAATAAAGGGGACTAGAACTGTCAATTGTGTGATAGTTGAATATTGGGCTAATGGACTCCATATTAGAGGAGTGGACGAATTCTATGGGGAAACCCATTAGAAATCGTCCAAGGCCTCTAAAAGAGGAGTCCATGGGTTGCTTAGGGCCTAAGCAGTCAAATTAGGGTTTCCTTGTTAGATAACCCTAATAGCCTCACTATTTAAGCACCCCTAGGGCACCAAAAACGTGGACAACTAATTCCTTAGGGTTTCTAGATGTTTTTGAGTGCCTCTCCTCTTCTCCTTCTTCATCCTCTTGCTCTTGGTGTTTGTGAGCCATTAGAGGAGTGACATTTGTGACTCTAAGCTTTTAGAAGACAATTACAAGAAGGAATAGATTGTTATTGCTACATAACAATCAAAGGTAAGATCTAAACCCTATTCTTGTGTTTATATTGATTATCACATGCTAGATCCAGGGTTTATGGCTTTGGAATTACTCTGATTTAATGATGTTTTTCTAAATCTTTGTTACCTTGGTTTTATTGGAAAGATATGTATTAACGATTTATTAATCTAAAACAAAAGCTTTTATGTCATGATTTTTGGGGACGTTACATACGGGTCCTGTACTTCCAGTAGTACGGGCCTATACTATATTCCACACCTACCCATATTTGTTCCAGAGGATCATCACAACAACCCTAACGATACATACTAGCATAAACATACACTCGATCCTCACACCCTAGAGGAAAGGCTAATCATCTCAGAACTGCCCGACTGACCCCACACAACCTATCCATGAAACTTCCACCAACCCTGCATCACTCGTGTATACTAGTCATACATAACACTTGACCCCATAGACAGTCGAATATATGATCCTACCCTAAGCCCTTCATCAAACAAGAACATGAAATAAGGACAAATCAAACATTCTCAGGCTATAGAATCTTAGTTATGCATGGCTGTGATGCATACACTAAGAAACTACAGTAATGATGTTAATTCCATGTAAGAAGAACCCTAGGCATCATAAAATCAGGAAATTCTATCATGAAAATTCCTGAAGATCCCTAGCCTATCACTAGCATGTTGTTCTAACATATCACAATATCAAATAAAAGTGTGGTAATTTGGGGTTTACTTACTGGCTCTGGCTGATCGTTCACATCGCATCCTCCTTGATTATTTTGAAAACTTTTTAAAACTGTTTTGAAAAAAATATTTTCCTTAGTTTGAGACTGGACTCACACGAGTGTTTCATTCAATTCACTCAAATCAAGGCTCTGATACCAACTTGTAACATCCAAAATATTCACGAAAAATTTAAACTTTTTAAACAATCCAAATCATCACTTGATTAAAAAAATAGTTTTCCAAAACATGTCTATTATCAGAGTTTTCCCAAAATCATAAAAAAATATGAGGAGGTGCACAATCAAGCCTTCTCCTTCCCGCGATCATATGAGGTACCTGAAACATAACCCAAAACTGTAAGCCCAAAGCTTAGTGAGTTTCCACTAAAGTACCAACCCAATACAAAACAACATAATAAAAATAACAGCATGCATACAGAGCTTTCAGTCTGACTGGAATGCCCCACCGGCCTACAGTCTACTTTGTACGCTCACAGAACCTTCAGCATGACTGGTAAGCCATACCGGGCCTTCGCCCATCTGGACAGTTCTTTGGGCCTTCGGCCTGACTGGTACGCCCCACTGGCCTTCAGTCTATCCGGGATGCCTTGGGTCTGTTGGCTTTCGGCACAAAGCTGGTCTGCCTTAACCCAACCACACATACACCGTGTCGACACACACACACACACACACATATATATATATATATATATATATATATATATATATATATATATCAGATAATCATACAATTAACCAGCCAATAACAAGCAGACATATCTTACAGATCACTAAGCATAACATCATCCTATCTACCAGGATGCAGATCTAACAGATCACTACAATAGTCAATCAAACGATAAACAGGATAACAATCCGAAAAGGGTCGGCCTTGGTGCTTTTGACCCAAAAGTACAGCGAGGAACACTCACCTCACATTGGAAAATCACACTGAAAACCTCCGGCTGCTAGCTCACTAAAAACCCCGCACTAGCACAACAAAATAATCATCCAATTAATAATTGGATTACAATCCTTGACTAATAATCCATACTTAGGGTAAATGGCCACTTTACCCTTTCCCTATATGGGCAAAGACCAAGGCCCAAATCTTGATCCAAAAAGGCCCAACAATAAATAATCACTCAAGGCCCATAATTGGCCCAATTTTCCAAATTGGGCCTAATTCCTAATTAGGCCTTACTCCAAGGTCCAACACTTCACTTAGCCCAAAACACCGATAATTAGATGGAACAATAAGGGCCCAATCATCCAAGCCCAAAAGTGGCCCAAATCTTAAAGCCTAAACTCGAAAACCCAACAGGCTGAGTACGCGAGGCGTACCCAGTTGTACGCCCAACGTACTCTGCATTGAACCGGAATCACGACATTGACTACCTACGCCCAGCGTACGTGGTGGCCATGCAATACTTCTATTAAGAACTTATCCCATTCAGTCCAACGTCTAACTTTCAGATCCAGGTCCAAAGAGGCGTTCCAAACCATAAAGTTTCCAACTTTATGGTTATGCATGTCTTAATAAGGCCCAAAATCAAGATTTTATCTTGTCTTAACCATTAAAGACCTCATGCATGCACCAAAAGAGCCAAGACACCATTTTTATGACTTATTGTACCTCATTTCTTCAGAAAGGACGGATCCTTTGATCTTAGAGTAGCACATACTCATTAACACCAAGAAAATAGACTAAGAACACATAATTTCCTCATGGAAAGATTTAAAAGAAAACATGGCAAGATTGAAGCTTTATACCTTCTGGAGCTTCTCAAGAAGGTAAGAATCCAGATCAACAAGTTGCTCCTTCACCAAGGCTTCTCCAAGAATCTTCTTCTTCCTCTAACACACCAAGAACACACCAAAAAGAACACACTTGAGCTCCAAAATGAACACTCAAAGATTAGGGTTTGCAAAAACATCCCAAGGGAGTGGAGGCTGAAAGGTGGAAAGGAAATGAGCCAATATGATGCTTAAATACCCTTCAAACCCTAAATTTTGGAGTTTTTTCTTGATGTGAGTACGCCCATCATACGTGAGCGTACACCCAACGTACTAGGGCGCGCCCTAGTACGCTCAGCGTACACACATGTATGCTTAGTGTACTCCTTCAGCTCATATTACCAAAATGCCACTAGGGATTCAAGGCATGATTCTTGGACTTAGGGATCAAATTGACTTATAATTTAAAACCAAGGGATGAATTTGAAAATACCTGAAAACCGAGGTGTTACACTTTATGAAAAAAAATGTTGAATATATGTTAGAACAAATTGAGATGTCTTTAAATAAAAGCGTGCACAAAACATGATTGCTAAAAATAGCATGATATTTTAAGTTTTTGTAAAAGTAGGATGTTATTTTTATATGTACAATTAGGAACTAGTGTGTTACATCGGTTCATTAGATTTCAGAACCTATCCCTTGCCATTTTGCCAACCCGATATTTTAATATTTTAATATTTTATGATTAAACGGTAAATAAATTAACCAATATAAGAAATAACAAATGAGTCGTAGAAATTAATCGTAACAAACTATAAACACTAACCATTATAATAGGAAAAATTAACATATGGTGCATCATAAGCATGAATATGCTTTCTAGTGTAAGAGCGTGTGTGTTAGTGGGTGATTATATATATTTTTTGGAAAATTCTTTATTATTTATGACACTAATGAAAGCTTCACAGATTTGAAAATAAATAAATTAAAAAACAAAGCTTGAATGATAATGAAGTTCCAAATTAGAAAAACTATATATAAAAAAATTGTATCAACAGTTGTAATCAAAACTAACCTCATGTAATGCATGACATGAAGGATATTATGTTAATCTCCATCTTTTGTGAACAATAAAACTATCTTTTCTGTAAGTAGAGCCTATAAACAACATCCAAAAAGTAAACTAATAAATAAAAAATAATTCAAAAACATATTATATGAAAAAATTATCATGTAAGGTCATAAAAAGAAAATGGCTTCAAAATACATATCATTTACTAAGTAACAAATAGTGAATTTTGACAACAAATATAACATTAGCATAAGGTAGTGGAGTGGTTTCATTGATTTGCAATTATGTGATCGTACAACAGAATATATATATATATATATATATATATATATATATATATATATATATATATATATATATATATATATATATATAGGGCTAGATTATTTTGTTTTTTACATTTATTGTGTGCTAAAATGCACCAATAGCAATTTAGTAAATTAAATAATTATTTAATTAAATAAATATAGATATTAAATGATTTCCATAATTATATGTATATTCAATGATATCCATAATTATAATTCTCTTTTTATGGAAACTAATTAAATCCGTCATTAATGTCAGCAATAACATTCTTTCAAAATGAATTCGCATCTAGGTTTTTGTATATGAGTTCGTAATTTGTTTCAGGACTCACTCACTTAAAATACAATAAAGTTGCATGGAATATGAAGAACGAGAGTGTATTCTACTAGAATACACTCTCATTCTTCTGGAATACACTCTCATTCTTCTAGATATGAATTCATTCAGAAAGAATATTATTGTTGATATTAATGACGAATTTAATTAGTTTCCATAAAAATGAGTTATAAGTATGGATAGCATTTAATATACATATAATTAATACTAAATTCCTATTGGTGCATTCTAGCACACAATAGATGTGAGAAACATTTGAACCTACCTCTCTCTCTCTCTCTCTATATATATATATATATATATATATATATATATATATATATATATATTACAAAGGAAAAAGTCATGTCTTGTCTATAAAACTTCCATATCTATTCAAATTTTGGTCTAGGCTAAACATAAATGTGCATTTGAAGAGTAAACTTGTCTTTTATTCATAATTAAACATAAAACTTTACTTTTCTACTGATAGCAACATAACAACAGTTTCTTATTCTTGAACAAAAAAACCAATTACAATTTCTTTCTTTTTTTAACCTTTTGACAGTTTTTTGGAATAACAACATCCTTCTGTGACAAAATCTTTTTATCCAATGAATATTACGATTTTAACCCTTGACAACAACTTGCAATTTTTTATTTGATTTCCTTCAATGCCAAATAAAAACTTAGGGAAAATGACATATATGCCCTATTAAGTTTCTATGGTTTACCCATTTAGCTACTTAACTTATTTTGTGGCTTTACGAGGGAACAATTTATTTGTAACCTAGAAATCTAATTCATTTCACATATTGTAGCCGGTTTCCATTTCCATATAAGCGTAAGCTAACACGGAAGCGATGACATGGCAAGAATTCAAAGCGTCCCAACAACCCAAACGACGCCGGCTTGTATGTGAATCATAGGGAGCATGCTTGGACTGTTAAAGCCGCCTCCGTCTAAATTGAAGACTTTGTTGCCCTAAAATGACACATCTGGAAACTTGCTTACCCCAATCTCATCTTTAACTTTACCCCGAAATAGGAAAAATGCATTCGCGAGCATCTGCAGAACACACCTGGTCTCCAAACTACCGCCATTACATGGCGGAGAATCATTCCAATAGTGTAACCAATGAAGACATATCCATCAATCTACTGCAAACCCAACTGGATTTGTCTCTCATAAGGGAGGACTTCCAAGACCAGTTGCGTGAGCTCCGACAGGGTGTTAATCGAGACTTGGATGCCATGAACTGTGAGGTCGATGACGTTCACGCTGGTCAGCTGGATATCTCTAATATCCTTGCTGATCTTAAGAATCATTTCTTTTATCTGCAAGGGTCGTATGTGAAGATGGTCGTGGAGCACAACAAACGTAAGAAAGTGAAGGATTTTGTTGGGATTATTGGTGTTTCTACTGTGGGTGTGTTCACCTACATGTTCTTCAAGTAACAAAAAAAGTGTAGGTTAAAACATTTATGTCATGGGTTTGTGTTTTGGTGTGTTATTTAAGTTGTTTATTGTCGATATTAGTAATAGATTTTATGTCTGGTGGTGCTTGTTGCTGGTGCTGGTAATAGTTTATGGTGCTAGTGCATATAGTTGGTGGTGGTGGTGACTGGGTGTGGTGATGGTCATCCTTTTTTTATGAAGTATGCTTCGATGATATTTGTAATAGGTTATGGAATAGGAAAAAATGATGTAAACAAACCCATGGATGAAATGTTGGTTTATATATTATTAAAAAAAATTGTCTTACACCTGAGTCTACGTCTGTGCATGAACGAATGAAACATTTGGGGATTATATATGTTTGGGTAAGTTAGTCCCAGTCATGTGGATCTTCATCGCTGGGATGGGACCACAAGCCAAAGCAAATTCAATCTATTGTTTAAGCAGATACACAGGGACCACAAATGGTGCAGTTGGGGAAAAGGGACAAAAAAAAGAATATTGCACACAAGGCACAATGGTCTTTGTCTGTAACCCTTTTATGGAAACAACTTTTCTAAAGTGCAGTTTTTCTTGTTTACTTGTCAGTTCACTTTTGCTTGTTTAATTGTCAATTTCGATCAAATATATGGAATAGATTAATGGATTAAGTGACAGATAACCTATTACAGGAACAACTTAATGGATTAAGTGACACAAAACCTATTATAGAAATTGACTTAATTACCCCCACATCCTAAAATTTTAGTAATGATAAAAATAGCCCCTAAATGGTCACTTTATTTATATGACAAACATACCTATACTTGATTACATAGTGTAAATGGCTAAACCACCCTAAATGACCAAAATACCCCTACAATGGCTATAATTCTCCTACTTTCTTAGTTAATCCACATGACTAAAATACCAATACCTTCCTAACTTAATCTAAAATAGTGATGTGTATGGAATGCACTAGTTTTAATCCTATTTTTTAATATAAATTAGACACACAAAAGGCAGTGTACCTGTCGATTGGTGGTATAGTTTAGCAAGCAGGGTATCAAACACAGGGAATGAAAATTAAGCTAATTACTAACATTATCTAAAAACAAGCAATAAAAGAAAGGGTTTTCTCTAGTTTTGCAAGACTAGAAACTTAAGTACTTAACTAATACTCAACTAAGCAACTAACAACTAAGCAAACGAAAATCAACTAAATTCAATAATGGAAAAGACTTATGTTTAGGTTTTGAATCATTTATTCCTATGGTTGATTTTATGACAAGTGCAATGGATTAATTAGCATTGGCTACTGATTAGTGTGATTAGGTTCACGTTAGCTATTACTAATCCTTAGAAAACAAATCAATTTAAGCAGTGATCAAGTGATTAAACTAATAGATTATCTAGTTTATTGGTTCGATTTAAGTAAGACTTGTAGTAGCTAATCAAATTGCTAATTCAATTAACCTCTTGTTGATGGTTCGTCACACAAGCTCACACATTAATTTACCTATTTTCTAATTAACCCAAGTTTCACGTTCGCTATTCCTAGGCATATAACAATGTTTTCACACAAATCATATGAGATTAGCAATTAAGAGATGTTCATGCAACTTAAGATGCTGGTTAATTAACAGAAAATAGTTGTAATTAACACATAAGGTTCTTTAACAAGCTTAACAAAACAAAATTACCAAATTAAATTAATCCAATCATAAAATCAAACCATATTCCTAAAGTCATCTATCCTAAACAGAAGTTATGAGTTTTTATCTCATAATTAAAGCAGAAAACAACTCAAAAACGAAATCAATTGATGCAAACATAGTTTAGACAAAATATTAAGTAAAGGGTACACTTGAATTGCCTTGATCTCCCCAAAATCGAATGCTTAGACTTGATCTTCAAGTTCCAGAGCTCCAACGGCAACTTGAATCGCAAATTAACCTTCAAGGGTTCCAGAGAGTAGTCCCAAATTCGTGAATTCAAGTCCTTTATATAGTTTCTAAAAACAGGGGCTACTCGTCGAGTCCATAGACCGACTCGGCGAGTCCACCACTTAAATCTGTGACAACCCGAAATTTCTATCTTGTAAAGCCATTCAATTCAATCACAAGTCAGACTTGTTTCTGCTATCTTTTAGCATTATTAAGGGTCTGTTTGAGTGTTCTAAGCCTAGTACATTCAAGGATTTGGTGTTAGGAAGTATCTGCTAGAGTTCATGGTGCAGCATTTAAGCCGGAAAACTCTAAGTCTTGGAGTTTACGGCCGTAAACTAGAGATTATGGCCGTAAACTCATGGATGGCCGTAAACTCCTCCCATTTACATGATATTCCTTCATTTCTCACCACTTCCCACACTTCCAACTCAAGAAAATCGATTCTCTCTCAACTATCATGAAGAGTTTCCTCTTGATCTTCAAATATGTAAGTGTTTCTTCCATTTGTTAGTTGGTACCTTGATTAATCTAGTGAAACCCTATGATTTCATCTCTTTTGGGTAGATCTTCAAATCTTCATCACTTACACCAAGAACACCAAGAACACATACTAGTTCTTGGACCGTGAACACCCCCTTCAAGCTTCAAAACGTAGGTAATCTTCCATATACTAGTTATCCTATAGAAGCTCTTAACATACACCCTTGAAAACAACCATTTCCCAAGAACAATAAGAGTTTACGGCCATGAGCATCTCCCTTGGCCGTAAACCCTCCTCAAGATCTTTATTGACCGTAAACTCCCATGGCCATGAGCATCTCCCTTGACCGTAAACTCCCATGGCCGTGAACACCATGGCCGTAAATGTTGGATTAATGTCTAAGTCCATAACTATATTTGGTATGTACTTGACCCGACCCGGCATGGTCCATTTGGGTTGCACTTCACCGACACAATTTATATGGATAGTCTTTTGAGAATAGTATATTTATGATTTATATTAATATATTATAAGTTCTAATATATTAATATGGAATCATATTATTTAATTAGTATTGATCAAGAATTAATTTAGAATTAATTAAGTGATCAAAAAGAACTAATTAAATATGGACTCTTATATATATGGAATGGGCCAAGTTCATTTAGGTTGGGCTAAGCTTTCATGGATGGTCCATGGAGCTTTTAACCCATGAATCCTATGTAAATGAAAGGTCATGGGTATTAGGGTTTACATGGATGTAACCCTAATCCTCCATAATATATAAAGGGGTCCTTGGCTCACAAAATTGACACAAGTGTGTGAAAATAAGAGTGGGCCGATTTTAGTGTGCATACATATTCTCTCAAGTTCTTCCAAGGTGTTTTTGTGATTTGTGATTCCATTTGAGGCTTCCACACTATTGGGGCTAAGCTCTTAAAGCTTGAAGACATCAAGCTACATCAAAAGGTATGTCATCTAACTAGAACTTTGTAGTGTAGGTGCTTCATAATATGCTAGTTAGGATGAAACCTTGGAATAGTTAATATTTGCATGTATAATAGAGAAAACATAGATCCAAGGTTTATAGGGTTGCATGTACACCATAGGAGTGTTAGAATACTCAAAACCCAACAGTGGTATCAGAGACTCGTTGTTTTCTGTTATATTGATGCAAATGTTTTATTTTCAAGTTGAAAAAAAAAAGGAAAAAAAAACATGACGTTTGTCAAATTTTAAGATAATTACTTGTTTTGTGAAAAACGAATTATTTGTAAAATTTGAATCATTTGTTATATGAGTTGAATTAGGTCAAATTTCATAAAAGATAAAATGATATGATTATTTTATTAGTTTTAAAATTTTGATCTAAATGTTTTAAGGAGTTACATATTTTGTCATAAAATTTTGGAGCTCAAAAGTTTTTTTTAAAATTGTGATCTTAAGGGTTTTTGAAACTTCCATAAGTTATGGATATGAAAGTTTTTTTTTTTTTTAAAAAAAAATTTGATTCAAAGTTTTTATAGAGTTACAAAATTTGGTGTTAATGTTTTAAAGAATTCCATAACTTGTTCTTAAGTTATGGAACATGAAAAGTTTCATCATAAAACACCATTAATTCCATAAGTTATGGAATCCAAAGGTTTTCAAGAATTACAAAACTTGCCCTCAAGTTTTGGAATTTGAGAAAAAAAATTTATGAAAAAAGAATTGAATTCTAAAACTCTTGGGTTCATAACTTAAACAATTAATTAAATGGTTTTAATTTTGAGTTTAATAATTGGAATTATGATGTTTTGTTGAATAGTTCAAATTAACTCTTATGGACTTTATTAATAGTTAATTAAAGCGTTTAATTAAAAGAGTATTATTAAATCCATAAATATATGGTTTGAGTTTAATTAAATTAAAAGTCTAGTTTAATTAATAGATTAAACCACCAAGTATTTTAAATGTCTAAAATACACCCTTATACTATTATAATATTATATGTATAAGAGCAAGTCGTCTTACCATTAGTAGGCCTCATTCACGAAGCCGGTCTATAAGGGGGTATAAGGTTACTGCCTATAAAATGACAGTTTAATGGGTGTCCACTCTCACTCACCGCTTCCTTGACCGGTGGAGGGTCGTTAGCCGAACAGGTAGGACAAGGACTATAATTCTCCCTTCATTATAAGTATAATGATAAATACTAAGTAACTAAACACTTATAAATTCCCAATCTTAGTTACTTAGGAAAATGTGAATAAGGTGCTAATCCATGAAATTACACTTTGCACTTTGTTTAAGCTGTTAGTGGAGACCGGCACACTAACCTGGACTTAACAAGGTAGGCAAAGGGTAACTTAATGTTTATCATAGTATCGTTGGAGCGTGTGTGGTTAACCGGCACATCGATTGAGGGGTAAATATTAAGGGTACCAAGTATATTTGCATGGTTACTTCACACCTTGTTTTGTGATCCTCGACATCCCAGTCACAAAACCTGAAGGGCACACTCGAGATTGAAACATGCCATTGAAAAGTTCAATGAATCTCAAAAGAATCTAGGAGTTTCAAAACCAATTAAAACCTAATAATACATTTCGTTTATCTTGGTGGAAATTGGTGAATCGTCATTCACCTACCTTCAAATATTTATAGCTTGGATTACGACATCCCTCTTCCAAGTTATAAAATAGTTTGTTGGGTCCTAGCCTTAATATATCATATTGGGTGTTATATTAAGAACTTAAATCAACTTTACGTGAATTTCTCCCATTGTTGATGTCTGGTTTAGACAACAATGATCTTCCCAAACCAAGCTTTCCTAATGAATATGACTTCCCGAGTTTGGCTCATGGAAGTCATACTTCTCTTCCTCCACCTCCTCCAATTATTCTCCCTAACCCACAAGTTCAAGGTCACTCAAGCCCTAATGGCAAGCAAGGTCTATGTGTGATCACATCTTAGAGATGAAGTCACATATTGACAAGCCGGGAGAGTTGGGTGTCAAAGTCTTGAGAAAGTTGGATTTTCAATCACTTTCTAAGTCACATAGTGAGTTCCTTTGGGACTACTATGAAACAGACTATGACATGAACCTTAATGATCATATCTATTTGCTTGGTGCTGCTGAATCAGCAATAATTTGGAACGATAGTAAAGCAAATTTGATTAGAAGATCAACTTCCCAAAAACTTTATGGACAGTGACAATGGTGACACTGGAAATCCAGAAAAAGCATTCTCTTCCCAATGGAAAGGGATTGGCCATGTCACCCCGGTTGACCAAATGGTAAAGAGAAAGGCTAAGTCTGAGATAGTCCCATTACCAAAGGGTCCATATGTTTATTTTGCCAAAGGAAGGGGCGTTGATTGCAAAGCTGCCAAATTTACCTAAGGATGTTAAAGTCAATAAGTTTGACTCTACATCAGGTAGAGCCCATTATCTAACTCTGTTAAGTTCTATTCTGAGATCCTCATTACATGATGTGACTGGGTCACATGTTGATGTTTTAAGAATCAAAGAATAGAGAGAAATCTTAAAGGAAGTATATGCTGATTCTGATCGCGAAGGTGGATTTCGATCGCATCAGAATTTTGAGCAGTTGCTTAAGACGTTATGATATATTGCTAAGGAATAGATAACAACAATATTCCATGTGGATTGTAAGGATAAGTTTTTCCGCAAAGTTTTAAAATAAAAGAAAATTGTTTAATTTTATTTATTTGAAGTATCCTTACAATGGCATTTGTGGAAAATTATTGCTTATATGATTCCACTGACAGCAATATTGGAAAATGGATTTGATTCTCTCATTTGTGGTAGTGTCTAAATTTACCAAATCAGGAAAGTTCCTCATCGCCCAAGTTTCAATTGGACCGAAACTTGGAATCATGCAAGTTGAATAGTATGATGAATGAGAACTTTCAAGCATTGGAAAATCAAGACTAATTACTTGTTCACATGGATGTGTGAGTCAAGTGAAGGACTAAAGGGATCGAGTACACATTCTTGTGCACTGGTCATGTCCACCACAAAGCTCGTTAAGACTATTTGATTTACTAAAGTTTAGTAAATATGGTTATACTTACAAGTTTAAGTATAATTCTGAAACATTGGAAAAGTCTCAATGTATGGCAGAACGAATGGGAAGAATCAAATTAGGCAAAAAGATAAAAGTTTATCAAATCTGAAAAGATGGGAGAGTACTTTAGTATCATGTTTGTGATCATCTTAATGATTTAGAAATCATATCATAATTAGTCCTCTAAAGGTCATCTTAGTGCATTCTTATGACTAAGAAGAGGAGTCATGAATTGTTGAAATGGTTAGATCAGGAAGATGAGTCATACTTCGTTCCAAAACAATTCTTAGAGTCATACTCCAAGATTGTAACTTGAGTGACATATCTTAAAGAAAGGTTTAAAACACTTGTCAAATGTAAGAGTAAAAGTGTCCTACTCTTATACATTTGAAATTGGTAAGTTGTGATGTTTTGGATAAAACAAAGACCAACTAAGGCCAATTGTGTGAGGTGTTTGTCTTGATAAAGAATCTGCACTATCTCTTGAATATTTGGCAAGATAGTCTTATATGTCAAGAGGATAGTGGGAGTCTTAAAGATCCTAAAAAGAATTTCAAGAACTAATCAAGAATAAAACCTGAGGTTCTTCACTAGCACACGACTTGAGGTTTATAACCTATCGTGTTGACATATTCTGTGCCCATTCCAGTTAAAGATGGCTTTGCATAGGAGTTCTGAAACTTCTCAATTGGTTGCATAACAACTTGGAAGCAATGGCAGGCCCTGTACTGCCAGGTGGCAAGAAGTTAAGATTGCATAAGTTCAGCCCATATGAGTCTGGATTTGTCATTATCCTTGTCTTGTGACTATGGTTTTGACGATTCACATGGATAAGAACACATACACCATAAAATCTAAGGGTCATAAGGTTTCTCTCCGATTCATGAAAATGATGGTGAGGAAACACTTCCACCAAGTAGATTTGAAGCAGATGGCAAAAGGTCTAAACAATTGAGACTATGATTACGGCATCCCTTTTCATAGTTCTAAAATTGTTTAGACACACATGCATGCTATCTAAGGAAAGGTGTATGATTTTGATAAAGTTTTATCAAAGCATCTCGTATCAGAAATCTGAACTTTGGTAAGAAAGTCAATAAAGTATTGATTTCTAGAAGTCCAGCTGATTTCTAAGTACATGTCAAAGCTAGTGGGAGCATAAGTGTTATGCTAATAATCATCATGTTAGTGGGAGCATGATAATTATTGTTAGTGTTGCAAGTTAGCAATGTTAATTATAGACAACAAAAGTTTCAATTCGTGAGGCTGCAGGGATTGAAAAAGTTGTTTTGCTATAATTAAGGGAGAGGATATACTTCATTTCAGTTCTAAAGGCTTAGATTGAGACCTTAATCATCTTTAGTCAAGAATATATATATGAATTTCATGTTGGATTGGTTCAACTTAAGGAAATTCTATATATTGCGTTCTCAAAATTCGATTATGATTACGGCATCCCTCTTCATAGTCAAATTTTGAAAACATGGCAAATAAAAATATTGTAGCAAAAGACTGGTCTAGAATCATGTCTTTATGTGAGACATCATGAATCGTGTACCATTTTCTTTGGGTACAGGATCGATTGCATGTGCTATAATATTTGTCATTTCTAAATTTTTCCAAATGCCCAGAGGCATTAAGAAGGGAAAAGGTCTAGAATTGGATATGACTAAAATGATTAAGCAATTGTCGAGGACAATCTGAGGTTTACCAAAGATTGGTTGCTCAGGGACAGTTGGAAGTATAGTGCTAATTTTGGAAGGACCATATTGACATATTCTGAAAAGAGGCATCTCTTATTCAGAAGTGATAGTCAAAATGAGAATATGGAGTAGTCTCCATAGGTGGAAGTTATCTGTGTAAGATTAGAAAACTTAATGCAAGAAGCATGTCCAAAGCAATGTACTTTGAATATGAGACTTAGTTTCCATGGAGTTGATCTCCATTGGAATACCTTATAATGACTGTTGACAAGTCTTTGTGACTTTGTACATATTCATTACAGGAGGGTCAGTGCATATAAGTTTAAAATCTAAACAGATTTCGATAAATGATAGGAATTTGAAATTCTCATATTTTTCGATAAGGATTTGGGAGTGTGAAATTAGAATCATTGAAATTATGTTCAATTGTTTTATTTCACAAAGTAAGGATCATAGACAAACATAGAGTGCATACTTGGTGTATGGCAAAACTATTGTTTAAGAAAAACATAGTGTACATGCTTGGAGCATGGGACAACTAGTGTTTTTAATTCAAGTATAAAGTTGATAAAACCGAAACAATAAATAATGAGTAATCAGTATGGTGATAAATAAAAGTGTTTATTTATATTCATACGGTTTGATACCATATTTGATTCATTTATTCTTGTGTTTCACTTTGCATGTTTTGACTTCCAGAATAACTAAGTCCCTCTTCCTGAATGATTAAGTTATTCAAACCATCCACAGTCGGTCATATGTTGGAAGTAGATATGAATCAAGACTGTCATGGGTTGGTTTGTAGAGGTCCAAGTTGGTGGACAAAGTGGTGCTACAACACTCATGAGTGCTCATAAGTTCTGAATATTGGATTCAACCCGCGCTCATTTGAATCACTTCATGGATTTTATCACGAGTGATCATGAGACGATAATATCTTATATTCTTCAAACCTAGAGATATGAGTTGTTACTATGAGTTGGTTATACATTGATTGCACGAAAACGCATTTGGTAACTCGATGTTATAAAACGTGCCTTTGTGTATGATTCAACAAGCAGTAGAATAAGCCATATGAGTCGAAGTTTATCCATTCCTTTTACCTTCGGGATAAAAGTGATATCTGTGGGCCCCTCGATGATTTAGCGATGACACATGTGAGTGCTTGGCCAAGCCAGAACTGATTTGATTTGTTCAATCAGTCAGTCATCATAAATCGAAAATCGGGAAACAACAAATGGGCAGAGAGAATGATTATAATCCATGTCTCAGTCCATATGATATCTAGAATGGAGGAATATATGATCCCTTATCTAATGGACAAGTCATTGACAAGGTCAGAGTTCGACAGCGGCTTTAAGAGCTACGATTGCCAGTTAGGTTTTGAAGTCATACTCAATAATAGTTTTAGACTTATCCAAGTGGGAGACTGTTGGATTAATGTCTAAGTCCATAACTATATTTGGTATGTACTTGACCCGACCCGACATGGTCCATTTGGGTTGCACTTCACCGGCACAATTTATATGGATAGTCTTTTGAGAATAGTATATTTATGATTTATATTAATATATTATAAGTTCTAATATATTAATATGGAATCATATTATTTAATTAGTATTGATCAAGAATTAATTTAGAATTAATTAAGTGATCAAAAAGAACTAATTAAATATGGACTCTTATATATATGGAATGGGCCAAGTTCATTTAGGTTGGGCTAAGCTTTCATGGATGGTCCATGGAGCTTTTAACCCATGGATCCTATGTAAATGAAAGGTCATGGGTATTAGGGTTTACATGGATGTAACCCTAATCCTCCATAATATATAAAGGGGTCCTTGGCTCACAAAATTGACACAAGTGTGTGAAAATAAGAGTGGGCCGATTTTAGTGTCCATACATATTCTCTCAAGTTCTTCCAAGGTGTTTTTGTGATTTGTGATTCCATTTGAGGCTTCCACACTATTGGGGCTAAGCTCATAAAGCTTAAAGACATCAAGCTACATCAAAAAGGTATGTCATCTAACTAGAACTTTGTAGTATAGGTGCTTCATAGTATGCTAGTTAGGATGAAACCTTGGAATAGTTAATATTTGCATGTATAATAGAGAAAACATAGATCCAAGGTTTATAGGGTTGCATGTACACCATAGGAGTGTTAGAATGCTCAAAACCCAACAGTAAACACCTTGGCTGTAAACATCAATGCCGTGAACACACTTGTGTGGCCGTAAACCCCTTTAGTACAATCACATGTGATTGTAACACTTCATTCCAAGTGTTTCCTAGTCCCTAAAGTGGTTCCCTATCATGATTAGTTGTTATATACACTAATTATATACATATATGTATCATTATATGCTTAATAGGATCCGTTTGTGCTCGAGGCTTCACTTGACACTTAGCATCCTATATCGATCTTTCATTCGAATCACTCACTACAGGTGAGTTCATACCCCTAACTTATCTTTTAAATTATTTTAAATGCTTTTATGGGGGGGGGGGGATACAAGTAGAAACATTTATAGTTATTGTATCAATCATATGTGATTAATAACTATCAAACAAGTGGATTTCTTATATTTCAAAACTGTCTTATCAAAAAAATTGTTTCAAATCATTTTATAAACTCTTTTATATGTTAAACCATTTTATCAAAACTCTTTTAAACTTATATATTGTTAAAATCATGTCTATATAGATATAGTTATATAAGTAGGATTGAAAGGGCTTAGGACTGATAACTCGCCTTACTTCCTGTTCCTTGTTTGGTTGTGGACTTAGGGTATCGGTTGTTTGTCCGAGTGTCATTTGAATCTTAGTTATATATTATGTATATGTATGTAGATATAAAAGTTATTCCAATCAGTTCAATACCTTTGGGTAGCAAAGGTGTACAAACATGATCAGTCATACAAACAACATTACTAGTAAACTATAATAGGTATAGTTTAGGAAGTCACTACTTACTATTTCTAGAACAATGAAACTTACAAGAGTCAGTTCATACATGAGTCAGTTCAAACATACTATAACGAGAAACAATACATACTATAATGAGAAACAATACATACTATAATGAGAAACAGAGAGAACATACTATACACTAGAACAGAGAGAACATACTATACACTAGAACAGAGAGAACATACTATACACTAGAGAACATACTATACATTAGACAGAGAGAACATACTATACAAATACAAGAATACTATAACAATAATGTGAGCCACTACTTCATGTCATGGCAATATACTGATGTGTCACGTTTTGTATCCAGAGTCTCCTGGAGGGAGAGCGTGAATTTATGTATAGATCTATACGGGATTGACCATCCTACACCTTGCTGCTAGCTACAGTGGGACCTGCAGGTCTACGGGTGACGAATGCCATATCATTTCGACGTCTTTGATCGTCGTGTTTACTAGTCAATCAAGCATGGTTACAATCTTATCACATTTTACCTTAATCAAACAAACAGGTTTAAGGTAGTTAGTACATTTGTAGTTACTTAGATAAAACTACAGTACGTCTTTATTTTCCCTTCATTCACATTGTGATCTTCTCACATAAACGGTAATGAAAACTATATAGGAAATATAGGATTTTCTAGGAAGTTTACAAACTTTTACATCAAACATTTACAAAATTTTCATCAAACTTATACAAACAATGACCCTAAAATACTTATGAACTCACCAGCTTTAATGCTGATCTACTCTTTCAAAATAACTTGTATTCTCAGGTCACCAGTAGACAGGTACCGATGACCAGGTTTTGAGAAGATGGAGCACGTTCAAGGCTCATCTCTTATTTTGATTCATATTTTGGTGTCTTATAAACTATACAGAACACACTTGTATTAAATTATATTATTAATGTAATGGATGATGTTGTTGCTTGTTTTACTATTATACATTGTTATGATACTGTACATGACGTCCTCCGCCCCCGAACGTTTCCACTGTACCGGTTTGGGGGTGTGACAAAATCCATATGCGTCAAGGAATCTTATTTGTTTGCGGATCTTCAAACCTACTCGGCGAGTAGGCACCCAACTCGTCGAGTTCTTCAAGGTTTTTTTTTTCTTTCTTTCTTCTTTCTTCAATTCCCGAGCTTCCTATCGCTTTTTCTGCTTCCTTTTGCTTCCGAGCTCATCTTTTAGGCTACAAATACATTTTAAACATATTTAAGTACCTTTTGTTCATAATTTGCAATAAAATAGCCAAAAAGTATTAAGATTTAACACAAAATATATGACTAATTATGCACATATCAAATAGCATATAATAACTTTCCATACCATAAAACAACATAACATATATCATTTCATTTATTGCAACACGTAGGAATGATGAACACCACATTAATCCTTGTTCTCATACACAATAATACGATTAAATAGCACAAATACAATACAAATATCAAACCATTATCTAATCCAACTCCATGGTTGTTCCATGACTGCTACCTTCACCTCCGATTTTGTTTGGATGGACCTGTAACTTGACTGCAAGTGGCCTTGTTGTGGCCTTTTATCGTTGCATATGCTACAAGAAACCTTCTTCCCGACCTTTAAAATGGTGTGTTTTCCCACCTGTTCAGAAGCATCCCTTCTTCTCTTCATGGTTGGCATGACTGGCATTCGTCTTTTCAATGGATGCAAAGGGGGTGTGAAGTCTGTAGAAGGCCACATATTTTTCCATTTATCCCATTGATTGGATGTTTGTAAGTATTATGGAAGAATGTTGCCAGATACATTGGATCTACATATGGCCCATCAGGTGTCATATTTAAATAGGCTAAGGTGGCAACCGAATGTACGCAACCATACCCATTAAGATGCCATAGCCTGCAACTGCATTCCTTTTTTAGAACATGAACAATATATGCCTCCTCTATTTTTCTTGCTTCAAACTTCATACCCCCACAAGATACGACCTGCCAATGCCTACATAGTTGGAAAACCAAAATATTAAGAGATGTGCCAAGTAAGGTATGGATGTTATTGGATAAGTGTACAAACATTTGCTTTGTTTAGAGAATATTCAACCTTGTTCTAATATTTGGACAAACGAAATAACGATTCCATCCTTGTCCAGTTAGTTTCATACTCACCATCCTTTGCATCACATATATATGAATGCCCTTTAAAATGCTTATGATAGGTTTCTTCCGGGCATCCAAAATCACACTACTAAAGCTCTTGAAAAACAATTCTCCATTGAATCACAAGATGAATTGTGAACTCTGAAAAAAGCTAAAGACCAAGTCTTTGGATCTCTATCCATAAGATGCACAACTGCAGTTGGATTCAACTTTTCAATCTCTTTCATAACTCCATTAAAATGTGCATTAGTTGTTGCCTTGCTTGCTTTCCAAAACAAAATTTCAAACTTGGCTCCACTAAATCTCTTTCTAAATTAGCATAGATATGTATAGCAAACCGCCTATGTTTAACTGATGGGAATACTTCTTTTACTGCCTCAACCAAACCCTACATATGTCACATAAAGGATTGAACTTAGAATTGAAAATAATAATTTTAGAACATGAAATATTTATGTACCATAGCTTGTGTTGATCCGAAATTAGAACCAAACCTTGTCCTTCATTCCAACATTGCAAATCTTCAAAAAGAGTTTCTATGAACCATTTCCAATTTTCCTTGTTTTCCACACAAACAACCGCCCAAGCAATTGGGAATATTCCATTGTTAGCATCCCTACCAACAGCACAAAGCAACTCCCCTTGGCAAAAAACTTTTCAAGAAACAACCATGTAGGTTAATGATCCTCCTACATCCTCCCCTCCATCCCTCTTTTATTGAAGCAAAACATATGTACATCTTGCTGAAGTAATTCTTACCATCAGGCATGACATCAACACAAATTTTAACTGTGGATCCAGGAGTTGATCTTTTAATCTCCTCACCATATGACCATATTTTTGCATAATTTTCTACTACTGTGCCTTCAGCTAGAGTCAGTGCATATTTCTTGGCTCTCCTACACTGACTCATACTCACATCAATGCCAAAAAAGTGGTTTTTATCTCCTCTCTAAGCAATCAGACACTCATCTTTTGATTTTTATAAAATTGTTGCTTAAAGTGGGTCCCTATCCATTTATAAGTCGAAATTGATCCGAATTTGAAATTCTTTTCACAATTATGCTCACCAATAAGAGACTTGATCTGGAAAGACTTATCATCACTCATCCAAGAACCCCAAACCCTAAATGTACATGTTCCATCACAACATTTAGCAATCAATCGTCTACTATCGTTCTTAACAAAACATAATTGATAACCATGCACGACAACATAGTTACAAAGCATGTGTTTCAATTGTTTAGGACTCCCAAAACTCATACCTAACACAGGTTCTTGCTCCTTCCATTTGACCTTATCATTGAAAATATTTGGCAACTCGGGATAAACATTTTCATTGTCACCCATTTCTTCTTCCAAAGGCTCACCTACACCTGCATTCTCACCTATGTCAAACTGAAGCCCATTATCCTTTTTGAACAAATGAGGGTTCTCATGGTCATCCTCATGGTCATCGGCATCCTCATCCTCATCGCCATTGTCTTCCTCATCGTCAACCTCATCCACATCCTGATGCCTTGTTGCAACTTCCTTAATCAGTCCTGCACCATCAAGTACCTTTTCCTCAATATTACCAACAACCTCGTCTTTGTGTTCATCCAACCATTTCGGCATGTTACCATTCCCAAAATGGTCTACATACATACAGAGTATGACACTACATTCATATGAAATTGCTATAAAGTCGACATAATCCAGGTCCTTGCTAATTAAAGTCAAACCTTTTGGAAAATCAATATTAGGTTGGCAGTAATAGAGCTTCTCACACTTTTCCCCAGTGAACCTTTCGATGAACGCATAACACCCGTCCTTGTCCATGCATGCAAAATCGATGTCCGAAAACCTCTGAGTAATTCCGCCGGTGTAGCGTATGGGGTATTTGTCGAAGATTCCTTGGAAGCGCACATTTACTTGTAAGAATACGAGTTCCATGTTTGAGGTTTCAGGAGCAGAAAACAACAAAGGGTTTATCGATGAAGTGATGAACAATGGAGGCCAAAAGGGTTCTTTTATAAAGCATATACCGACAGTAAGAAGGAAGTGACTAATTAATGACATGGCATTACACGGAAGACACAGTCAACATCCTATGTGGTGTTACTAGAGGGAGGTGGACTAAAAATGATTGTCTGACCCCGTCACAAATGAAATAAGGACTTAATCGACCCGAAAAAGTGTATTTCGTTCCCTTATAAAGCCACAAAACAAATTAAACGACTAAATGGGTTAACCCTAGAAACATAATAGGGCATATATGTCATTTCCTGTAACACCGTAATTTTTCAAACAGATTTTTCATTTCAAAATCGCATACTTTTAATAACATATTGTATAGAAATCTCGTTTATTCAAAATACAAACACAACTCCATTAATAATCCAGGATCCTCAAAATACAACTCTTTCTCTGGTGTGTACAATCAAGCCGGTGCCGTCCCGCGATCCTGAGAAAACCTGAAACACATAACACTGTAAGCACAAAGCGTAGTGAGTTCCCCAAAATACCACATATAACACATATTAGCCACTCGAGGCTATAACTCTGTGGGCCTACTGGCCCTAACTCTGTGGACCCTCTGGTCCTAACTCTGTGGACCTTCCGGTCCTAACTCTGTAAACTCTGGAATACACACAGCATAAATCACATAGAAATAATGCAGTGCGACACATCACATACATAGCATACAAGATACTCTGTCACATAACTCAAATTACAACTCAAGGTAAAGTATAGTGAGAAGACTCACCTGACCAGCAGCAAGTAAAGACCCCGCTCCCGAATCTCGAACTAGCCTCCACCTAACACAAGGGATGAATATCTCTAAGTGATACTCTAATCACAACTCTAATGACCGAAGGCTATTCTTCCTCTCTTTAACTCTTTGAAGTGGATAAAAGACCATTTTACCCCTCCATGGCCTCTACTACTTATGTTGATCCAAGCCCCAAAGTCAACAGAAGTCAAACTCGAGTCAACAGTCCATGTTTGACCCGACTCGCCGAGTGCACCCTTGCGACTCGTCGAGTCCACTTACTTTCCTCAGAAATCTCGTGGCAGTCCAGCTCAGCTCATCGAGTTGACCCCCAACTCGTCGAGCTATCGCCTGATTCAGTTCCTCGGGACAAACCCTAACCAACTCGTCGAGTCGGCTCATCGACTCGGCGAGTTCATTCAGACCAAATGTTCATTCAGACGATTTAAGGCAGATCCATCACCCCAAACACTAGATCTACCATCCTGAGGGTCGATTGTCACGTAAAGCTGCAAGCTTTACGTTTAAACATGGCATATAAAGCTCATAATGCCAATATAACTCTAACAAGGATGATTAACCACAATAACTCTTCCATGGTTAACTAAAGCTATAATCTTTGGACTCTCTGGACCTGACAAGGTCCAGATCTGAAGTCTAGGCCTCATGAGAGACCTTATGCACACAAGGTCCCAACAATGGTGGAAGAAACCCTAATCTTCCATATCTACAAGATCTAAGCAAAATAACAAGAAAGGTGCAAGCTTTTACCTCTTACTC
This sequence comes from Lactuca virosa, assembly GCF_052849685.1. Classification (NCBI taxonomy): domain Eukaryota; kingdom Viridiplantae; phylum Streptophyta; class Magnoliopsida; order Asterales; family Asteraceae; genus Lactuca; species Lactuca virosa. The sequence goes on from NC_136434.1 coordinate 213,067,502, forward strand.
AAGCCCTTGCACGAAGTTACACCAGATCCACTGATTCTCTAGCTCCCTTGATGGGTGATCTCCTCTTTTCCTTAAAAGATGCACTAGTTTACTCCAAGATAGCTTCTCTCTCACTTTCTAGCTCAAATGACCTTTAGGGTTTGCTTCCAGGGAAAATGGTGGCCGCAAATGAGGCTATAAGGGCCTTTAAATACGTCCTAAACCCCGAGAATTAGGGTTTCTCTAATCAGCGCCTACTCGGCGAGTCCCTCTCCTCGGACTCGTCGAGTCCACTCATTAAATCCACGGGAGAAACCCGACTCGACTCAGCGAGTTGGACCCACAGCTCGTTAAGTCTCTCCTTTAATCACAAGATTAAACTACACCATAATACCTCTGAAAATCCGGATGTTACAATTCTCCCCCACTTGAATTAGATTTCGCCCTCGAAATCACTCCTTAACCACTCACATAATGAAATCATCAACCCAAAAGGCACCACCGAAAGGATCTCATACTACCCCGATATCTTTCTCTATGGACACCTGAAACCACACAAAACTCCCCAGACTAGAACTGAACCAACTCTTCCGTCGCTAATATACTCCTCCCCACTATCCGGAAACACTAGTGGCCTGACCTGCCGCCAGACCGCCTACTCAAGCGATCACCATGATATTCGCTCCTCGAATATCAAACCCTGATAACTCACTGATCCTCTGATTCTCTAGTGGGAACCGATAAAACAAGTCCATGCCCAAAACTGGCTACCGATCACTCGTCCCAGACATGATAAACAATCCAGATCATATACCAAGGAATGGAAGGATCACATCACACCAGGGACTCATCCACTGTACTGCAATCACAACCCCTCTGAACAACGAACCCTCAACACCCTGTCCTCAGACACGAACAATGACTATGCTTGTTCAGAAGCGTCCTCCGACACCTGACAAGCATAAACCTCAGCTCCCTTCTCAATATCCCCTTCAAGACTGAGCGCCAGGTCATCTCCCGACCCAGCAATTGAACCTCCAAAGGTTACCCATTGCGTGTACCAACACGCCTCACTGACTTCCTTATCAATTCAACTATCTCGGCTCTGTGTGACACACGAGTCACGAAGTTCGCTTCACCTCAAGCGAGTACGAAATTCGACTCGCTCTCGACCTCTGCCGTCTACTACTCATTAGTTCCATGTGTTTCACGGTTTTCTCATACCAACGAATTGACCCACTCCGGTTTAAGATACCAGATGGAATAATACCCCTTCCAAATGATGTGCATCTCTGAATCTGGAATTTCATTTCGTCTACTCAATACACCACTAGAATCGAACTCAACTCAAGAGTCTGATCCGACACAGAATTGGAACCACTCGTCCCAACGAACCACTCAACTCATGACTCCTGACCCGCAACTCATGCGTAAACCGCTTCTCCAATTCCCTTGGGTTGCGACAACCACAACTCAATTCAGAGTATAACGTTTCCCGACAAACATAGAGACCTCCGTCTCTTTCCTAATCTGGCCCTCAGGCTCCCGAATACTCAACCCAAATAAGGCTACTCAAGCCTAAGAACTCTCCTGCGTCATGCTCTGATCAACAAATAATGCGGCTCCCTGCCGCACCGTGACGCCCTCTTACTGACTAGTGGGTACTACGGCTCCCCGCAGTATCATAATGACCTCTTCACTGAATAGTGAGTACTACGGCTCCCCGTAGCATCACCACAACCTCTCGCTGAATAGTGAGTACTACGGCTCCCCGTAGCATCACCACAACCTCTCGCTGAATAGTGAGTACTACGGCTCCCCGTAGCATCACCACAACCTCTCACTGAATAGTGAGTACTACGGCTCCCCGTAGCATCACCACACCTCTCTGCACTGACTCATTGAAACTGCAGCTCCCCGCAGTCTTACCGCACTTACTCTTACCACTTCACAATCTCATCCTCAGGTTGACACCATACTGCGATCATTAACTCATGCTCTGCGGCCCAGCATAGATAGGTACACACACACACCTATCCGGGCTAAGCATCACTACTTCGGACGACCACCGTCGTGGCAAAACCTCTTTTTCTCGCTGCAATTCATATTCTCAAATAAATCCATTTGATGTCAATTAGCTGAAGGTCCCCCACCGGAACCATAGATACTTGATACACCACTCGACATCTCAAACTCAAACTCAAAACAATTCGAGATTTTAGGACGTTAAACTCGGATACTCCGGAATACCATCACAACGCCTCGCAGCGTCTTGACTCTACCACTGATCCCATACTCATGGCATCATACTCAGATACCGCATTGCTTCCTTGGAACTTCACAACCGGTCTTTCTCTCGTGCCACTTGTAACCCTGGAATACTCCATCCCCCAATTTAAAACACGGAGAAATTGCCAACGACTCAGAACACGAAGTTGACAATCCGAAACTTCCTTCTCTATTGCTCAGAACTCATGCAAGAATACTCATAACGACCCTGAAGTTGGTTGCCCAATCAACTTCTTCCCTTCCCATACTACATATAATAGCCCATACTCTGAGCTAGAAATTCTCAACCGCCGAACTAATCTCGCAAGCCAACCACCTCGAATTCACCATTTTAACCTTGAAGGATTCCTAACCACCACAAGGTCTCCGACCAACGGCCACTTGCCGTAGAGACACTCATCCTTTCTTAAACACGTACCACATGCAATATCTCACTCTGCACCTCTCCTTGACCACCAATAACCCTGGTCTCAGGAATCCGCACCGCAGGCCTCTTTATCCAGTTCTCTAACCGTTCTTGAACAAATCTCTGATCTCCTCAAAAGTACCCGGTCCTCCCCCACTCAGGGTTCGAACCATCACCAATTGGTTCGCCAACCATCTAGCCCACATAATGTTTTTACCAATAACATCGCACCTACTCTTGGAAGGTGATACGCAATGCTCGATAATCCCCCCGATAGAGGTCGAGCAATTCCAAATACCCCGAATCTCCGATGAAATCCTCAGAAACTTCTCATCATGACTTCCTCTAGTCATTCAGAATCTCATACCGTCCCACTACCGGACATCTCAACTGTCCAGTCGCAACCCTGACTCTCAGTCTGAAATAACGAACTAACATTTTCCTCATCCTTGACTCTTCAACCAACGTTCCATCACGTGGGTTGTAATAAGAGTGGAGTCCTCATTACCACACTCGATACTCATCATAGATAATAAGAGCCACCGCTCCAATATCCTCTTCTTGATCGTCTGTCACTGCAGCTAATACATGCCCTACTATGCTCAATTAGGGTGTATCCTTGTCCTTAATCATCTCAGTCCCTGCTGACAACCTGCTCATGCTCTAACATTACCACTTGGCAGACATACTGCCCAAATACTCTGATGAAAGATCGTAACCAAAGCTACCCCACAGGGCTCACCCCCAACCTTGGAAACCGAAAATCTCAATACCCCTCCTGTTTCCCACAGGAACAGAAATAGCACCGCTCAGGTCACAGAAAATGACATCTCCATCATCGGCCGGTCGCTCAGCCCAGACCGTATTCTCTCATAACGCACCATCCCTACTCATCCCTGAGTCTTGCGACTCCAACTGGCATCTCACCAACAATCCCTCGGAGCTAACTCGATTTCCCTTTTAAGGGATGCTCCACTAAAACTCGTTCATCGTGGCCCTCTAGCCCCATACTCTTTCACCTCTGATCTCGGTCTAACCAATCACCACAGAATAACTGGTAGAACCAATGACACTAACTGCCACGGGTGATGGTACTCGAACCATGTGGCCACCTCTTGATCTGCTATGAATCATGGTACCCGAACCATGTTATCTCTTCTCAATCCGCTACGAATCATGGTACCCGAACCATGTTATCTCTCCTCAATCTGCTACGAATCATGGTACACGAACCATGAAATCACCTCTCGATCTGCTGCAAATCATGGTACTCGAACCATGAAATCACCTCTCGATCTGCTGCAAATCATGGTACTCGAACCATGAAATCACCTCTCGATCTGCTGCAAATCATGGTACTCGAACCATGAAATCACCTCTCGATCTGCTGCAAATCATGGTACTCGAACCATGAAATCACCTCTCGATCTGCTGCAAATCATGGTATTCGAACCATGAAATCACCTCTCGATCTGCTACTTAAAACCTCCGGAATGTTCCCTGTATCGAGTATGGGTCCTCTGCTTTCAGTAGTACGGGCCCATACTACCTGCCACATCTACCCATACTTTCCACACGGACCATCCCCGAGTTCCTAAGTAGCTGCTCAACCTTCTTAATCACCAACCCCGTCATGCGTGTTCGCTCCTCTGCGAAATACTCTACCCTGTCAGCGCACTCATCTGACCACGGTCAACCTTTCCTAGGCTCTTCCTAGGTTCTCACACCTTTCCGCCATCAGCTGCTGAAGAACTCCTAATGATGCCAGCCATCTACCTCCTGAATATCGTCATATTCACTTGGTAGCTAACTCCCATCATCGAGAGTTCCACAAAGCACGAAGCAAGCAGCATTCGGGCATCGAATAATCTCATAAAACCTCTCTAGGCTATTATCCTACTTGCCCTCCTCATACTCGTAGGATATCACCGAACTCAAGCAACTTCACCCCACGCGGGCCTATGACTACCCTTTCAGAGGATTCCACGAATGCTCATCCAGGTATCTCTCCTAGATTACTCTTCTACTCAATCCCTCTCTCAAAAGGATTCCCTCGGGATACTCTTACTCAGCACATACTCGAAAGCATATCACAGATAACCGCAACTCCTAGGCTAAGGCATCACAAATCAGGCCACTCTAGTCCTAAAATATGAAATACCTAGCCTATCTCTAGCATGCATAATATCTCATAGAATATCTCACAACATAAAATAAGGGTATTTTGAGAAATCACCGTCGGGCTCTGGCTGATTGTACACACTGCTCCTTCTCGTTTTCTCTTAGAAACTCTTGTTTGCTTTAGCAAAATCATTTCTTTGAAAATTCTTCTCAAATCCTCAGTTTGAGTCCAGATTTACCCGAAGGCGCATCCGAATCCCTCAAACCAAGGCTCTGATACCAACTTGTAACACCGTAATCTTTCAAACAAATTTTTCCTTTCAAAATCGCATACTTTTCATAACATATTGTATAGAAATCTCGTTTATTCAAAATACAAACACAACTCCATTAATAATCCAGGATCCTCAAAATACAACTCTTTCTCTGGTGTGTACAATCAAGTCGGTGCCGTCCCACGATCCTGAGAAAACCTGAAACACATAACACTGTAAGCACAAAGCTTAGTGAGTTCCCCAAAATACCACATATAACACATATTAGCCACTCGAGGCTATAACTCTATGGGCCTACTGGTCCTAACTCTGTGGACCCTCTGGTCCTAACTCTGTGGACCTTTCGGTCCTAACTCTGTAAACTCTGGAATACACACAGCATAAATCACATAGAAATAATGCAGTGCAACACATCACATACATATCATACAAGATACTCTGTCACATAACTCTAATTACCACTCAAGGTAAAGTATAGTGAGAAGACTCACCTGACCAGCAGCAAGTAAAGACCCCGCTCCCGAATCTCGAACTAGCCTCCACCTAACACAAGGGATGAATATCTCTAAGTGATACTCTAATCACAACTCTAATGACCGAAGGCTATTCTTCCTCTCTTTAACTCTTTGAAGTGGATAAAAGACCATTTTACCCCTCCATGGCCTCTACTACTTATGTTGATCCAAGCCCCAAAGTCAACAGAAGTCAAACTCGAGTCAACAGTCCATGTTTGACCCGACTCGCCGAGTGCACCCTTGCGACTCGTCGAGTCCACTTACTTTCCTCAGAAATCTCGTGGCAGTCCAGCTCAGCTCGTCGAGTTGACCCCCAACTCGTCGAGCTATCGCCTGATTCAGTTCCTCGGGACAAACCCTAACCAACTCGTCGAGTCGGCTCATCGACTCGGCGAGTTCATTCAGACCAAATGTTCATTCAGACGATTTAAGGCAGATCCATCACCCCAAACACTAGATCTACCATCCTGAGGGTCGATTGTCACGTAAAGCTGCAAGCTTTACGTTTAAACATGGCATATAAAGCTCATAATGCCAATATAACTCTAACAAGGATGATTAACCACAATAACTCTTCCATGGTTAACTAAAGCTATAATCTTTGGACTCTCTGGACCTGACAAGGTCCAGATCTGAAGTCTAGGCCTCATGAGAGACCTTATGCACACAAGGTCCCAACAATGGTGGAAGAAACCCTAATCTTCCATATCTACAAGATCTAAGCAAAATAACAAGAAAGGTGCAAGCTTTTACCTCTTACTCAAGCCCTTGCACGAAGTTACACCAGATCCACTGATTCTCTAGCTCCCTTGATGGGTGATCTCCTCTTTTCCTTAAAAGATGCACTAGTTTACTCCAAGATAGCTTCTCTCTCACTTTCTAGCTCAAATGACCTTTAGGGTTTGCTTCCAGGGAAAAGGGTGGCCGCAAATGAGGCTATAAGTGCCTTTAAATAGGTCTCAAACCCCGAAAATTAGGGTTTCTCTAATTAGCGCCTGCTCGGCGAGTCCCTCTCCTCGGACTCGTCGAGTCCACTCATTAAATCCACGGGAGAAACCCGACTCGACTCGGCGAGTTGGACCCGCAACTCGTCGAGCCTCTCCTTTAATCACAAGATTAACCTACACCATAATACCTCTGAAAATCCGGATGTTACAATTCTCCCCCACTTGAATTAGATTTCGCCCTCGAAATCACTCCTTAACCACTCACATAATGAAATCATCAACCCAAAAGGCACCACCTAAAGGATCTCATACTACCCCGATATCTTTCTCTATGGACACCTGAAACCACACAAAACTCCCCAGACCAGAACTGAACCAACTCTTCCGTCGCTAATATACTCCTCCCCACTATCTGGAAACTCTAGTGGCCTGACCTGCCGCCAGACCGCCTACTCAAGCGATCACCATGATATTCGCTCCTCGAATATCAAACCCTGATAACTCACTGATCCTCTGATTCTCTAGTGGGAACCGATAAAACAAGTCCATACCCAAAACTGGCTACCGATAACTCGTCCCAGACATGATAAACAATCCAGATCATATACCAAGGAATGGAAGGATCACATCACACCAGGGACTCATCCACTGTACTGCAATCACAACCCCTCTGAACAACGAACCCTCAACACCCTGTCCTCAGACACGAACAATGACTATGCTTGTTCAGAAGCGTCCTCCGACATCTGACAAGCATAAACCTCAGCTCCCTTCTCAATATCCCCTTCAAGACTGAGCGCCAGGTCATCTCCCGACCCAGCAATTGAACCTCCAAAGGTTACCCATTGCGTGTACCAACACGCCTCACTGACTTCCTTATCAATGCAACTATCTCGGCTCTGTGTGACACACGAGTCACGAAGTTCGCTTCACCTCAAGCGGGTACGGAATTCGACTCGCTCTCGACCTCTGCCGTCTACTTCTCATTAAGCGTGATTGTTGAATATGATGTAATCAGGTTTCTCTTTTAATATTATACAGAAATGAACATCTTGCTAATCTTTTTTTAATGGATTCTTCGTTAAAAAAAACATAAAAAAATCATGCTAATAATGTGTTGGCTGGTCATAGATTTGACAATATCTCGTAATCGGGCATTGCTGTGACAAAATAGTAGTAAAAGATTTCGTCATTTCATGCTCGCATTGGTTAACCTTTTCTCTTTATATTTACACTTTCCAACGGTCGTGTATACCCACACACGATATGACCTTTTTATCCTTGGACCAAATTAATTATATCCAACTTCCTAAATTATATATGAGGAATCTATAGTTTCTCATATTTAAATGCCAGTTTAACATAAAACATAAAATAATAATACATTTGATAAAATTATAACACGTTTACTCATAGTTTTTAAATTGTGATTATACTATTTAATTAACGTTATAACATCTCTACGTGTCATCCCACTTCAGAGAAAAAAAAATTGAGGACTTATTTTCTCCATCTACACCATTTTATTTTTATCCGACATGAAGTAAAGAAATTCATTTACACTTCCAAAACATGACAAACAATCCCCTTTGGTTTCTACATTTTACAAAATCAGTCCCTAAACATCTCTTCTGCAAATAGGGCAAGAACCACTTCTAATTAGCCACTCATCAATGCATTCTAAATGAAATACATGTCTACAAATTGGCAGCTCTCTTCCCTCTTCTCTGTTCTTGAAGCCCCACAAACAAATCGCACAGCTGCTATCATGGCTTCCATTTCTTTCAATCTCCTCGCAAGAATTCCTGAAAATGCATCTGGGTAATTTGTTTATTGAATCTTTACATAACCCTTTTGAAACATTGTTCTCAAACCCATCGAAAATATCCACAAAAGTTGCTTCAACTCCATTAATCTGAACAATTCCATTAACAAATCTTTTAGAAATCGAGAAAATAACCTGCAAAAATCTTGAGATGATTGTGAGAAAAAGCTTGACTTACTTGCCACATGTAGGCTTTGAGCAAAGCAGGACCTACCCATTCGGTAAAGATTTGTCCATTTACAAGACTACGCAACAATGATACCTGAAACCACGGCGCATGTTAGTTGTTAGGTTTTAGAAGATTGAAGAATTAAGGTGGGTTGAATGAGGGATTTGATTTGAATAACCTTGGAGAATGGTTCGCCATCAACAATCATATCCATGAGCTGCAACGCTGTAATGGCGCCTGTGATTGAACCCACACAAGCTCCACGGGCTAACCCTGTTTCTGTAGTCGACCCTTTAATTGCTCCCGTTATTGTTCCCACTATTGCTCCTCCTGAAATCCATGGAATTACGTTTCATATACACTCATCATGTAACACCTACCAAGTGTTCGACGTAATGTCAAGTGCAAATTCCGAGTTTCCCTTTCGAACCCATTTCTTATTTTATCACCAAACAACAAACACGAAAGATTCCGGTGAAGAAGAAGAAGAAAAAAAGAAGAAGAAACATACCGAGAGCAACGATGCAAGTGATGGCAGCCATGAAAACTCTGTTGAGAGCTTTGAAGAAAAACCCAAATGTAGAATCAGCCATTGATACAGTGGTTAAATTGTATGCACCCAAATGGATATAGGAGGTTGGAGAGACGTAAGGGATAGCGAAAGTGATTGAATTAGGGTTTGAAGAACACAACTGACTGCATTTATAGAAGATAAAACAGAGGAGAATGCATTTATGGATGGATTCAGAAAGCTACGTAGCTCTCCACTTGCCTTACATGCAGAATGCATCTACCGTTTCGTTTAATTAAAAGAATTTCTGTTATTGTTTATTTGTTGAAGATTTTTTTCAATGGGCCGAAATGGCAACAAATCAAACTTTTGCTATTTTTAATAATACGTTTACACTAATTTATCATAACTTATTTATACATGATGCATGCATCTCGAATATATAAGCGGGTTTTTAAATACAGTAGTATATTTTAAAAGCTATTAATTGCAAACTAAATGTCAGAATCATAAGTCAGATATTTACATTGGTTAATTAATAACAAGAAGTCAGATATATATATATATATATATAAGTTTAAATACTTGTGTGTATTAAACAAGTTGATTAAAAGAATAAAATGGAGAGAGTAAACATTAAAGAACTTTAAAATGATATTTTTTTAATTGGCTTTAATTGAAATAGGAAATAAGTAGATAGGAATATTGTATAAAACGACAAAAAGATAGTCATAAGTCATCAAATTCCAAAGACCATTTTGTATACAATATTTAGATGTTATAAAAATACTAATTAAATTAAGAGTTTTAGTGTCAATGAATCTATCATTAAATTAGTAGTTTTTGTATCATGTATCTTTAGTTGGGAGAAGAATTCAAAATTTTCTATTGTAAAACGTTACAAAAGAACGCTTTATATAGGGCTAAAATTTGAAATTTGTATAGCTACGATAATTTTGGAAAATTCCCTTTAAACATATACAGTATATCATCAGAACAATATGGATATTTTGAAATTTGTACAGTTGTTAAACATAATTCTGAAAAAAAAAAGATATTTAAAATGAGATAGCGTTTTAGCTTTCCTACATTGAGAGATTTAAGGCGTGTTCGGCAAAATTAGTTGGTAGTGGGTAGCCTATAGCTTGTAGCGTTTTGTTAAACGCTACATGAAGTAGCATTTGGATTTGGAGCGTTTTGTTTAAACTAAACACTAAAAGCTTGCAGTGCCGAACGTGACTTTTTGTTCAAAATGGAGCGTTTTGTCAAACGCTAGAAGCTAGAAGCTAGAAGCTCTCAAACGCTCCCAAACGCTCCGTGCCGAACACGCCCTTAGAGATTAGCGGAAGTATGAGATAGGGCTGTTTGTTTCACATCTTAATCTTAATGATCCAGTTAAGAGGTTGGATTTTTTATTTTTTTTTGGAAACGACAATAGATTTATTAAGGGTATACCCCAAAGCAAGAAGGTAAAAAAGATTTGGATCAGTAAGACTTTCGACTGCTACTCTTGCCGTAATAACAAAATAGGGATGAAAGTGGATCCAAACTCGGACCCGGAAAACCCGGAAATTGGAATTGACGATTTATAAGAACCAAAAACCGGACTGGTATATGAGAATCGGTTCCGGGTATCAAACCAGTTAAAGTGGGTATGGAACCAGAAAATGATAAAACCACTTGGGTTGTGGTGATTTGGTAAAACATGTGGAAGATATGGTGGATAACCTATTGACCCATGTTCAAATCCTGGCACTACTCAGCCCTTGTGGCCATGGAGGTTCGCCTGCAGTGACTCCAGGGCATGAGGCAAAGCCTCATGTTTGCAGCGGGGGATTAGTCGGTGCGCGAAAGCTGGCCCGGAAACCCTCGTTAGGGAAGTTCAATTTCCAAAAAAAAACCAGAAAATGATAATTGGAACGGATTCATGTATTAGACCCAAAAATAACCGAAAACCTATAAATGGAACCGAAAACCCGAAAATAGAACCGAAAATCCGGAATTTTGAAACAAAAGTAAAAAGCAATATGTTGGAAAAAAAATAATCAAAGTCTACATTTGCTTAACATTATTAATATACTTTTTGGAACTAAAGAGAAAAGCAATATGTTAACATTAATATACTTGTTATTAACGTGACATTGTTTTTATAGTGGATCGATTTTGAGTTTTTGACAAACCTTCCAAAATAGAGAAATTGGAATTTTTGGGATATGATTAAATGAAGATAATATATATATATATATATATATATATATATATATATATATATATATATATATATATATATATACTAAAAAAGGAAGAAGTTAGCAACAATAACGATTGATGTTTTAATATAATTGAAACAAAATGAATCAAAGAATGAGGCTTCGTAAAGGATACGTAACAATAATAGTGGACCGTTTTGTTTTGTTTTGTTTTTTTTAGTAGTCGATATTGGTTCTGGTTCATCTCAGTAGGCGTATCGTATTGTGTAACCCTTCAAATTTCGGTTCAAGACCCACTAAACTAGTTCCGTTTTTTTACAAATCCGGTTCTAAAACCCGAAATACCCGGACCTGGATTACCCGGAACCCATATAAGACTAATTTTTAAATCCAATACCAGGACCATTTAAGCATTTTCAGGTTATATCGGTTCCGGTTCCGGTTCGGTTTTCTGGTTTTATAACTCATCCCTACAACAAAACATGTCCGCCTCTTTTTTTTTCTTCCTCTTCCTACACATCAAACACTCTCCTCCCTTATTCTCCCTCTTCTCAGGCGATTACACATTCTCCCTGCCCGCCCCCGGCAGCGTCGCTCCGCCTCCACCTTCGCCTCCTCCCCCTTCGTCGGTAATTTTTCCGCTCATTTTCTTTTTAGTCGACTTTTTCCAGCCCTAAGAGTTTGTCCTGCTTGATTTGTATGAAATTGGTGTTCTATCTGTGTTGTTGCTCATCGATTTTTTTAGGTTTGGGTGAAATCAATTTTTTTGCTTTGTTCTTGTTACTCTATAGGTGTTTGAAAATCTGAAAATAACAAACGTGTTTGTGGTTGCTTGAAAATCTGAAATTATGTGTTTATGCTAAAAATATGGAAATCTTCTTGATGTTTAACTCTATTGATTATTGTAGATCATTATTTATGTTTATGAAATGTGAAAATAACATTAAAATTGACTGGGTATTTCTTGGGAGTGTGAGAAATCACTTTGTCCAGAGCGTCCAGTGTCCGGTCTTAATAATCAAGAAGCCCAAAACCTCTCATGCAACCTCTTGAAGTTGTAGTTTATGCATTAAAGTTTTTATGATGTTTATGGTTTCTATTTTATGTTCAGCATGTTTGTTATTTGTAAGGCATTGAGCTCATGTATATAGTGAAATATTTGTGATCTCAAAGGTTGAATTGTTTTAATTACATGGCACAAAAGATACCTAAAATTAATTGGAAACAATTAGAAGGCTAAAATGGTTATTTTCATCATTAAAATGCAAATATTCAGATGTCTAACCAAACATCAATTTATCATTTAGATAGAGATTCATATAGTGCCTCTACATTATTCAAATACGAATCATCAAGATGCTATCAAACAGCCCCATAGGTGGGAACACATGAATGTGACAAGTGTCATTAAAGTTATTTATTTGTTATATATAGAAGATATAAATTAACAAAACTGATTAAACATATTAACTAATAAATTAAACATATAATATATACCATGTCAATGTTATTACAAAAAAAAAAGGGAACGCCAACAACTTTGGGCCAAGGTGAAGAGGGGGGGGGGGGGGAGGAGGGGAATACTATAAAAGGCTGAAGCTTAGGCAAGCAAATGGAAAAACCAAGGAAGTTATGCATTGACGCCAAGGAAGCAACTTTGGGCCAAAAGTATTAGATAATGTTTGATAGTTTTGATCTCGTTTTTTATTCTATGTTTATCCCTTGTGTTTAGACTAGTTTGCTACCGTTTTGTTGTAACTATTTATTGGTCTTTAGACTTTTATTGAATACGAAATCAATACCATCAATTTCTAGATGGTATCGGAGCTGGTTTTAGAACCCTAATCAAACATACGCTTCCGCCAAACCTAAAAGATGACAGGCGACGATCCAAAAGATAAAACCAAGATCGAAGAGGGTTCCCATAGGATCAATCACGATTCACCATATTATCTTCATCCATCTGATGTCCCCAAACAGCTCCATGTCATTGATGTGCTTACAGATGTCAAGTATATCGATTGGTCTCAAGAGATGGAAAATTTTCACTTTGCCAAAACAAATTTGAGTTTGTTGATGGAACAATTCATAATCCAGAAAAGGGTCCTTATAATATATGCCATGGATGAGATGCGACACCATGGTGAAGGGGTGGCTCACCACCGTAATGGAAAAGAACATCCGTGATAGCATGAAATATGCGAACACAAAGACACATATGTGGTCAGACCTTCATGAGAGATTTGGAAAAGAAAGCTCACCCAGAGATTACGAGTTGAAGCAGAAACTGGCTACTACACGACAAGACGGTGCTTCCGTTTCTACATATTACACCAATCGTTGAACATTATGGGATGAAATCTCATCCATTCTACCATTTCCAAGATGCTCATGCAATAACTGTTCATGCGAGACCGGGAAGAGAATGAGTGAGTATCAAGAAAATGAGCGTCTATACCAATTCCTCATGGAATTAGATGCAGCGTTTATGGTGATCAAGACTCAAATATTAGCAACGAAACCAACTCCCTCTCTGGGAACAGTATACCACTTGGTTGCTGAAGATGAGAGGCAAAGGTCGATTTCTAATGAAAAAAGAACCCCTTCAGAGCCTGCTGCATTCAAGACTTCTTAAGGAAGAAACAGAAGTTTCAACCCTTTAAGAGAGAATAACTTTTAGAAATTGATCAAAGAAAATAAAGAGAAGAAAGAAAACGAGCAATGCACCTTTTGTGGGAAGAAAAGTCACAAACGAGAAGGATGCTTCAAACTCGTAGGGTACCCATATTCATGGCCTGGAAAGAAAGGGGAGAATGGCAAGATGATAGCAGCTTAAACGGAATTAGAGGCTAGTCCAATATCAGAGCTCACTAAAGAACAATACCAGATGCTTGTGAAACACTTCGCTCCCATTAACAACAATGAGGGGGTGACAGGTAATGCGAACATGGCAGGTAAAAAGAACAATAAAAGTGATTGGATCATCAATTTAGGTTGTACTAAGCACATAACGTTTCTTACTAATTTACTTAAAAACAAGACAATAACTCCCTTTGAAGCACCTATTGTTATACCTAATGGTGATTCCCTTCCTGTGGAGGGAAAATGAGATTGTACTCACCTAGGGGGAGTAAAACTCACAGGGGTATTATGTATTCCAGATTTTAAGTGCAACCTTCTCTCGGTTAGTCGCTTAACCAATGATTTATAGTGTGCTGTAACCTTCTTTCCCGACTTTTGTGTCATGCAGGGACTTCATACGAGGAACTTGATAATAGCGGGTAGACGCTGAAGGGGACTTTACCGAATATGGATGATTGAAGAAAAGAAAGCCATGACAACTATGAAAGATACTTGGCACATAAGGTTAGGTCATGCCTCAAAGGGAAAGCTCTCCAAAGTCGATTTCTTTAAAAATCATTCATTTAATTTTAGAAATGAAACTTGTGACTCTTGTTCTAAGGCTAAGCTTGTTAGAACACCTTTTCCCATTAGTACTATTAAATCCAAGGCTGGTTTTGAATTAATTCACTGTGACATTTGGGGTGGGTATCGAATACCATCCTATACCAATGCAAATTATTTTCTCACCATAGTTGATTACAGTAGAGCTGTCTGGGATTTCCTTGTTAAACATAAAAATGATGCCAGTAAATGCCTGTCGATTTTCATAAGATAGTAAAAGTTCATTTTGAGAAGAATATTAAGAGGATTAGGTGTTATAATGGTGGTTAATTCACATCTAACTCTATGCACGATTTTTACAACAAAGAGGGAATTATATTGGAAACAACATGCCCGCATACTCTGCAACAACAATGTTGTCGAAAGGAAACACTGTCACTTGCTTGAAACGGCTTGAGCAATTCGTTTTCAAGCAAACATTCCCAAAAGGTTTGGGGTGAATGTATTCTCACACTCGCCTATATAATTAATCGACTTCCCTCTAAAATCGTCAAAAATAAAACCCCTTATGAACTCATTTGGAATACAAAGCCTCAATATGATCATATGAAAATCTTTGGTTGTCTTGCTTATTTTAAAAAATAAAAATACGAACGGGAGATAAGTTTGAACAAAAAGGAAAACGAGGTGTGTTTTTGGGTTATCCGCAAGGCACGGAAGGATATAAAATTTATGATATAGAGGCAAAGAAAATAACAGTGAGCAGGGATGTATTATTCTATGAAAATGTTTTTCCTTTCAAGGGAATTCAAAAAGATGGGTCCGATGAAGGTGATGAGCTCTTCAAGTTTCAGTATGATACATGGGAAGAAAGTTTTGTTGGATTAGATGTCTTAACCCATAACTATAATTGGTATGTACTTGATTTGATAGTAGCATGGTCCTTTTGGGTTGCCTTCACCATAGCAACTGGACAAAATGAGTTTTGGAGAAAGAGCTTATTTAAATGGTTTATTAATATATTTTAGGAATAATATATTAATTTAGAAATCATATTATTTAATTAGTATTGATCAAAAATTAATTTGGAATTAATTTAGTGATCAAAAGAGACTGATTAAAAGTACAGGGACTGATATTGCAGATCACTGATAGTTGCAATATTGGGCTGCTGGACTCCCTTGTAAAGGGTTGGACGAAATCTATAGGAGGCCCTATAGAAATCGTCCAAGGCCTTCTAGAAAGGAGGTTCATGGACTGCTTGGAGCCTAAGTCAAGAATTAGGGTTTACACCTAGAAACTAGGGGTGTGCGCGGTGCGGTTTGGTGCGGTTTAGAGTCAAAACCGCAAACCGCACCGCATATGCGGTTTGAATATTTTAGAAACCGCAAACCACACCACAGATGTTCAAAACCGCGTTATGCGGTGCGGTTTGATGCGGACGGTTTATGCGGTTTGGTTGCGGTTTGTGCGGTTTGATTAGTTGTTCAACATTAAATCTATCAAAAAACCAAAAAACTGACCCGGTTAAAAAAATTGATTGCTTTTATTTTATAAAAACAAATACAATTTTCAAGTTAAATCGTTTTTAATAAATTGTGATTCATGCTACTATAGTTTTGTAGGTGTCACTGTTATTGCTTTATATTGTCGTTATAGTTGCTATATTCTTGTAAACCGTGGGATCTCGATCTAATAGTGATTTAATGTTACGTTATAGATATTTGATTATTGTAAGAAATATATTCAAATACATCGTTTCTAAATCGTGATTTGAAGTTATAACAAAGTAAAGAAAAAAAAAGAATATATATAACATGCGGTGCGGTGCGGTTTGAACAGCGGTTTTATAAATACAAACCGCAAACCACACCGCAAGTGCGGTTTGATAAAATGACGAACCACGAACCGCACCACGAAATTCTAAACCGCATTATGCGGTGCGGTTTGCTGCGGTGCGGGCGGTTTGTGCGGTTTTTTGCACACCCCTACTAGAAACCCTAGCAACCACAAGTATTTAAAGCCCCCCTGACCTCTCAATTTCGGCCACTGCTTCCAAGGGAAACCCTAGCTGAAATTCTAGTCTCATTCTCCACATTCTTTGCTTGTGGTGTTTGTGACTCCATTAGAGGTGCAACACTTGAGGCACTAAGCTCTTGAAGGTCAAGATTTCTTGTTATTACTAGTTAACAAGAAAGGTATTCTTCTAACCCTAGTTTATTTATTGAATCCGAAAATCGTATGCTAGTTTAGGGTTCTTGCTTTGGAAAATTGATTTGCATGTATAACTTGAGAAAAACCTAAATCCAAAGCAATTAGGGTTGCATGTGCACCATAGGAATCTTGTAATGCTCAAAACCCATCAGTGGTATCAGAGCTTAGGGTGTTTTTCTGTTATATTTGATGCTATTGTGTTTTGCCAAAGCTGGAACAAAATTGGTTTTGGCTCTCTGACTACAGAACTCGACGAGTCCTAAGATGGACTCAACGAGTTGGACCAACTCGACGAGCCCATGCCCTGACTCGACGAGTTAGTTCGTCTGTTGGCAGATTTTTTGGATTTCAAGCCTAAATTAGATAAGGATCATTACCTTAAATTGTTTTAACTGTTAAAATTCAAATTTTCTGTTATGGTAATGAATATCCTCATCTAATTGAAAGATAATGGTCAAATTTTAAGATAATGTCCAAAATTATATGATTAGTTTAATTATTTAAAATTTGATCTAGAAGTTTTGAAAAGTTTCAAAATTTTCCCTCAAGTTTTGGAATTTAAAATTTGATTAAAAGTTTTAATTTTGAAATATTAAATTCTAAAACCCTAGTGTTTTAAAAGTTTAAAATACAACTCTTATAGGGCTCACAAAAAAGACGAGGAGAAAGAATACGTCCTCGACAAAGAACTCAAAGAGATAGATGAAACCAAAGTTACTACTGAACAAATAGCTGAGTATAGGGCTCACGAAAAAGACGCGACAAAGGTGTCGTGTATAATGGTAGCCACTATGACTCCTGAGCTGCAGCGGTTCTACGAGGACTACTGGCCCTATGACATGTGCCAAGATTTGATGGAAAAGTACCATCAAAGTGCACGTCAGGAAAGGTACGAGATTGTCGCCTCGTTGATACCAACCAAGATGAAAGATGGAGAGTCCGTCACGAGCCACTTGCAAATGATGCAAAGGTATATGGATCGGTTGCTCAAGTTGAATGTCAACTTTGACGAAGAGTTGGTGATTGATATCATTCTGCACTCTTTACCCCTTGTTATGATCAGATGAAGATGATTTATCATATGAACAAGGAGGAAGCCACCTTGAGCAAGCTTCAAGGTTTGTTGAGAACTGCTGAAAGTGGACTTAAAGGCAAAGCTGTCGAGTTCACCCCTACTGATGCTGCCCCCATCCTTGCTATAGGACATGGAAAAGGGAAGAAGAGGAAAGTTGTTGGAAAAGGTGTCTAAGCCAATAACTATAATTGGTATGTAATTGACCCGATAGTAGCATGGTCCATTTGGGTTGCATTCATCAAAGCAATATGTTAGGAAGGATATTTGAGTAAGAGGTTATTTATGATTTATTAATATATTATAAGTATAATATATTACTTGAGGGATCATATTATTTAATTAGTATTGATGAAGAATTAATTTAAGGATTAATTTAGTGATCAAAAGAGACTAATTAAATTGATACATATGGATTGGGCTAATGATCCACGATTGATTTGTGATGGGCGTATGGGTTAGTCCATGAAGTGGTTATCCAAATCAAATGGGTGGATCATAAGCTTATGGCTATGGATTAGGGTTACACATGACCCTTGATATTCTACACACACACACACACACACACACATATATATATATATATATATATATATATATATATATATATATATATATATATATATATATATATAAAAGCTAAAATCGGTTACAACCTTGCATTCCAAGAAGTAGAATCTGATTTCTAATCTCCTAAATCTCTTTCATATTTATCCTAATTGTTTTTGGTGTTTTGTGATTCCATTTTAGGCATCACTGTAACACCTGTTCCAGGTATTATTTGATCTAGTAAATTTCGGGGTTTTTGGTGCATGGACTCGGCGAGTTGGGAGTATAACTCGTCGAGTAGGGGCATTTAATCTTGGACGCGGATCGGGACCAACTCGGTGAGTCGGAAGGCCCGACTCGGCGAGTTGGATCTGTAGAGAAGAAACCCTAATTTCGGGGTTTGCCCCTATATAAAGATCATTGGCTGTCCTTGTGGCCTCCCCTAACACCTTATCTCCCTACAGAAAGCAGTTTGCGGCCGTGAACACTCTTGAGTGAGAGTAAGAACGTTTGTGAGTGATTTTGGTGGGTTGTGAAGGATTTCTAGAGCTTGAAGAAGAAGGAGCAAGGGGAGAAGTAGTAGATCCGACATCTACACTGTATTGGCCACCATCTTGAGGTATAAAGTCGTTATCTTGAGCTTTAGTTATTTAGATCCCTCTTCTTGGAAGTAAATGGCTATTTTTGGGTCAAAATGGAATCATACTCGGATCTGGACTTATCACAAGGATATGGTTTCAGATCTGGACCTCTTTGGTCCCCAATGTCATAAAGTTGTCTCCTTTAGGCAGTTCAATCCCTTTCCATGCATTATAACCTTGCGTGAAGACTAGTTTTGGTGTTATGGCCATGTGAGGCCTTGCATGCACGTAAAGTTTGCAACTTTACGTGACATCTACACTAGGAAGGGCTAGATCTGAAGTTTGGGACTCTAAATCCCACTGGAAAAGGCCGAAAGCGAGAAGGACTAAAGGGACTCGCCGAGTTCTTTAATCAACTCAACGAGTCGGCCAAAGAGTTTACGGTAGAGGGTTACAGCCAAGGGGTTTTTGACTGGATGGGTTTTCGGTCAGGAGTTTGCGGTTGAAAGTTTACGGCCGCAAACATTAGGGAACACGACGAGTCACTCTAGTGACTCGGCGGGTCGACGAGTTAAGCAAGAACTCGACGAGTGGATGGCTGTACTCGATGAGTTGAGGTCAACATAGACTGTTGACCTTGGCGGTGGACCTTGGCTTTGTCCAGGGTTGACCTGAGGGTATTTATGGGTTTGTGTCAAGTTAATCACCTGATGATTATGGGCAGTTGATAAGGAGCAGTGTGTGGGATATATCTTGTTGGATAAGGTGTCTAAGTCCATAACTATATTTGGTATGTACTTGACCCGACTCGACATGGTCCATTTGGGTTGCACTTTACCGGTACAATTTGTATGGATAGTCTTTTGAGAATAGTGTATTTATGATTTAGTAATATATTATAAGTTATAATATATTAATATGAAATCCTATTATTTAATTAGTATTGATCAAGAATTAATTTGGAATTAATTTAGTGATAAAAAAGAAACTAATTAAATATAGACTCTTATATATATAGAATGGGCCAATGTTCATTTAGGATGGGATAAGCTTGCATGGAAGTCCATGGAGCTTTTAACCCATGGATCCTATGGAAATGAAAGGTCATGGGTATTAGGGTTTACATGGATGTAACCCTAATCCACCATACTATATAAAGGAGCCCTTGGCACTTGAAATTGGCACTAGTGTGTGAGATAAGAAAGCATAGTCGATTTCTAAGAGTGATCATATTCTCTTAAGTTTCCCAAGTTTTTGTGGTGATTTGTGAATCCACTTGAGACATTCACATTATTGGTGCTAGGCTCTTAAAGCTCCAAGAAATCAACCACAAGGAAAGGTATGTCATTATACTAGTTTTTATATTACATGTACCCCAATCACATGCTAGTTAGGATGAAACCTTGGAAAATGAATATTTTCATGTATAATAGTGAAAACATAGATCCAAGGTTTCTAGGGTTGCATGCACACCATAGGAGTGTTAGAATGCTCAAAACCCATCAGTGGTATCAGAGCCTAGGCTTGTTTTCATTATACTTGATGCAAATTGTAGGAAAAAGTCGAAATTCTGCTCACTGTTCAGTGAACTCGCCGAGTCCATGGGGGGACTCGACGAGTCCAAGTGAAATATCATCCTACTCGTCGAGTAGGTTCTTGCACTCGGCGAGTAGGAGGCCCAGAGTGTAGAAATTTCGAGTTTTAATGCTGGAATTGGACTAGAATCATTACCCTAAACTGTTTTGGACTTATAAAATCTGTTTTTGATGTGGTAATGATTATGCTAATCATTTTTCAAAGGTTATTATCAAAGTTTCAAGTTTTATATGTGTTTATATGATTCTTGAAAATTGTTGATATGAATGTTCATGCTTATGAGTTTTGGTAGATCATAGGAATTATTTGCAAATTGTTTGTTAGTGTAATTCTTGACCTAAATGCCAACTAATGGACTCCATAACTTGTCCTCAAGTTATGGAATTCCAAAAGTCTTTTCTTTAAAACCATTAAAACTCATAAGTTATAGAAATGAAAGGTTTTGAATAGTTTCAAAACTTGCCCTCAAGTTTGGAATTTGTAAAGTCTCAAACACACTTTAATTCCAATCCCTAGAATTTTAAAAGTTAAAATTCAACCCTTATACTTTATAATATTATAAGTTAATAATATATATATATATATATATATATATATATATATATATATATATATATATATATATATATGTATAAGATTAAGTCTGTGTTACCGTTAGTAGGCCTCATTCACGAAGCCGGTCTTTAAGGGGGTATAAGGTTGTTGCCTATAAAATGGCAGCTTAATGGGTGTCCACTCTCACCCACCGCTTCCTTGACTGGTAGAGGGTCGTTAGCCGAACGGGTAGGACAAGGACTATAATTCTCATTCAAAGTATAATGATAAATATAAAGTAACTAAACCTTTTATAAATTCCCAATCTTAGTTACTTAAGGAAAATGTGAATTTGGTGCTAACCCATGAAATTACACTTTGTACCTTACCAAGTCGTTAGTGGAGCCTGTGTGGTTAACCGACACATTAACATGGACTAGTAAGTGTGGCAAAGGGTAACTTAATGTTTATCATAGATTGGTGGAGCGCGTGTGGTTAACTGGCACATCGATTAGGTGATAAAAATTAAGGGTATCAAGTTAATTTGCATGGTTATTCACACCTTGTTTGTGATCCTTGGCATCCCAGTCACAAACTTGAGAGGGCAAAATCGAGATTTAAACATGCCATTGAAAAGTTCAATGAATCTCAAAAGAATCTAGGAGTTTCAATCCAATTAAAACCTAATAATTTATTTCGTTTTTCATGGTGGAAATTGGTGAATCGTCATTCGCCTACCTTCAAATATTTTATAGCTTGGATTACGATATCTCTCTTCCAAGTTATAAAGTATTGTGTTGGGTCCTAGACTTAATATTACATTTGAGTGTGTTAATAAGGACTCTTTATCTAATCTAAACTTGTCTTTCTTCTTTTCAGATGTCTTCCAACAATGCTTCTGGCTCAAACCCTACCGACTCCTTCTCTCTCATGAATCTTTGTGGGAGAGTCATCTTTGATGGTTCCAACTTTAATGATTGGATCAAGAACATTAGGATGGTCACACGTTACGAGGACATGGAATATGTCCTCGACAAGGAGCTGAAGGAAATCGATGAGTCTTCTGCTACTCCACAGGAGATCGTTGACTTTAGGACTCATGAGAGAGATGCCACCAAGGTGGCATGTATCATGTTGGCCACAATAACAGCTGAACTCCAAAAGTCCTATGAGGACTTTTACCCTTTTGAGATGCACATAGATCTGATGGATAGATACCATCAGAGTGATCGTCAAGAGAGCTATGAAATTATCTCTTCCATGATAACAACCCGAATGAAGGATGGTGAACCCGTCGCGGGCCACATGCAGAAAACGCAAAGGTTTGTGGACCATCTGCTGAAGTTGAATGTGAACTTCCCCGAGGAGATGGCTATTGATATCATGCTGCACTCTTTACCTCCATGTTATGATCAGTTCCGAATGACCTATCATATGAACAAGGAGGAGGTCACACTCAGCAAGCTTCAAGGACTTTTGAAGACCGCCGAAAGTGGTCTCAAAGGTAAGTCGGTTGTTACCACTCCTACTCCTACCGCCGCCCCTGTTCTGGAAATCGGGAAAGGTAGAGGGAAGAAGAGGAAGACCCGTTCAAAGGGTCACAAGGGAAAGTCTCTTGATGGTTCCTCTTCAAGTGGAACCAAAGGTGGTCCTGCTACTCCCTCTTCTAACCCTAAAGAAGCTGAATGCTTCTATTGTCATGATAAGGGGCACTGGAAGCGAAGCTGCCCAAAGTACTTGTAGGATGTTAAGGATGGGAAAGTAAAACCCAAAAATGCAGGTATTTACTCTATATTGTCTAATAACTCACCACATACTATTTCTTGGGTCCTTGATATAGGGTGTGGAATTCACATTTGTTCTGATTTGCAGGGCCTAAAAATAAGTGAGGATGTGGAGCACAGGAAGATAAACTTAATCATGGGGAATAGGAAAGCTTCACCTGTCACCAAGATTGGAGTTTATTCTTTATTGCTGAGTAGTGGGTTAATGTTAGATTTGAATAAATGTTGTTACTCGTCTGAACTGGCAAGAAATATTATTTCTTTTCACGGTTTGTACAAGCAAGGATTTAATTTTTCATTTGATAATGAATGTGGTGGTATTAATGCTTTTTATAATGGTGTTTTTAATTTTAAAGCATTACCTTGTGATGGTGTATATGAAACTGTGTTGGTTGTAGATAACTTAGGAAATAATGTATTGCATATTGATTCTTCCACTAGCTTGGATAAAGCATCCTTGTGGCATTGTCGTCTTGGACATGTTAACAAGAAGCGCATAGGCCAGCTCCAAAAGGCTGGAGTCTTGGAATCATTTGACTTAAAATCAGATGATAGTTGCGAATCTTGTTTGCTTGGAAAAATAACAAAGTCACCCTTCACTGGTACTTGTGCAAGGGGTGAAGGTTTGTTGGACCTCAAACACATAGATGTGTGTGGGCCCTTCAAAACTGCCACAAGGGATGCTAACCACTTCTATGTGACTTTTACTGATGATTATAATAGATATGGCTATATCTACTTAATCAAGCATAAGTCAGAAACCTTTGAAAAGTTCAAAGAGTTTAAACAGGAAGTGGAGAATCAGTTGGGCATGAACATTAAGATGCTTCGATCCTATCGAGGTGGTGAGTATCTTAGTACAGAGTTCCTTGACTATCTTAAGGAATGTGGAATTGTCTCACAATTGACACCTCCCAGGACACCACAGCTTAATGGTGTGGCTGAGAGGCGCAATCGAACCTTGTTGGACATGGTTCGTTCCATGATGTGTCGAGCTTTGTTACCAATCTCATTTTGGGGGTATGCCTTAGAGACTGCCGCCCATATCATTAATCTTGTCCCAACTAAAAAGGTTGCCAAACCACCTCACGAGATGTGGACTGGGAAAGTTCCCAATTTAGACCACATCAAGATTTGGGGTTGCGAGGATTTCGTGAGGCGCGAGACTCACGACAAGCTCGAACGTCGAAGTGAGCGGTGTATTTTCATTGGCTACCCACAAAAATCCTTTGGTTACCTCTTCTACAGACCCATTGAGAATGTGGTCTTTGTGGAAAGGAGAGGAGTCTTTCGCGAGAGAGAATTCATAAGCCAAGGATATAGAGTGAGGAAAATTGACCTTGAAGAGCTTCAAGAGTCAAGCGGTGAAGGAACCTCAAACCCTAGCAATCAACCTGAGGAGGAAACTCCTGTTGAATGAACCGACGAGCTCGTACCTCTAAGACGTTCCACTAGAGTTAGGAATGGACCTGAGCATTATTATGGTTTCCATATTATTGCGGAAGGTGATACATTTATCAGTAATAGTACACTGGTAAATCTGGATGAACCTAACAACTATAAGGAAGCCATGGCAGGCCCTGAGTCTGCTAAATGGAAAGAGGCTATGGACAACGACATCCAATCCATGAATGACAATCAAGTTTGGAACCTGGTTGACAATGTACCGGGTCGTAAGACAGTCGGGTGTAAATGGATCTTCAAGAAGAAGATCGATATGGATGGGAAGGTACACACTTACAAGGCGCGACTGGTCGCGAAGGGATTCACTCAAACTCCGGGAGTTGACTATGATGAAACCTTCTCGCCAGTAGCGAAAATTAAGTCTATTAGGGTTATGCTAGCCATTTCTGCATTTCATGATTATGAAATATGGAAAATAGATGTCAAAACCATTTTCCTTAATGGAAAGTTGGCTGAGGATGTTTACATGAGTCAGCCAGAGGGTTTTGTCAATGCAAAGTACCCCGATAGAGTGTGTAAGCTTGAGAAATCCATTTATGGATTGAAACAAGCATCTTGCAGCTGGAATCTTTGTTTTGATGAGAAAGTCAAAGAGTTTGGCTTTTCGAGAAGCGAGGATGAGTCCTGTGTATATGTTAGAGCTAGTGGGAGTATAGTCAGCTTTTTGGTACTGTCTGTGGATGACATACCACTCATAGGAAATGACGTCCCAACCTTGAAGGAGGTTAAGTCCTGGCTTGGGAAGTGTTTCGCTATGAAGGACCTTGGAGAAGCTGCATATATCCTAGGGATAAGGATATTGAGAGATAGGAGTAAAAGACTGATTGGACTTAGTCAGAGTACTTACTTGGATAAGGTGTTGAAGAGGTTCAACATGCAGAATTCCAAGAACGGAGACTTACTGATCCATAGCAATGCCAAACTGAGTAAGACTCAGAGTCCGAGTATAGAGGCTGAGATAGCTGAGATGAGTCGATTACCATATGCTTCCGCTGTTGGCTCGATCATGTATGCTATGACTTGTACTTGTCCTGATGTGGCCTGTTCTTTGAGCATGGTCAACAGATATCAGGGGAACCTTGGCAAGGCTCACTGGACTGCGGTAAAGAACATTCTCAAGTACCTGCGAAGGACTAAGGGCTGGGTCCTTACCCTTGGTGGGAGTGATGACTTGAGAGTAGTGGGGTATAGTGACGCTAGCTTTCAGACTGATAGGGATAATTTCCGCTCTCAGTCGGGCTGGGTCTTTACCCTAAATGGAGGAGCAATTACTTGGAAAAGTTCAAAGTAGGAGACGGTAGCTGATTCAACTTGCGAATCATAGTACATAGCAGCGAGCGAGGCGGAGAAGGAGGCGATATGGATGAGGAACTTCATTGGAGACCTTGGAGTTTTACCAGCTATAAAGGAGCCTATGGAGATTTTCTGTGACAGCAATAATGCGGTTGCCTTAGCCAAGGAACCGAGAGATCATGGCAGATCCAGACACATTGACAAAAAATATCACTTCATAAGACACAAGATAGAAGAAAGACTCCTCGTGGCAAAGAGGGTATCGTCAGATGAGAACCCAACAGACCCCCTCACGAAGGGACTGACTGGGGTTAAGCATTTGCAGCATGTGAGGCGCATCAGGCTGAAGGACGATATTAGTTTTACTAATTAGATAGCTATTTCTGAAACTTGTAAAATGTATTTAACATTTGATGATTAAATAAAAGTTGTTGTTTGTTTATGAGTAAAGTGTTACTATCTTGTGTCAATCGTTTACTATTGTTTCAACTTTGCATGTTTTGACTTCCAGAATAATTACTTTATTCAAACTCTCCACAGTCAATCATACTTTGGAAGTAGGTATGAATCAAGACTGTCATGAATTGGGCTTGTAGATGTCTAAGGTGTTTAGACATAGCAAAAGTTGCTGCAACATTCATCAGTACTCATAAGTTCTGAGTATTGGATTAAACCCACACTCACTTGTATCACTTCATGGAATTTATCTCGAGTGATTGTGATACGATAATATCATATAAGTCTTCAAACCTAGAGATATGAGTTGTTGACTATGAGTTGGTTGTACATTGATTATACGAAAACGCATCAGTAACTTGATGTTATAAAACATGCTCTTGTGTATGATTCAACGAGTAGTTAGTACAAGCATATGAGTCGAAGTTTATCTATTCCATTTAGTCCTTGGAGGATTAGAAGCGATATTTGGGCCCCTCGATGATTTTGTTTTGACCTATGTGTCGGGCCCAATCAGAACCAAATTGATGTGTTCAGTTTAGTTCTATGTCAAACAAATCGGAAATCGGGAAACAAACTGCTGGACAATAAGTACGACATTGTTCCATGTATTTGTCCGACTAATATGTTGAGAATAGAGGATCATATGATCACTTATCTAAAATGGCACTTCATAGTTCAACAAAGTTTTAAGAGCTATGATTTCTAGTTGATTCTTGAAGTCATACTTGGAACTATAGTTATCAGACTTATCCAAGTGGGAGACTGTTGGATAAGGTGTCTAAGTCCATAACTATATTTGGTATGTACTTGACCCGACCCGACATGGTCCATTTGGGTTGCACTTCACTGGTACAATTTGTATGGATAGTCTTTTGAGAATAGTGTATTTATGATTTATTAATATATTATAAGTTATAATATATTAATATGAAATCATATTATTTAATTAGTATTGATCAAGAATTAATTTAGTGATCAAAAGGAAACTAATTAAATATGGACTCTTATATATATAGAATGGGCCAATGTTCATTTAGGATGGGCTAAGCTTGCATGGAAGTCCATGGATAGTCCATGGATCTTTTAACCCATGGATCCTATGGAAATGAAAGGTCATGGGTATTAGGGTTTACATGGATGTAACCCTAATCCACCATACTATATAAAGGAGTCCTTGGCACATGAAATTTGCACTAGTGTGTGAGATAAGAAAGCATAGCCGATTTCCAAGAGTGATCATATTCTCTAAAGTTTTCCAAGTTGGTGTGGTGATTTGTGATTCCACTTGAGGCATTCACATTATTGGTGCTAGGCTCTTAAAGCTCCAAGAAATCAACCACAAGGAAAGGTATGTCATTCTACTAGTTTTTATATTACATGTACCCCAATCACATGCTAGTTAGGATGAAACCTTGGAAAATGAATATTTGCATGTATAATAGTGAAAACATAGATTCAAGGTTTCTAGGGTTGCATGCACATCATAGGAGTGTTATAATGCTCAAAACCCATCATATCTGACCTCAGCAGCGCCAGGTGAGGCTTCTCACCATACCAATGGGTCTAAGGCACCAAGGTCGGCCCATTTATTTAGTTGTGATGATTGTTGCGAATGTGCTGTAATACATTATGTAGTTATGTGAAGACCATGCAGGGGTTCCCATGGCAAATAGTTATATATGTAGTATGCTAGTTGATTGTGTGGTATTTGGTATGCTAGTTGTCTTTGTGATACTTGCATGGAAGACCCCGGGGGATTCCCGAGGCAGTTGGATATAAGACCATGTGGGGGTTCCCATGGCTTTCCAGGTTAAGACCATGTGGGGGTTCCCATGACAGTGGGCTAAGACCACGTGGGGGTTCCGGTGGCACCCGGTGTAAGACCATGGAGGGTTTCCAAGGCATCTTTATATGTTTGTATGTTTAGCTCATATGTTTGTAGGTATAGTTTGCATTATGACTTGTTTGGCAGGAAGACCTTGTGGGGGTTCCCAAGGCAGGAAGACCATGTGGGGTTTCCCGTGGGACTAGGTGTAAGACCCTGGAGGGTTTCCATGGCTTCCTTATATGATTATATGCAGGGCTTATGTGGTAGAGATAGCTTTTACAGGTAATATGATATGTGTTATGTGGATTGTGTATGGGGTATGCTCTGGGGGACTCACTAAGCTTTGTGCTTACGGTTTACAGTTTTGGTTTCAGGTATTATCGATTTGGAAAAGGAGGGCTCGGATTGATCGTAATGCACACACTTATGATTTCCGCAATGAATGATTTTGGGATAAACTCTGATAAATGTTTTACTTAATGATGATTTAAGATGTTTGAAATAAATGGTATCAATGTTTTAGCTATATTAAAAATGAAATTTTTACCCTTGATTTTTGGGTCGTTACAATCACACTTGAGGTGCTAAGCTTTCTCGAGGCCAAGTTATTCAAGCTACTACAGAAGGTAATATTCTAACTAGTTTTTATGATCCAAATATCACCTTGCATGCTAGTTTAGGCTTCATGCTTTGGAAAATGTTTATTGCATGTATAATTAGAGAAAACTTAGATCCAAAGCATTAGGGTTGTATGTGCACCATAGGAATGTTAGAGTACATAAAACCCAACAGTGGTATCAGAGCCATGGGTGTTTTCTATTATATTTATGCAACTGTGTAATTTTTAAAGCTGAAAAAAACTGCAAAACTGGATTCTGCTAGGGCCTACTCGACGAGTCCATGTATGAACTCGACGAGTAGGTGCCTTATTGTAAGGGTCGAATTGTTGTAATTAGTCGAAATGTATTTTGCACTCTTCGAATGTTTTGTAATCTATTTTACTGAGGCGCTTTTATTCGAAGAGTAAGTGTCTATGCCTTAGTATATTTTTTGTACGCTTTCAGTTCCCTATAAATAGGGATATTTACTAGAGTTAGATAAGAGTTTTTACAGACCTGTCTTTGTACTCTGTAAACATTCGAAAGCGTAATAGAGCTGAAACAAGATCATATTTACATCTGGTGTTCAATCTCGCATTCATAATTGATTTCATACTCTGATTCGTTTTATACTTGATTCTTTGATTCATCAATTGGTATCAGAGCAGGAATCACATCTGTGATCTCATTTTCATCCATTCAAAAAGTTTTTGAATCAAATTTTTGGTTCAAAAGTTTCCGCACTTTTTGATCGTGAAAAATTTCTCTAGATTTCAGTTTGTGATTTGATTCTGCATTTGAATTGTTGAATCGAGTGTTTTTCTTGCAATTCCGATTTGAATCAACTAGTTTGTTTTCAAATTTCCAAATCTTCTTAATTCAGCTTCCGTACAACAATGGCGAGTTTCAATCTCAATTCGATGACCTCGTTTTCTCATCTGTTAGGATCATCAACCAAAATTCCAATGCTAATCCCTGAATATTATGATCAGTGGGCTGGTCGTATGCAGGATTATCTGAATGGCCTTGATGAAGAACTATGGTCATGTATCACTTGAAATGTCAATGTTCCAGTGAATGTTCAACCAATTGGATCATCTTCTACAAGTTCTGAAGTTGATAATCAAACTGATCGTCTGAAGAAACTGGAGAAGAGGTGTATGAGAGAATTGCGAGGAGCTTTACCTCCAGTTGTGTACAATTATATAAGGAGTTGTACAACTGCAAAAGAGATCTGGAACAATATGAAAGATAAGTTTCAAGGAAGTGAGAAGACGAAAATCAATTCAGTCAAACAATGTTTGGTTGAGCTGAAAGATTTCAGACAAAAAGAAGGTGAAACAATTAAAGTCTACTATGATCGACTGAACGAATTAATATATCGTTGTAATCGCTATGGAATTACCAGGACTTCAATGGAATTCAATCTCATCTTTGTGATGGGTCTTCGAAAAGAATGGAGAAGCGTAAGTATGATGGTGAAGAATCAGCAAAGTTTTGATACATCAACTCTCAATGATTTGTACAATCAGTTGAAGACACACGAAACTGAGGTAAATGAAATTGCTGAAGAGACGAAGCTAAATTTGGGAGGTCCATTGGCACTTGTGTCAAAGATATCTGAGAAAGAAGCAGAAAATGGTGATTCTGAGGAAGAAGAAGGATTCATCATGAATTCGGATGATGAGGCAATAGCTTTTTACTCGAATAATCGTGTTAAGAAGTTTTTCAAAAAGCCGTTCAATCCGAAAACTAAGCTTGCTAAGGTAAAAGGAAGTGCTGTGAGTAAAACTGCTGATGAGGAGAAAAAGAAAATTGAGAAGAAAGATTCGAAAATGTTTGAAGGAAAGATCGAGAAAAAGATGAAAGGTGACGCTGGTATAGATTGTCATTATTGCAACGGAGCTAATCATCTTGCGAATGATTGTATGCTTCGGAAGAAGGATGAGAGGAAGAATAAAGATGAGGCATATTATGCAGAAAGGCTTGAGGAGGTTCGTGCGAAAGCCAAAAACTTGTCATTGGTTGCAAATGGTGAACATGAAGATGAAGATGGAACGTATCAAATCTGGTCATCCGGATCAGACGATGAAGAAATGAGGAATCTAACACATGGAGCAATGTATGCGAAAATGGAGGAGGACTCAGATGACGAGGAATTTGAAGTGAAAGGACGATGCTTCGTATCCTAGACAGCAGACAAATCTCCAATGACAACAAAGGTACGTAAAATTCTCGAATCTTTTAATATTCCTACACATGCTTATGATTCTGAACTAATATCTTTTGATGAGACGGTTACTTATTTTGATTCAATTGTTGTGTCTGCTAGCAATGAGGCCAACAAGTTGTCATTGGAGTTGTTAGAGACCAAAAAGCAATTAGACATAAAAATAAGTAAAATTGATTGTTTGGAATTACAAATAACAAATATTATGTGTGATAGGGATACTTTATCAAATGAAGTCAAACTATTGCTAGCACAAAGAAACATTTATTGTAATTCTGCTAAAAGACTTTATGGAAAATTAACTGATTTACATCATTCATGTGAAATAAGTAAAGAGCAACATAGAAAATTACTACCTTTTCTAGCATACGAAAGAGCTAAGGTAGATAATGTTTCGTATGATTGTGAGCAAATAATAGCTGATTTTGACAAAATTCCTGATGATAGATATAAATATGGAATTGTCAAAATTGATGACTGTCTTGATGCGAATGAATTAGTTAACATAGTGAATGATACTTTGACTAAATCTGAACAAATTAAAATTTTGAAAAAGACTGAGAATTCAACATCTAATTCTCAATCTAATTTTGCTGATATTGAAGATAATTCTGACAATATTAGTGAAATTAGTGAACTTGAGGATGTTGATTGTTCCCAGTTGTCTGTTGTTAATGTTGCATCAACATTTAAATGGAAAGAAAAAGTTAAGGATTTGATGGTTGAGAAAGAAACTGATATACCTTCAACTTCGAAAGTTTGTGATATGAACTTCGTGATCTCAAAGACAGTCAAACTGATGATAGCGATGATGAAGATGAAGAGAAAATTTCGAAGGGAAAGAAATCTTCAAAGGAAGAAGAAACTCCACGAATAGTGGTTGATCAAGTGTATGGTGATACACAAAAGTTCGAAAAAGTAATGACTGAAAAAGGTGAACATTACCTTGAAACGAATACTGTGGTTTATCTAAATTTCAAGTGTACAGATGATGTCATTTTTCCAAATCAAGTTTTCGTAACTACTGGAAATGTTGAGAATATCAAACCAAAATTAAAGAAGTTAGTTGAGGAGGATAATTCAAAAACAACTGATGAAGGTTTTTTCGCAAATCAAAGCACAGTTGAAAACAACTTAACAAAGAATTCATATGTGTTTCAACGTCAAAAACCACAAAGAAAATGGGTTGAAAAATCAAAAATTGAAAAAGAGAATTCAAAATAAGTTGTAAAGGAAAATGAAAATGTTGTCAAACTAAACTCCAAGGAATTCAAAGATCAAATTGACAAATTTTCAAAAGAAAACAACATTTCAAAAAGACAAGCTAGGAAGAAAATATTTTGGCAGTGTATTGAGTCTCAAAAGATGTCTGAATCATAATCACCCAAAAATGTTTTCAAAGCTAAAAATTCCTCTTTTTCAACAAAAACTCAACATTCATCACAATCAAATCATTCAAGGTCTGAAGTGAATAAACAACCAAGGTTTGCGAAAGTTTCAGAAACTAATAATTCAAGAACATTTTCAAATAAATCAAATTCAAATAAAAAATTCTTTCAACGTCAACATTTTAAAATCAACAGTTGATACATCATATGCTCAATCTTTTCTAACAAATCCAAAAGTTGATTTTGTTCCTCAAAAGCCAAATTTTCCTAATCATACGAAGAAAGAAACTATGAAAACTTCACGTGAAAAAGGAATGACTTCAAGGAAGAACATTGATCATTGGCTTGAAGGCAAAGGAAAGATGTATCAGTCGAATACATTTTCAAAGGAGCAAATTCACGAAGCATATGAGAAGTGTGTGAATACTTCATCAAACGGAAGTTCATCTTCTAAGGATTCGAACATATCAGTCAAAGCTTGGAAACCAGTAATAAAAGCAAAGAATGTCCATTCACAAACTCAGAATTCGAAGAGTAGTGTCAGTGAACATTCGAAACCATAAAAATCTTATGTTTCGGTTTCTTTAAATGAAGATGTGAACTTAATTGATAGTCTCAAAACTAAAGTTTGTGATTGGGTTAAAAGTTTTTCATTACATTCGAAATTGAAATCTAATTTCCAAGGACCCAAAAAGCCTTGGGTACCTAAATTTTTCCACTGATTGCAGGTACTATGTGACGAGCAATATGATAATAAATGGTACATTGATAGTGGTTGCTCTCGTCACATGACTGGAAAGAAGGAGAATTTACGTGATTTTCGAAGCCTAAAAATGCTGGAGTTGTGAAGTTTGGGAACAATCAAAAATGTCAAGTCAAAGGATATGGGAAGATCACGAACGGACAATTCACAGTGAATCGTGTTGCATATGTTGAAGGTCTTCAACATAGCTTGATAAGTGTTTCCCAACTAGTTGTGGGCACTGGCAATCAAGTTCTTTTTAATGAAGAAGGAAGTGTTATTTCGAATGTCAACACTAAAGAAGTGTTACTGAAATCCAAAAGGAAAGGTGACATGTTCACTTTGGACATCAATCCGATAGTAGGGAAACCTGCTATTTGTCTTCTTTCGAAAGCAACATCAAACTTAAGTTGGCTATGGCATCGAAGACTTTCTCATCTCAATTTTCGAAACATCAATAAACTTGTGGTACAAGATCTGGTAAGAGGTTTACCTGTACTTAAATTTGAGAATGATTCTTTATGTGCAGCTTGTGAAGTTGGAAAGCAACATAAACAAGGTCATCCAATTACGATAGATTCAAAAATTGTCGCACCTTTGGAGCTCTTACATATTGATTTGTGTGGTCCTTCGACAGTTTCAACTCTCAACAAGAAAAGGTACATTTTAGTTATTGTTGTTGACTTTTCCAGATTTACGTGGGTTTATTTTCTCAGGCTTAAATCCGAAGTTGCACAAATCATGATTGACTTTATCAAAAAGATGGAAACAACATTGAAGAAGATTGTTCGAAAAATTAAGAGTGATCATGGAACTGAATTTAAGAACAAAGTCCTTGATCCATTTTTGGTGGACAAAGGGATTTCGCATAATTTTTCATCTCCATATACACCACAACAAAATGGTGTTGTTGAACGAAGAAATAGGTCTCTATGCGAAGCAGCAAGGACTATGCTGGCAATGCGAATCTTCCACAATATCTTTGGGCTGAAGCCGTATCCACCGCATGTTTTACTCAAAACAGATATTTCATTCATCGTCGTTTTAACATTACTCCATATGAAATTCTCAACAATCGAAAACCTAACGTCAAATTTTTCCATGTTTTCGGATGCACGTGCTTCATCATGAATCTCAAGGATAATCTTACGAAATTTCAAGCAAAAGCAGATGAAGGGATTTTCTTGGGATATTCGCATAATTCAGTCGCATATCGTTTGTTGAATAAAAGAACACGAAAAGTTGAAGAAACTTTTAATCTTACATTTGATGATTACTACATTAAACAAACTACATCACAGTTTGAAAATCATCCAATTCTGAAAAACATACAAGATGAATCTGAATCCTCACAAACCTTAGATATTGATTATGATTTAATTTTTGGAATTTCAGATCATGCTGTTGATGCTGAAATAAATGCAAATGATAATCATCTCTCTGAACTAACGAAGCTTACTGATGATTCAACATCAACTTCTCCAGAGAAAGGCGAAAGTATGCAAAACAATCCAGTGGAGGGGGAGCACTTGGATTCGAATACTTTAGATGAGGGAGAGAATTCTTTCGAGGGGGAGAAAGAAAGATTGAATGCTGATGTTGAGGGGGAGCATGATGTTGAGGGGGAGCATAATGTTGAGGGGGAGCATTTAGAAAACATTGAGAATAATAATGATTTTGATGATGTTTGTTCGATTGTAGGTTCAGAGAATGATGATATATACGAAGATGCACCTTTGGAATTTGATCCAGCATATCCGCCAATGGAAAAGTGGACAAGAGATCATCCGAAGGATGAAGTAATTGGGAATCCACAAGAGGGTGTTTTAACAAGAGCTCAAATTCGTGCAAAGAAAGAGGTATTGAATACTCATCAAGAATTTTGCATGTTCAATGTTTTCATCTCTAAAATTGAACCAAAAACAGTTAAGGTTGCAATGGAACACTCAGATTGGGTTGTTGCAATGCAATCTGAATTGTCTGAATTTGAACGAAACAAGGTTTGGAGATTAATTCCTAAACCTGAAAATGTTTCGATTTTCGGGTTAAAATGGATTTTTAAAAATAAAACCGACAAAGATGGAAATATTGTTCGAAACAAAGCTAGACTTGTTGTTAAAGGATATTCACAACAAGAAGGAATTGACTATGAAGAAACTTTTGCCCTTGTCGCAAGACTTGAGGCGGTTCGTATATTTCTGGCTTATGCAGCTCACAAAGACTTTGATGTTTATCAAATGGACGTAAAGTGTGCATTTTTAAATAGAGAGCTTGAAGAAACAGTTTACGTGGAACAACCCCCATGTTTTATTAACGAGGAATTTCCAGATCATGTTTATATTTTAGATAAGGCAGTTTATGGTTTGAAACAAGCACCACAAGCATGGTATGCAACTCTTACTTCATTCTTGAAACAATCTAAATTTAATCAAGGATCTGTTGATCCCACATTATTTCTAAAGAAAGTTGGGAATCATCTAATGCTTGTTCAAATTTATGTTGATGATATTATTTTTGGCTCAACTGACCCTGCTTTATCTAGAGAATTCGAAGATTTGATGAAAAGTAAGTTCGAAATGAGCATGATGGGAAAAATCAATAATTTTCTTGGATTGAATATTCGTCAAAGCAGAGAAGGAATTTTTATTAATCAAGAAAAATATACGAAGAATCTGCTAGAAAAGTTTGGATTGATGAATAGCACAAAGTTACGAGTTCCAATGGCAACTGGCATAAAGTTGACACATTCGTTAGATAAACCTGCAGTTGACATAAATCTTTATAGGAGCATGATTGGTTCATTACTTTATCTTACAGCAAGTAGACCTGATATCATGTTTTCTGTTTGTAACTGTGCAAGGTATCAGTCAAATCCACGAGAACCACATCTCACTGCTGTGAAGAATATATTTCGGTATCTTAAAGGAATAATTTCGTTAGGATTGTGGTATCCTTCGAAAACTAGGTTCTTTGTACAAGCATATTCGGATGCAGACTTGGGTGGGTGTAATCTTGATAGAAAAAGCACAAGTGGTGGATGTCAATTTCTCAATGGCAAATTGGTGAGCTGGCAGTCGAAAAAGCAAACATGTGTATCAATTTCAACAGCTGAAGCAGAATATGTAGCTGCTGCTGCTTGCACTTCACAAATTATATGGATTCAAAGTCAATTGCGTTATTATGCAATCAATATGAAAAAGATTCCATTATTTTGTGATTCTCAAAGTGCTATAAGAATTTGTCATAATCGTGTGCAGCATTCGAAGACTAAACATATAGCACTTTGTTATCATTTCATCAAGGATCACGTGGAGGATGGAAATATTGAAGTACATTTCGTGAAAACAACCGATCAATTAGCTGATATTTTCACAAAACCTTTAGATGAAAAATCCCTTGTGAAAATTATAGAAGGACTAGGAATGATCGATGGAAATTCTGTTCCATGTGAAAAAGGCGAATGATGAATGACCAGGAATGATTCAGAGGCGCTGAATGAAAGACAAAGCAATACCTGTCAGCATTCAGAGGTTACTGTTCATAGTCAACGCTTCGACCCCTTCGAATTCGTAAATTTATCACTTATTTTAAGGATTGATTCAGAGGTTACTGTTCATAGTCAACGCTTCGACTCCTTCGAATTCGTACATTTGTCACTTATAAGGGGATGATAAAATTTTGTATTTTTACAACAAGTACAGTTTTTTTTTTAATTTTCGAAAAATCAAAAATCCAAAAAGATTTTCTTTTGTTCAGTCATTCAATTTTCGAAAAATCAAAACTCCAAAAAGATTTTCTTTTGTTTTGTTATTCACTTTTCGAAAAATCAAAAACCCAAAAAGATTTTCTTTTGTTCTGTTTCTTCTTTCGAAAAATCAAAACAACAAAAATATTTTGATTCTTATTTCTTTTTAGTATTTTGTTGCAGATAATAATGACGATATACAGTGGATTATGCATGCAGTTCTAGGGTCAGGTACATTTTTCGTATGAATCAATACATTTTTCATCACTTGAACTAGCTAAGTTGTCCCTAGAAGCATGCTGCTGCATGTTGTCCAAAGCCTCCAATGACTCAATGTGTGTGTACGAAAGCCTTAATGAAATTATTCATACGAAATTTTCTTCCCAATCAGGCTTATATTCACATTAGTCTCTGAGCTACCTGACTCTTCTCAAAATGAGTTAAGAGTTTACTGTTTTGTCCAAAAAAAAATAACAGAGGTACTTTTCGTGTCTTACATCAATCTTTTTCACCTATAAAGTTCTTACACGATCACACACGAAGACAAATGTCCGAGAGGTCTCTGATCAAACCCATCGAGACTAAGACATATCAAAAATCTGTGTTTATGATCTGACATCATGAGACCGTGATGAAAGTGAAACCTAATTTTCAATACACTTGTAAGGAATTGACGGGGAACAATGTTCCAGATTTTCACGAAACATTTGTTTCAGTACCAAAATTCGAAACTCCAAATCATATTCATTTCGAATGAGTGGTCTTGATCAAACATTCGAAACCCATGATGTTTGTTACCCAACAAGATCCAGCACAAATTTTTTTCTTGAATATGATTTACGTGTGAGTTTCATTCGAAATTCAATGTCACTTAAAATTTTTCAAAGAAAACTTGTCACTGACTACACTGGTTAAACAAGTAATTTCTGTTACAATTTCTCACCTTATGTTTAGGTTGACATGTAACGAAATTTTTTTAACTACCCACGAAGCATTATAAAAGAAGCCCTTCGATACTTATTAACAAGTACTCGATTGTAATTCACGGGAACCTACACAAGCTATTGATCATTTTTCTTAATGATTAATGAAGCAATATTTGCCCGAGATTTCATCTGCTTTTGTGTCAAATTGATATTTTGACATCACAATATCCCAAATTTTTCTTATCTTTGTTTCTCGTCTACATTCTTTCGAACATTGCACTCACGAAATCCTTGAGGCTCTGAGTAATACCAACTCAGGATGATGATTTCAAACTTCTGGCATATGACTTCGCTTTTCATCCTAAAAGTGAAAGAGCCTTGCTTCCGTTCGAAGGGTTCTGACGGTTACAATTTTCTTGGGGATAACAATACAGGCTGTTTATAAATGACGTATGGTATTCTGTCCGGTTTTCAAGGAGATGTGACAACTACTTTTTGACGCATGGCTACTTTTACGCAGTAATGGTCCGATTTTCAAGGTGCCACGTCGGATATCATTAAATACCTATCCCACTTCAAATTTGTGACACCAGTCAAAGTTTGGTCAAAAATTAATTGATCAATAATCATAATTGGGATGAACCAAGTGGTAGAGTTTGTAACAAGGTTTCCAAAAACATAAAGAACACTGAAATCCGAGTTATAACGAAGAAGTTATGACCAATCAAAAATCCGCGGTAAAACCGGCAAAACATTGTTCAGTGTAAAAAGCGAATTTTCGATAAAAGGATTTTTAGCCTTAACAATCTAAATGAAACTTGTATAATATGTTAAACCGAGAACGTTCATAAAAAGAACGTGAAAATCCGACTTCGTATGAGGAAGTTATGATTTTTCGAAGTTTCGGTTTAGCAGTAGACAGCTAAAAATTCGAAATATAAATCGATCGATATTTAGCCGACGCAACTTAAACGAGAATCGAAGGTCTCATCAAAAGTAGCACAACGGTAAAAAGACAGACAAAAACGGTCGTCGTATGATGAAGTTATGAATTTTTAATGGATTCCCGTCCCGGTCTGTTTAAAATAATAATATTAAAAATAAAGTCAAAATTAGCCAACAAAGTCTAAACGAAAGTCGTAGAGTATGGTTTTACCTACGCGTGCATATAAAGAACGCCAAAACGGAGCTCGTATGCTAAAGTTATGATTTTCGCAAGTTTTGGCACAAAAATAAAGAAAAATAAGAAAAACCGGGCAATTTCGCATGTGACACGTCACCTCGCACGTGGCAGCTTCTGAGTGGACCGAAGCCATGCGTGGCACCTCCTGATTGGACCGCAGCCGAGGTCCACTAAGAAGCGAACAGCTTCGCATGAGATGCCCCGGAGACACCCCTCGGACACCCTCCTTCGCACGTGTCCTCCTTCTATTGAACCGAAGTCTGGTCCAATCCGAGCCAGCGAGCAGCGAGCCTCCGGTCCGAAGAAGCCCCCTCCCTTCGCCATCTGTTCGATGCGTGACAGCCTCGCATAGGCTCGGGTCCGAACCTTCAGACTATATAAAGCATGCGAGGGTTCCAGATTTTTTTTACACTTTTCACCCCAATTTTCATTCTCTTTCACATTTTCCACTTCCACAAACACATATACAACCCCTAAAGCCCCGGTATCAAGTCTCGAACTCGAAGCAAGCCTCGGAGCCCCGGAATTCTCGAGAATTCATCCTCTCTCCTATCGAAACTCTGCCCGGTTTGAGCCGGTTTCTCGTTAAATAAACTCTTTACGGGAAATGAAACGCTGCCTGAATCACCGCTTATCAAAGTGAGGTTATACCCCTATAATTTACCTTTTCAATGGTTTTTAAATACTTTTTAGGGGGGAATACAAGTTTAACACAATATTAAATTGTGTTAATAACTGTATGTGATAATAATCACACAAAATGATTCCGTATGCTTTTAAGAATTATCAAATACTTCCAAAATAACGTGAAGCCATGTTAAATCTTTAAAGTCATGTAAAAACTCCGTTAAATTCTTTGAAAAATGTTTTATAAGCTATTTCAAAGTATAAATGCCAAAATCATGTTTATATATGTATAAATATATAAATAAGATTTGAAGGGCTTAGGACTAGTGAATTATCCTATATCTTTTTCCTTGTTTGGATGTGGAATTAGGGTTGTATTGTTTGTCCGAATGTCGTTTCCTTCTTAATTATATATATATTATACATATATGAGTACCAAAGGTTACTCCTTTTGGTATCTTCACCTTTGTATCAGGCTGAGCAAAGGTGTTCATCCATGAGAAACCATGCTAATCAGATAGAACATATAAATTATAATAGGTATAATTTATCATTCAAAACTAAAGATACAAATATAAATTACAACTGTATACTTTCCAAGGAAATTACCAAAATTCATTCAACTATACCAAGATATGGATAATACCTTTAATATACGAATAACATATTAAAGAAGTAAAGATACATCATACCTAGTTTGCATTAACAAAGGTACGATACAGAGTACCAGGGTTAGCAAACACGTGGTAATGTCGGGTTTGCATTAACAAAGGTACGATATACAGAGTACCAGAGTTAGCAATAACGAGTAATAATACATCATACCGGGTTTGCATTAACAAAGGTACGATATACAGAGTACCAGAGTTAGCAATCACTGGTATAATACATTCTGCCGGGTTGGCATTAGCAAAGGTACTATACAGAGTACCCGAGTTAGCAAACTCGAGGTAATAATACATCTTACCGGGTTTGCATTAACCAAGGGTACGATACAAAGTACCAGAGTTAGCATTCATCGGGTAATAACAATAATACATCGGAAATCTCGTTGAAACAATAAATTTGTAAGACCCTTCACGGTGTGCTTATCTAAGTACGACCTTTTTAAGTCCTGATCCTTCTCAAACTACTGAAGATGTCTCTTCATTACCAATAATGAAGATTCAAGCAACAAACTATTACTTGGAGGGTGATGTTTCTCAATACCCGGAAGAATTGAAGATGCTAATCGTTGCCTTCAAGTGGACTATTCTACACAATTGTGGAAGGAATTCCAAAAGAGTGTAGAACACACGAATGCTATTCATGGTATTTCGTGTGCAAGATACTGGAGTTTGATTTTGCAATACTTTTACAACAAGGAATGGATTTTGGTACCCAATGATGAGGAAAAAGTTGTTTTTCAATCGTATCACTATCCGAAGGAAGTCACAGATAGTGCTCAGGATTTTCCGTTTGTTGCTCGTATTCCTGATGCTATGCTCAAAAGAGTTGATCCTTCGAATTCAGTCTTAGTGGCATATTTGCAAACTGTTGATTCTACTGTTCCAACTGGGAAATTGTTGCCAAGGGAAGAAAATAAATCTAAACGATTGAAGAAGCCTGAACCGGATTCTTCTGAAAAGCACACCAAGGATTCGCAATCTTTGAACTCTCCATAGAAGAAGCCAGTTACAGTTGAAGAGTCTGTGGTTCAAGAAGTGTCAATTGCAGAGACTCAAATAATTAAACCTGTTGTTCCTGAGTCTCAAGAGAAAGTGGTTCTTCCTTCGAAGACTGGTATGTTTCGAAGAATCAAAAAGATGTCTTCGCATTTACGTAAGTCTCCAACATCTCATGTAGTACGAAAGCCTCAGGTTACTCATCAGGGTGTTTTGTTTCGAGAAATGCCAGCGCCTGTTTCTCCATCATCAAAGAAGTGAAGGGCTACAGATATGGCTAAACACATATCTAAGAAGAAGAAGAAGAAGACACGAAAGCTTATGCTTTCTACTGAGTCTACAGAAGATGATGATGAAAGAATTCCTGAAACACCAGACGTCACTCTTCATGTACAAAGTTCAACTCCTGAGCAGACAATCGTCATACCACCTGAAGATTCGGTTGCCAAATCAGTTTTTGAGAAGGTACGAACTTCGGGCATCCCTGCAAACGTATCTGATACGGATGCAAATGTCAATATGGGTGATGGAGATGCGAAGAATGAAGCTCAAGGTCAATCTACTTCTGCTCCCTTCGAAAATATTGTTTCTTTACCACAATCCACTATTCCTATTACATCAACCACTGATTCCCCTACCTTCGAAAATATTATCAATCAACCATTCACTTCTATTTTTTCTTCTCAATCCACTGACACACCCAAACCTAATTCGACTGTTCAAGAAACCATTTTTATGGAGACAGAAACTGATACTGAGGGGTTTGGAGGCATGTTTGAGGAATTGGAGTTTCATGAAGATGAAGAGGCATTTCCAGATCATATGCTGATGACCATGAAGCAATTTAAAATTCTGAATCAGAAGTTGAATTCTATAATTCAATCTCAAGCTGATCTAGGGAGTGGTTCGTCTGTTTCAAGTATGGAGGTTGAGTCTATGTTGAAATTGTTCGAAGCCAAAGTTATGAGTAAAGTATTTGGGATGATTATAGACTATGAATCACGAATTTTGGAGAAGGTTGATCATAGTGATCAAAATAATGAACTACGGATCAATTCTCAAAATTCGAAGTTTGCCAGTGATGTGAAAGAATTGAAGAATGTCACAAGGGAAAGGCATGTTCTCTTTGTTCAAGAAGAGAAGAAAGTGAGGGAAGATGTCAATTTGCAAATTCGTGAACTCCACAAAGATATGCAAAAAGAGATTGCAAATGTTCAACAAGATTATGCATCTCCTGATCAGAAGGTTGATATTATTTGTGACGCAGTCACAAGATTTGTCAAATTATATGAAAGTTTGAGTCCTCAAATTACTCAACTTTCAACAAACGAAAATGCCAACTTTTTGGAAGTGATTACTTTGTTAAAGGAGTTAAAAGATCTATCAGTCCAGCCGATTTCTTCTTCCCTGATTACTCCTGAATTTTTATCTCAAAAATTCTTACTATTCGAAGCACTTCTCAACAAGCAACTTGCTCCTATATTTCGCATTACAAGCCATCTTCCTACAACATATGCCCCACCTGTTTTCACAGGGGTGCAAGGGGGAGAAAGAAAAACTGGTGGGTCGAAGGTGAGTGATGAAGATGCGAAAGTTGTAGGAACAGTATTTTCTTCAAAAATCCCAACAACAAAGCCAGTTATAGTTTCTGCTGGGCTGGTTACTTCAACAGTCGTTACAACGATGCCTATTACAAGACCTATTTCGAAAGGAATTGTGATTGGTAAATCTACGGAGACTGGTGAGAGTGGTTCGAAACCAAAAGAGGTAATTGATAATTCAGCCTTGAAAGATAAAGGGAAATCGATTGTTGTGGAAAAGTCGAAAGAAGAAAAGAAGGCTGAAGCAGAAGCTGAAATCGAAAAACTGAGGTTAATTCAAAGCATTATGACTCAGCGTGCTAATGATCCGAAGGGAATGGACAAAGGTGATCCATCCAAACACTACAATTACGAAACAATTGAGGCCAAGGTAGCGTATAATCACATGTATTCGTTTGAGAAGAAACCAAAACAAAGTTATTTGGTCACGAATACTAATGCAAGCCAGCTGGATTTTCCGATAAATGAAATGATGTTCATCATGCCTCAGTTCAAAGCAGAAGGAAATTTTAAAGAAAAGGATGAAGGTACACACATGAAAATTCGATTTCATGATGTTCATGCAAAAGCCCCTGAGGAAGTTTGGTCTCTGATAAAGATCAAGAAAGTTATAAGTGTGAAAAAGGATGTGGTGTTCGAAAACACAGTCCAGAACATCAAATATGTGGTTGCCAGGGCAAATGGAAATATTTGCGAATTTACAATTGCAGATTTTCCATTAATGAACTTGTATGATCTTACACAAGTTGCATTGATTTTGAAAGATAAATCATTTTCGTATCTTCAAAACACTGAACCGGATGAATTCAAGCTTGGAGTTGCTCACATCAAGATTTTCATCGAAAATTATTATGAGTGCTTGGCACTAACAGATGTGGAGTTAGCTACAGCTAAAGGAATGGAAATAAAAGCACCAATGGCTCCTACGAAGACTCAAGCAGATTTGAAAAAGTATGATGATGGTGAAATC
The DNA here is from genome assembly GCF_052849685.1 of Lactuca virosa. NCBI lineage: Eukaryota > Viridiplantae > Streptophyta > Magnoliopsida > Asterales > Asteraceae > Lactuca > Lactuca virosa. Next base: position 213,111,203 of record NC_136434.1, read on the forward strand.
TGTTTGAAGCCTTTTGGAATGGTCTTCGCAGGAAAAGACAAAGCTGGAAAAGCTAAACGATTCTTATTCCAAGCATGCGAAGTGGAGAGGTACTCAACGTCTCAATATACGAACTTAATTGTTCGTATGAATCATTGTAGAAAGAATAACGAAGGAGATAAGAAAGAGCTGAAGAAGATAATCTCCTGGTACACGGAGATTCGAAGAGTGTTGCTGTATTCCATCACGCTTCTTACAAATTAAGGATTTCGACTATGATTACAAAGGGGGAGATTGTAAGGGTCGAATTGTTATAATTAGTCGAAATATATTTTGAACTCTTCGAATGTTTTGTAATCTATTTTACTGAGGCGCTTTTATTCGAAGCCTAAGTGTCTATGCCTTAGTATATTTTTTGTACGCTTTCAGTTCCCTATAAATAGGGATATTTACTAGAGTTAGATAAGAGTTTTTACAAACCTGTCTTTGTACTCTGTAAACATTCGAAAGCGTAATAGAGCTGAAACAAGATCATATTTACATCTGGTGTTCAATCTCGCATTCATAATTGATTTCATACTCTGATTCGTTTTTATACTTGATTCTTTGATTCATCACTTATGATGATGAACTCGTCGAGTTCATAAGTGCACTTGATGAGTTGGACAGTCAGTGGGCAGAATCTTCGCGTTTTTCGCCTGTTTTGGATTAGGAACATTACCACAAACTGTTTTGGTTCATAAAATTCGATTTTAATGATATAGTAATGTTAATCCCCATCCAATAACATGATGTTTATCAAATTCTAAGATAACTACTTGTTTTTGTAATATACTAGTTATTTGTAAAATTTGAAGTTATCATGTACTATGAATCAAATTAGGTCAAATTGGTAAATGATCATCATATCATAATTGGATTAGTTAATTTGATCTATGTGTGTTCTTGAAAAAGTTCCACAACTTGTCCTCAAGTTATGGAAAATGAAAAGTCTTTATTTATGAAACCATTAACTAATGTACGTAATAGAATTCAAAGAGTCTTGAAAGGATTCATAACTTGTACACAAGTTTGGAATTGGAAAGGTCTCATTCATGGAACATAAAAGTCTATAAGTTATGAATTTCGAAAGTTTTGACAAGTTACAAAACTTGCCCTCAAGTTTTGATATTTGAAAAGTCACGAATTATGGAACTTTGAATTCAAAACTTAAGAAATTTGAAAAGTTTTTTAAAAAATGTAACTCATGGGTTCATAACTTAAAATTAATTAAATAATTTTAATTTGATATTTTGAATAAGTTCAATTAACTCTTATGGACTTTATTAATAGTTAATTAAATGTTTGATTAAAAGAGTATTATTAAATCCATAATCATATGGTTCAAGTTTAATTAAATTAAGAGTATAATTTATTAATAGATTAAACCATCAAGTATTTTAAAAGTTTAAAATACACCCTTATACTATTATAATATTAAAAGTTTAATAGTTATATATATATATATATATATATATATATATATATATATATATATATATGTATAAGACAAGTCGGTCTTATCGTTAGTAGGCCTCATTCACGAAGCCGGTCTATAAGGGGGGTATAAGGTTTTTGCCTATAAAATGGTAGTTTAATGGGTGTTCACTCTCACCCACCACTTCCTTGACTGTTAGAGGGTCGTTAGCCGAACGGGTAGGACAGGACACAAACTTCCATTAAAAGTATAATGAAAATACTAAGTAACTAAACACTTATAAATTCCCAATCTTAGTTACTTAGGAAAAATGTGAATTGATGATAACCCATGAAATTGCACTTTGCACATTGTTAAGTCGTTAGTGGAGCGTGTGTGGTTAACCGGCACACTAACTTGACAATGTGTGGCAAAGGGTAGCTTGATGTTAATCATGGATCAATGGAGCGTGTGTGGTTAACCGACACATTGATTAGGTGATTTGTAACATTAAGTGTACCAAGCTAACTTGCATGGTTATTCACACCTTGTTTGTGATCCTCAGTATCCTAGTCACAAACTTGAGAGGGCATAATCGAGATTTAAACATGCCATTGAAAAGTTCAATGAATATCAAAGAATCTAGGAGTTTCAATTCATTTAAAACCTAAAATTCATTTTCGTTTTTCATGGTGGAAATTGGTAAATCACCATTTACCTACCTTCAAATATTTTACAATTGGATTACGGCATCCCCCTTCCGAATTGTAGAATATTGTGTTGCGTCCTAGCCTTAGTATTTCATTTTGGGTGTTATATTAAGGACTTAAATCAACTAAACTTGAATTTCTCCCATGTAGATGTCTAGTTCAGACAACTATGGTCTTCCCGAATCTTTTGAAAAAATCTTTCCTAATGAAGATGATATTCCTCAAGACAATCAAGGTGAAAGATTAATCCCTTCTTCGTGTTGTAGTGGAACTTCACTTCCTCCACCTCCTCTATCTATTCTCCCTAACCCACAAGTTCAAATACTTGAAAAGTTCAAGGTCACTCAAGCCTTATTGGCTAGAAAACATCAATATGGAAGGTCTATGTGTGCACATGTCTTGGAGATGAAGTCACACATTGATAGGCTGGGAATGTTAGGAGTCGTTGTGTCAAGGAAGTTGGCTGTTGACTTGGTTCTTCAATCACTTCCCGAGTCGTATAGTCAGTTTGTTAAAAACTACTATATGACACACCACGACATGTCCCTTATCGATCTTACCTATTTGCTAATTGCTGCTGAATCAACAATGATTTGGCGCACTGGTAATGCAAATTTGATTGGAAGATCTAGTTCCCAAACTTCCATGGACATTGACAATAGAAACATTGGAAGTCCAGAAAAGATTTCTCTTTCAAAGGGAAAGGGAAAGGCTAAGTCTGTGATTGTCTCGTGTACTATTCCAATAGAATCTATTTGCTTCTATTGCCAAGAAAAGGGACATTGGAAGCGAAGTTGCTCTGTCTACCTGAAGGACCACAAGAATGGTAAAGTCAAAAAGTTTGACTCTGCTTCAGGTAAGTCCACTATCTAACTCTATTAAGTTCCTATTTGGAGATTCTTAATACATGATGTGATAAGATTGCATTTTAATGTTTTGTAGGATCAAAGAAAAGAAAGGAAGCTTGAAAGAAGAGTAAGCTGATTCTGATCGTGAAGAGATGGATTTCGATGGCATAGTTCGATGTTCAGAATTTTGAGCTGCTGCTTAGGAGTTATGATAGATTACTTAGAAATATGTAGCGACATAGTTTTCATTTGTAATTGCATTGTAAGGAAAAGTTTTTCCGTAAATTTTATAAATAAAGAAAAATTTTGTTTTATCTTATTTATATTTCCTTGCAATGGCATTTGTGAAAAATGATGTTTATATGTTTCTATTTTTAGCAATATGGATTTGATTCTTTCGTTTGTGGTAGTGTCTAAATTTACCAAATAAGGAAAGATTCTCATCACCCAAGTTTCAATTGGATAGAAACTTGGAATCATGCAACTTGTATTGTATGATGAATGGGAACCTTCATCTTTGGTAAATTAAGATTAATTCCTTATTCACATGTGTATGTGAGTCAAGTGAAGGATTAGGGGATCTAGTACACATAGTTGTACATTGGTCAGGTCCACCACTAAGAACGATAAGACTATTCGTCAGGATTTACTAAAGTTTAGTAAATATGGTTATGCTTACAAGTTTAACTATAATTCTGAGTCATTGGAAAAGTTTCAATGTATAGCAGAACGAATAAGAAGAATCAAATTAGGCAGAAAGATAAAAATTTCTCTAATCTGAAAGGAAGGGAGAGTACTTTAGTATCGTGTTTTATGATCATCCTTATGATTATGGAACCATGTCGCAATTTATCCTCTAAGGACATCTTAGTGCATTTGTATGACTAAGAAGAGGAATTGTGAATTGTTGAAATGGTTAAATCAAAAGATGAGTCATACTTCGTTCCAAAATCGAATCTTAGAGTCATACTCCAAGATTGTACCTTGAGTGACATAATCTTAAGAAAAGGTTTATAACACTCATCAAATATAGAATAAAATATTTCTTACTCTTGTACATTTGAAATTGGTAGCTTGTGATGTCTTGGATAGGACAAAGACCAACTAAGACCAATTGTGTGAAGTGTTTATCTCGATAAGAAACCGCACTAACTCTTGAATATTTGTTTGTCAAGTAAGGTTTATTGACAAGGGAATCTTATATGTCAAGAGGTCAGTGGGAGTCTTAAAGATCTTGAAATGTTTCAGGAACTAATCAAGAATAAACCTATTGTGTATCACTAGCTCACGACTTAAGGTTTGTAACCTATCGTATTGACATGTTCTTGTTTCTGTGCCCATTCCAGTTAAGGTTGACTATCCATGTGAGTTCTATGAGTTCTCAACTGTTTGCATAAGGCAAATCACCTTGATCAGTGAAAGTTCATTGATCAGTAAGAGTGATCTGTTAAACAACTTGGAAGCAATTGTGCTGCCAGGAGGCAAGAAATTAAGATTGAACAAGTTCAGTCCATATGAGTTTGGATTTGTCACTTACCTTGGCTTGTGATAATGGTTATGACAAATTCACATTGATAGGAACACATACACCATTAATCTAAGTGACGAAGGTTTCTCTCCAATGCATGAAAATGTTTGTGAGGAAACACTTTCATTAAGTAGATCTTAAGAAGATAGCAATTGTGATATTTGCATTCTGAAATTCAATTATGATTACAACATCCCTCTTCATAGTTCGAATTGTGAGAAATGGAAAATAGTTTGAACATTTCAGAACTTATTGTTGTAAGTTCTGAATAGTTTAGACACACATGTGAGCTATCTAAGGAAAAGGTGTATCAGTTTGAGAAGCCTAGATAAAATCTTATCGAAGCATCTTGTATCGGAAATCTGAACTTTGGTAAGAAAGTCAACAAGTATTGATTTCTAGAAGTCCAGCTTATTTCTGAGTACATGTCAAAGCTAGTGAGAGCATAAGTGTCATGATATTAAAGAAATAATTGTTATGCTAGTTGGAGCCTAATCATTATGGTAAGTGTTGCAAGTTAGAAATGTTAATTATAGAAAACAAAAGTTTCAATTTGCAAAGTTGCAGAGTTTGAAAAAGTTGTTTTGCTATAATTAAGGGAAAGGAACTCATACTTCATTTCAAATCTAAAAGCTTAGATTGTGAGATTTTAATCAAATTTAGTCAAGGATATATATGAATGTTGTGTTGGAATGGTTCAACATAAGGAAATTCTATATATGAAATTATTATAGCAAGAGACTGGTAAAGTATCATGTCTTTATGTAAGACATTATGAATCGTATCCCATATGATTTGGATATAGGATCGATTGCATATGCTATAATATTCTCTTGTTGTATTTTTCCAAATGCCTAGGGCATTAAGAGGGAAAAAGGATTAAAACCGGATATGACTAAGGTAGTTAAACCATTGTCAAGGACAATCTAAGGTTCGCCAAAGATTGGTTGCTTGTGGGCAATTGGAAGTGTTGGAATGGATGGACCATATTGACATTATTATGAATAGACAAGATTCTATTAATAAAGGGAGTTGGACATTAAGAATATATGTATAGGTTAGAAATTTTTATGCAAGAAGGATGTTCAAGGGAATGTACTTTGAAATTGAGACTTCATTTCCGGGGAATTTTGTTGTAACAACCTCCAAAGGAATACTTTGTAATATCGTTGGCAAAGTCTCTGTGACTTCGGTACTTCGACATTACAAAAGGAATCATTGCATAATAGTTTAGAATCTGACACATTCTAATAGTGGCAATAATTTGGCATTCTTACACTTGCTATAAAGATTTGGAGTTGTGAAATGAGTTTCATTGAAGTTGTATTCAATTGATCTATTTAACAAAGAAAGGACCATAGGTAAACATAGTGTGCATGCTTGGGGCATGGGATAACTATTGTTTTAATTCAAGTGTAAAGTTAATAAATCGAAACATTATACAATGAATAATGTGTAATCAATATGGTGATTAAATAAAAGGTGTTTTACTTATATTCAAAAGTTTTGAGACCATACTGGATTCGATTATTCTTGTGTTTCACTTTGCATGGTTTGACTTCCAGAATAATAAGTTTGTTCAAACTATCCACAGTCGATCATACTTTGGAAGTAGGTTATGAAATAAGACTGTCATGAATGGGTTTTTATATGATTGTCTAAGGTGTTAGACATAGCAAAAGATTGCTACAAACATTCGTGAGTGCTCTTGAAATAAGATTTGAGTATTGGACTAAACCCACGCTCACATATCACTTCATGGAATTTATCACGGGTGATTGTGAGACGATAATATCGTATAATCTTCAAACCAATATATATGAGTTGGCGATTATTTGTGGATTGTATATTAATAGTGCGAAACCCATCAGTACTCGATGTTATAAAACGTGTTGTTATGTATGATTTAATGAATAGTTAGTACAAGCATATAAGTCAAAGTTTATCTGTTCCTTTTATCCTGAGAGGATTAAAAGCGATATCTTGGGCCCCTCAATGATTTTGTTTTGACTTATGTGTCGGGCCCGGTCAGAACTCTATTGATGTGTTCAATTAAGTTCTATGTCGAACAAATTAGAAATCGGGAAACAAAATGTTGGACAATGAGTATGACTTTAATTCCATGTCTTTGTCCACACGATATCTTGTAGAACAGAGGATTATATGATCACTTATCTAATAGACGCGTTAGAGTTCGACAACGGCTTTTTGAGAGCTACGATTGCTAATCGGATTTTAAGTTACATTGGCAATTACAGTTATTAGACTTATCCAAGTGGGAAACTGTTGGAAAAGGTGTCTAAGCCCATAACTATAATTGGTATGTACTTGACCCGATAGTAGCATGGTCCACTTGGGTTGCATTCATCAAAGCAATATGTTAGGAAGGATATTTGAGTAAGAGGTTATATATGATTTATTAATATATTATAAGTATAATATATTAATTGAGGAATCATATTATTTAATTAGTATTGATCAAGAATTAATTTAAGGATTAATTTAGTGATCAAAAGAGACTAATTAAATTGATACATATGGATTGGGCTAATGATCCATGATTGATTTGTGATGGGCTAATGGGTTAGTCCATGAAGTGGTTATCTAAATCAAATGGGTGGATCATAATCTTATGGGTATGGATTAGGGTTACACATGACCCTTGATATTCTACACACAAACAAACACACACACACATACATATATATATATATATATATATATATATATATATATATATATATATATATATATATATATATATGTATTCATAAGCTAAAATCGGTTACAACCTTGCATTCCAAGAAGTAGAATCCGATTTCTAGTCTCCTAAATCTCTCTCATATTCATCCTAATTGTTCTTGGTGTTTTGTGATTCCATTTGAGGCATCATACGTGGGGTGCTAAGCTTTCTTGAGGCCAAGTTATTCAAGCTACTACACAAAGTAATATTCTAACTAGTTTTTATGATCGAAATATCACCTTGCATGCTAGTTTAGGCTTCATGCTTTGGAAAATGTTTATTGCATGTATAATTAGAGAAAACTTAGATCCAAAGCGTTAGGGTTGTATGTGCACCATAGGAATGTTAGAGTATATAAAACCTAACAAAAGCTCCCTCTAAGAGCCACAAGGGAAAGTCCCATGATGGATCATCTTCGAATGGATCCAAAGGTAAAGCCGGTTCTGCCACTTCCTCATCCGATTCTAAAGAAGCAACGTGCTTCTACTATAATGACAAGGGGCATTGGAAATGAAGTTGCCCGAAATACTTGTAGGACATCAAGGATGGGAAGATAAAGCCCTCCTTAGCAGGTATTTATACTATTCAATCTAATAAATCATCACATGCTAGTTCTTGGGTCCTTGATACAGGATATGGTTTTCACATTTGTTCTGATTTGCAGGGGATAAGAAGAAGTAGGGATGTGGAGCGTGAGAAGATGAAACTGATAATGGGAAATAGGAAATCGTCGCCTATCACCAAGATCGGGATTTAATCTTTAGTGCTTAGTAGTGGGTTAGGGTTAGATTTGAATGAATGTTGCTACTCGTCAGAAATGACGAGGACTATTATTTCTTTTCATGTGCCTCCTAGGGTTTCTATTTTTCGTGTTCAATGCTTGTATGTCTAATAGTGAAAACGTAGATCCACAAATTAGGGTTGCATGCACACATAGGACTGTTTGCTATGTATAAAACCCATCATAATTGTACTTTGTATTTTGAAGCATTGCCTTGTAATGGTGTATATGAAACTGTGATGGTTGTAGACAACTTAGGAAATAATGTGTTGCATATCGATTCGTCTAATGGTTTAGACAAGTCATGCTTGTGGCATTGTCGTCTTGGACATGTCAACAAGAAGCGCATAGACCAACTCCAAAAGGATGGAGTATTGGAGTCATTTGACCTATAGTCAGATGACACGTGCGAATCTTGTTTACTTAGAAAGATAACTTAATCACCTTTCACTGGTACTTGTGAAAGAGGTGAGGGACTGTTGGATCTCATACACACAGATATGTGTGAGCCCTTCAGATCCACCACAAGGGATGCTAACCGCTTCTACGTTACGTTCACCGGCGATTATAGCAGATATGGGTATATCTACTTAATCAAGCACAAGTCAGAAACCTTTGAAAAGTTCAAAGAGTTTAAACAAGAAGTGGAGAATCAATTGGGAAGGAAGATAAAGATGCTCATATCCGATAGTGGTGGTGAGTATCTCAGTATCGAGTTCCACGACTATCTTAAGGAATGTGGAATTGTTTCACAATTGACGCCACTTAAGACACCACAACTTAATGGTGTGGCTGAGAGGCGCAATCGAACCTTGTTGGACATCGTTCGTTCCATGATGAGTCGAGCTTCGATACCTATCTCATTCTGGGGGTATGCCTTAGAGACTGTCGCCCATATCCTTAATCTAGTCCCAACGAAGAATGTTGCCAAAACACCTCACGAGATGTGGACAGGGAAGGTTCCCTCGTTGGCACACATCAAGGTTTGGGGTTGCGAGGCTTTTGTAAGACGAGAGACTCACGACAAGTTTGAACCTCATAGTGAGCGATGTATTTACATCGGCTACCCGCATAAATCTTTTGGATATCTTTTATAGAGACCTAGTGACAACGTGGTCTTCGTAGCAAGGAGAAGGGTTTTCCGCGAAAGAGAACTCATATGCCATGAGGACAGTGGGAGGCAAATAGATCTTGAAGAGATTCAAGAATCAAGCGATGAAGGAACCTCTAACACTAGCACTCAACCTGAGGAGGAAACTCCTGTTGAACCAGTTGACGAGTCCTCACCTCTGAGACGTTCCAGTAGATTTAGTGTTCCACCTGTGTTGTATGGTTTCCATATAACTATTGAAGGTGATACGTTTATCAGTGATAGTACACTGATAAATTTGGATGAGCCTAATAACTACAAGGAAGCCATGGAGAGCCCAGAGTCTGCGAAGTGGAAGGAGGCAATGGACAGCGAGATTCAGTCCATGTATGACAATCAAGTTTGGAACTTGGTTGACAATATACCAGGTCGTAAGACGGTCGGGTGTAATTGGATCTTTAAGAAGAAGATCTACATAGATGGGAAAGTGCATACGTTCAAGGCACGACTGGTTGCGAATGTCCTTATGTTGGATTAGGTGTCTAAGCCCATAACTATAATTGGTATGTACTTGACCCGAGAGTAGCATGGTCCATTTCGGGTAGCATATCACCAAGACAATTTGATAGGATGGATATTTGAGTAAGAGGTTATTTATGATTTACTAATATATTATAAGTATAATATATTAATGGAGAAATCATATTATTTAATTAGTATTGATCAAGAATTAATTTGGAATTAATTTAGTGATCAAAAGAGACTAATTAAATTAACAGGGACTGATTATGTAAATCAGTGATATATATTGTTTGGGCTATTGATCCATGATGGACTAAGTTTATGTAAGTATCCATGAAGATTTAGCCCACATGAGATATGGATCATAAGCCTATGTGTATGGATTAGGGTTTACCCATGACCCTTGGAATCCTACACTATATATATGTTATCCCATAACCTAAAATCGGACACTAGTGTTCTAGGAGTTCATATAGCCGATTTTGTGCCTAGTAACCTCTCTCTCAAGTTCTCCATTTGTTCATGGTGTGTTGTGAACCGTTTGAGGCATCACATTTGGGGTGCTAATATCTTAAAGGACAAATACATCAAGCTACAACAAATAGGTAATCATCTAATCTATTTTATGATTCAAATATCAAATTGTATGCTAGTTGTTGTGATAACCCGAACCTTTTTCCGTTACCGTTATCCAAATTCCATTAATAAAATTTGAATTTTATTGAGTCCCGTCGAATTACTTTGGTTTGGAAGGGCATTAGTTATATAATTGAAACTTTATATATATATGAGTCAGGACCAAAACCATGCGAAATTTCGAGTTTTCCTTCGAACAAGACATTAGTTCACAGCCTGACTGGAGTTCACGGCCGTAAACCCGTTTGCGGCCAACGAAAAGTGGACCCCACCACCGACCATGAAAACCCCCTATAAATACGTGTCTCTACCCTTCAATTAGATTTTTCTAGCCAAAAACTCTCTCCTCCTCTCTCTAAACTCTTAACTGTAAACACCCAAAACACCCTCATTTCTCCCGAAAAATCATCAGGAAACATTTCTGGAGGTTGTTTAGGAGCATCTAAAACACGTGTTCATCGAATCCAGCATCCTTGTTCTTGAGTTTACGGCCATACACACTTCAAACCTTCAAAGGCCGTAAACCCTTCAAGAGGCTGTTCACGGCCGTAAACCCCCTTCACGACTGTAATCAGTTCACGGCCGTAAACCCCCTTCACGGCCGTAAACCCTCCCTAAGCAGTGAATTAGACTAAAAACCCGTTTTCCTCGATTCAATCAAGTCCCGGTAACATTCCTTAACCGAAAGCAAATGTTTTTCTAATACATTATCTAACAAAATCACTAATTTAGATACATATATGTATTTAATTGTTATTAGGATTTCGTTAAGTGCCACATACTACAACTGGAGGGTCTTCATTTCAGTTCGTTGATTCGACGCTTGTACACAACTAACAGTGAGTTCATACCCCTACGCTTTTATGATTTTAATGTTTTCAGGGGGGAATACAAGCCAAACACAAACTAATTTATGAACCAAAACAAAAGGTTTTTTTAACAAGTTTGAAACTTATGCAATTGATACAGTCAAATGATTCCCACATTTTCTAAAATATTTAGATATTTTATCCCTTTTGTACTATGTTGAGCATAAGGGACACTTTCAACTTGGAAACATAATTGCATAGTTTTCAGATCAACTTTACAAAACAAGTACATAGCATTTCAAGCAAACTATAATGGGTATAGTTTGAGGAATTCAATACATAACTTTTAGCGATTCAGACTATATACATGGGTAAACATATAAACTATGACCGATTTAGTTTATGATATACATTACTACGAGAGTACAACATTTAATAATTATTCAAGTATAATTATTATCTTATACAGTATACACACGGGTAACAATACAGTAGATTATTACAGAACTACACGTAAACTAGTTAATACAAAAGTGTGAGACTCTACTTCAAAACTGTACCCTTTGGTGTACTGAATTAAATCCTATCATAGTATAACCAGAGTCTCCTGGAGGGAGAGCGTGAGATTTTTGAATAGATCTATTCGGAATTGACAATCCTACACCTGAACTGCTAGCTACAGTTAGGCAGGCATGCCTGGGGTGACAAATGTCATTTAACCGACACTTGAAGAACGTCGAAAAGGTCACTAGGTAATATCTAGCATGATTATACGACTCACAATAGTATAAACTAACCTTTGTTTACAGGATTTCATTCTTCATAAGTTTTATTTTAATTAATAGAGCTACTATACATTACACTGAAGGATTCAAGGGATACAATAGTTGGTTTTATTTTAAATAATAAAACTACTATACATATTGGTGGTAACCAGGGTTTTCAAACAGAACATTTCATTCATTACTGGTGGTAATCAGGGTTTTCGAACAGAACATTTCATTCATTACTGGTGATAGTCAGGGTTTTCATACAAGGGGTTTACATTTAAAACACCGATATACAATACATCTAGTGGTAACCAGACATACAGATTAATACATTATACACTACTACAGAATACAGTATTCAAACAGCAATGTTAGAAAATGTTGGATTTTCTTGGGAAGCATACAAACATTTTACAGATTCAATGACAAGTTCTCATTACAAAACATGCTTATGAACTCACCAGCTTTATGCTGATACTCTTTCAAAACTGCTTGTATTCTCAGGAAATTAGTAGTCAGGTACCTCGCACAGATTTTGAGAAGACGGAGCGTATAGAGTCACGTCTTTTCCATTTGTTATACTTTTGATGTATATGAATTCGAATCAAACAGATGTAACTACTTTTATACTTATCCAATGTAATGGTTGTGTTTACTGTGATTACTATAATGTAATTGTTGTGATACTACATATGACGTCATCCACCCCCGAACATTTCCGTCGTTCCGGTTTGGGGGTGTGACAGATTGGTATCAGAGCGATTGTTTATAGTGAACTAAGTATACCAAACCTTACATGGTATACATCTATAAATTCTAAGGTGCCGAAGTGCTCTGAACTAAAAGTATACTTTTAAAATATAAATATTTTATAAGAAGTATACAAGTATATATACGTACCAGAAACAGTATCATAAGCAAAACAAAACAAAAGTATTTGGATGTTGGGCGCTGCGGTTAAACCTGAATAGTTATGTAATCATGTCTGGGATCAATATAGCCTGATCAACTATATTTATTTGAGACATGACCAACATGTGTCTGGGAGTGATCGTGGTGTTGCAGCAAGCCTAAAACTTACCAAGCTATATACATCAAGATATCGATAGAATAGAGCATACAACTTAAAATACTATGGGAGTATTTTAGCTAGAGTCGAATACAATATAGAGATTCATTCCAAGTGTTGCTAGTTATTCCTTCCTAGCGATAGTTTACTTGCATTGGTAACCATTCTCTGTTTATCGCTTAGTAGAACACTTTATCTATCAGGCTGAGATATATCTTGTTTCATATCTCTTGAATTAAAGATCTAGGGGACTTACGATCCTCTTCTTCCTGATTATTTTTAGAAAAAGATGCCTCCCAGAAAGAGACACAACAGGAAGAACAACGACCCTCCACCACCACCACCTCCTCAGTTCAATCCTGCATTGTTCCAGGCAGCAGTTACGGCCGTTGTGGCTGCTGCAATGTCACAAATAAATCCGGGTGGTTCTAGCGGATCAGGAGGCGAACCCGATCCCCGTAACCTCGATGGAGGTTAGGGAAACTAGAAGGAATGTTTCTATAAAGATTTCATGAATGCCAAGCCTAAATCCTTCGTTGGTAATGGAGGAGTCATTGCCCTAACCCGATGGTTCGAGAAGATCGAATCCATTTTCGAGATTTGCGCTTGTTCTGAGGCAAACAAGGTGAAGTTCTCCGCCTGCACCTTCACCGACAGAGCACTGACTTGGTGGAATGGTCGAGTCAAATCCCTAACCCTGCCGGTAGCGAATGTCATGGGTTGGGAAAGCTTAAAAGAGCTTAAGCTTGCTGAGTATTGCCCAAGGGGCGAGATGCAAAAGTTGGAACACGAGCTCTGGAACCTGAAGATGAAGGGTTCCGACATTACCGCTTACACAGCTAGATTCTGCGATCTGGCTCTTCTGTGTCCGTGAATGGTCACCCCGGAAAGCAAAAAGATAGAAAGGTACATTTGGGGATTGACGCCCACAACGCAAGGAAATGTCTTGGCTGCTAAGCCTTCTACTTTTGACAGCGCCAAGTGCCTGGAACAGACCCTAATAGATCACGGGGTTGATCTTGATGAAGTGGCAGCTGTGACAACCGTCAATTTTGGCCAAGTAAAAGTCAACTAAAGTCAACAAGTCAAACCGGTCAACTCATCTAACCCTTGTATATTAGGGTTTCCATTATGTTTCTTATTGAACAACTCGCGATCTTAATACAAAGTATCACTTAGAGTTTTCACGTGTTCGGAAATTCTAAACCCTAATCAAGGCAAGTGATGAAACTACTCGATAAAACATTATTCCGTAACCCTCGGGGGCATATAACAATCACAACAAGACTTAACGAGGTTTACAAACCTTGAATTACAGAGCCAAACACTCAAAAAGGTCACAAAAGAAATCTCTCCCAAATCTCTCTCTGTATGAGAAATCTCTCAAAGAATGTGAAATCTCTCCCAAATCTCTCTCTGTATGAGAAATTTCTCCAAGAATGTAAAATCTCTCCCAAATCTCTCTCTGTATGAGAAATCTCTCCAAGAATGTGAAATCTCTCCCAAATCTCTCTCTGTATGAGAAATCTCTCCAAGAATGTAAAATCTCTCCCAAATCTCTCTCTGTATGAGAAATCTCTCCAAGAATGTGAAATCTCTCCTAAATCTCTCCAAGTATGTGAAATCTCTCCAAGTATGTCAAATCTCTCCCAAATCTCTCTCAAAACCTCTTTTGATCTTTTTGTAATCATTTGGGGCATCCCGACACTTGACTTGGTGAAAAACCATTCGAAACGGGAGGATACCTTGGAAAATAGCCTTTTAGGGCCGAAGCCTCTCTACTGGGACTAAACCCTCCTTGAGCCGAAGCCTCTCTATTGGGACCAAACCCTCCTTGAGCCGAAGCCTCTCTATTGGGACCAAACCCTCCTTGAGCCGAAGCCTCTCTATTGGGACCAAACCCTCCTTGAGCCGAAGTTCCAAGGACCTAATCCGAAGGCCCCTTAAGGAACCGCAGCCATAGGACCGGAACTGCTGAGGACCGAGGCGGATGAAGACCAAAGCGTGAAACCGAACCCGAAGCTGGAGCACCGCACCTGACCCCCGCCTTCGGTCCCTTCTGATGAGATCGCCTGCGGTACCTGCTCGGACCGAAGTCCCTCCCCCTCCGGTTCTAATGCTGCTAAGACCGGTTCTAATGCTGCGGATTTTTCCATTTTCCACCCGGTTTTCGACCACGACTCCGTTTTAAGCCCGTTTTTAATTATTTTAACGAGGGATTTTCACCCAAACTTATATTTTGATATATAAGACCCCATATATTCATAAATTAAGCATATTTTTAGGGAAATCCTTATTTAAGAATAAAAATCTATTAAGTTAGATCTTGTGGTGGAGTGTTGACTTTGCCTTAGTGTATGACACAAGCAACCACCCCATGCCCACTCCATGACCAACCATTTTCCTTCCACCATACCTAGTCACTTCCATCGTCTTTCCCATCATTTTCTTCCAACCATACACTTGAACAAAAGGTAGAATCATTATCTCTCCTCTCTCATTTCTCTCATTTCCACCAAAGAACAATCACCTTTCTCTCTCACTTCTCTCTCTCTCTCTCTCAAATTCGAGATTCAAGGGCTGATCATCAAGTTTTCTTTCACTTTTGGTAAGTGATATTATCCTCCTTATGATTATTTCACTTCATTCTACCCAAATCATAGATTACTTGCACAAATTCCATCACATTTGTGTTAGATCTTCGAACCTTCAAGGCATCTTCTAAGTGTTCTTGAGTTGAACACTTCCTTTTCTTCAACATCCATCCACTAAGAACACACAAGGTGACTTCATACCCCTACATTTTCATGTTTTCTTCAAGTTTTAGGGGGGGGGGGGAAATACAAGTTAAAACACCAAGAACACAACTAAACTCAAACAACAGCTTTCATCAGAAAAGTTGAGTCTTATTCACGGACTGTTTTGACTACCTTAAACTTAATATCTTTCAAAACTGTTTAATATGCAAATAGTCCAGATTCATACCTTTAAAATGACTACTTGCACATCTCCATACGATTTTTCTACGATTTATGGTGATTTTTACAAAACTGCCTATCATTTCAGAAACGAATTCAGACCAGTCTGCGAATATGAACGTTTTAACACAAGTTAAAGACTTCTAAAAATCATAATAAAAATTATGAATAAAGTAGACACATTTTGTGAAATCTCAGGAGTTACGGATTCAGTTTTCGACTTCGTTTGATTTTTCTATAATTTTTCTAAAACAGTGCTGAAAGGTTAAAAACTAGTTAACAGCTTACAACTTGCATAACACTTTGTAGTATGTTGAGCAAAGTGTATAACCATAAGTTCTAAATATTGAATGTATTATCTTGTTAGATTATCATCATAAACTGAAATTTAGTCATTCATGATAAGGTTTACTCATTCATTTCGAATACATATAATAAACTTCAATAAGCATAGTTTATGGATTTTACTACATGAAAAAGGTTTTACTCTCAAAACAAATGTGTTTTTCATATCCTACGTGATAAACTATAATAGTAATAGTTTAAGGGTTTCATATCACTAATTTATTCATAAAAGGGTGATTATACTTCCTCCACGGAAGAGGTTCTAATATCAAACTATGTGTAAACTAGTTAACTTAGGTTGTGAGGCAATTCTCTCCCCGTACGTTCGAGTACGAGATCCCAATTCCTGTAAGTTATAACCAGAGTCTCTTGTAGGGAGAGCGTGATAATTGTGTATAGATCTATATTGGGATTGACACCCCACACCTCGCTGCTAGCTACAGCCGGACCGGCAGGTCTGCGGGTGACAAGAGTCATAATATCTTAGCATCTGAAAAACGTTGTGCAGGTTATTTCTTGTCATAGTATGGTTATAGCGATTCACATAGGTAGTTAACAATCTTTCAAGTTTACATGGAAACTTCTACTTAGAAAAGTGGTTTTACTTCTAAACTAAACGAGTTTATGTCGATTTAAACTTGCATGAATTACTTTAAGTATGGAAAAATACTTGTTTACTCTCGGTCCTGGGATTTAGGACTACAAAACTTTTATAAGGAAAATATTGGATTTTCTTTGGAAACATATTTCTATTAAAACTACATTTCGTCTAGAATTGTTAGACTTCAACTATAATTGCTAAGTGTATATACTAGAGTTATATAAGAATCTAGTCACAATCGACTTAGAATTGGTGGGCCCGCCTTATCTCCTCTTCCTTGTTTGGTTGTGGACCTAGGGCAGACCCATTATATTCAACGGTTTATTTAACCCAAATTATATATAACTTATATACGCTGAGTGATCATAGAAGGAATCTATGGGTCCTTCTAGGGTTCATTATCGCATAACATAGGAACATTCATTCCACACTCAACTAAGAAAATATTGGATTTCTAGAAAACACATTCTATCGCTTTTACAAGGAAAACAATTTCTTCCTCAAACAAAACTCTTATGAACTCACCAACTTAATTGTTGACACTCTTTCAAAACTACTTGTATTCTCAGGAAATCAGTGAAACAGGAAAACATCAACACTTTGAGGATGGGACGTTAAATCGTCAAACAGTTTATTTTGTCATCATAATGTAATTGATTTTAAAACATGTAAACATATATACTATGGTGTAACCTTTTCAATTATATTTATGATGGTTGTATTTACTTTGAGCACTATTATACTCGTTGTTGTGATACTATACATGAAGTCCTCCACCCCCGGACGTTTCCGCCATCCTTGGTTTGGGGGTGTGACAGCAGCCGCTCCCGAACCACCAAAGGCGAGTGGTGGGAAAAAGAAATTTTGGAACAAGAGAAAGGGCCAGTCTTCGCAGGAGCCCTCCAAGAAACAACAAACAGTGGCAGTTCATGCTGCTACCACTCCTGCTGCCGTTCCTGCAGCTCCAGCACCTGCCAGTAGATATGCTGGTACTCTTCCAAGGTGCGACAAGTGCAACTTCCATCATCATGGACAGTGCCGGGAGATGTTGTGCAACAGCTGTGGTAAGAAGGGACACACAACTCGATTCCGCAAGGCACCAGTCCAACCAACCAATCAGGCTCCTGGAGCGTGCGCTGGTCAAGCCTGTTATGGTTGTGGAGAGGTCGGACATTTCAAAAGAAATTGTCCCAAAGCAACAACAGCTGGAAACGCAGGGAGAGTGCTAGCTATGGGCCAGGAGGAAGCAGTTGTTGATCCCACCGTTGTTACAGGTACGTTCCTCCTTAACAACTCTTATGCATGCATTCTTTTCGATTCTGGTGCGGAGAGGAGTTTTGTTAGTCATACATTCAAGCATCTACTCAAGCATAAATCTCAACCTTTAACTGAAACATTTACCATAGAGATGGCTAACGGAAAGAAAGAGAGCACTAATGACATATTCATAGGTTGTACCCTTACCCTAAACGACCATTCTTTCCCCATTGATCTTATGCCAGTTTCAATAAAAAGCTTCGACGTCGTCGTCGGCACGGATTGGTTGAGCCCCAATCGTGCTGATATCCTTTGTTATGAAAAATCCATTCGCCTCAATCTGCACTCGGGTGAAGCCCTCATAGTCTACGGTGATAAACTCAGCTCAAACCTTCGTGTCATTTCATGCATCCAAGCCCAGAAATATCTGCGAAAGGAGTGACGTGCATTCCTAGCTCATGTCATTAACAAAAAGTGGGAAGTTAAGGACCTCGAGAGCATCCCCGAAGTCTGCAACTTTCCTGATGTCTTCCCCGAACATCTTCCAAGAATCCCTCCCGAGCGTCAAGTCGAGTTCCGTATCGACTTAATTCCTGGAGCTACTCCCGTAGTTAAATCCCCATATCGTCTGGCGCCGGCAGAAATGCAAGAGTTATCCAGCCAGCTCAATGATCTGCTCAACAAAGGATTCATAAGACCAAGTTGCTCACCCTGGGGAGCCCCGATCTTGTTCGTGAAAAAGAAGGATGGATCCTTTCGGATGTGCATAGATTATTGTGAACTGAACAAGCTAACCATCAAGAACCGTTATCCCCTACCCAGAATCGACGACCTCTTCGATCAACTTCAAGGAGCCAGTTACTTCTCGAAAATAGACCTAAGATCAGGGTACCATCAGTTGCGAGTCCATGAGGGCGATGTTCCCAAGACAGCATTCCGAACACGCTATGGTCACTACGAGTTTGTAGTTATGCCCTTTGGTCTAACTAACGCACCCGTAGTATTCATGGACCTGATGAATCGGGTGTGCCGCCCTTTCCTAGACAAGTTCGTGATAGTGTTCATTGATGATATACTTGTCTACTCTCGGAGTGAAGAAGACCATAGACAACACTTGAGACTAGTGTTAGAAACACTAAGGGCGGAGAAACTCTATGCAAAATTCTCTAAGTGCGAATTCTGGATAAGAAAAGTAACCTTCCTTGGTAACGTGGTTAGTGAGGAAGGCATACACGTGGACCCTTCCAAGATCAAAGCGATTGAGAATTGGTCAGAACCGAAGACGCCCACAGAAATCCATCAATTCTTGGGTCTCGCCGGCTACTATCGCAGATTTATCCAGAACTTCTCCAGAATTGCTAAGCCCTTAACCACCCTGATTCAGAAAGGTGTATCCTTTTGTTGGAGAGAAAAGCAAGACTCTGCGTTTCAAACATTGAAGCAGGCCCTATGCAGCGTACCTATCTTGTCCCTGCCTGAAGGGACGGAGGATTTCGTTGTCTACCTTGATGCATCCAATCAGGGCCTAGGCTGTGTGCTCATGCAACGAGGAAAGGTTATTGCCTATGCCTCGAGACAGCTGAAAGCACACGAGGTCAACTATGCAACTCATGATTTGGAGTTGGGAGCAGTGGTCTTTGCGTTAAATATTTGGAGACATTATCTATACGGAACCAAGTGCACAGTCTTCACCGACCATAAGAGCCTACAACATATCTTCGATCAGAAAGAGCTAAACATGAGACAGCAGTGGTGGGTAGAGCTACTCAGTGATTATGAGTGCGAAATACGCTACCATCCCAACAAGGCCAATGTGTTAGCGGATGCCCTCAGCCGAAAAGAGTATTCAGGTCATAGAGTGAAGGCACTGACAATGACCATCCATTCCCATCTATCCGCTCAAATCAAAGAAGCTAAGTTGGAAGCCTTAAAACCAGAAAACGTGTCGGATGAAGCCTTGAGGGGAATGGAAAAGAACTTAGAGGTCAAGGGAGATGGAGTTTACTATTTCATGAACCGGATCTGGACCCCAAAGTACGGCGGTTACAGGGATGTTTTCATGAACGAAGCTCACAAGACTAGATACTCCGTTCACCCAGGTTCAGATAAGATGTATCTGGATCTCAAACCACTCTATTGGTGGCCGAACATGAAAGCAGAGATCGCTACCTTCATGGGCAAGTGCTTGACTTGTGCCAAGGTGAAGGTGGAATATCAAAAACCCTCATGTTTACTTCAACAGCCGGAAAGACCTGAGTGGAAGTGGGAAATGATTACAATGGATTTCATCACTAAGTTGCCCAAGTCTCCGAGTGGGCACGACGCCATCTGGGTAATTGTCGATCGACTGACTAAATCCGCCCACTTCCTGGCAATCAAAGAAAACTTTAGGATGGAGAGACTGACACGAATCTACATTCGAGAGATAGTCCGCCTACATGGTGTGCCTGTATCCATTATCTCCGATCGGGATAGAAGGTTTACCTCGAGATTTTGGCAGTCACTACAGAAGGCTCTTGGAACTAAGTTGGATATGAGCACATCTTACCATCCACAGACAGATGGGCAAAGTGAGAGAACCATTCAAATATTGGAGGACATGTTGAGAGCGTGTGTCATTGATTTTGGCACGTCGTGGGACACACATTCACCCTTAGTCGAATTCTCCTAAAACAACTACTACCATACCAGCATCAAGGCTGCGCTGTTCGAAGCCCTCTATGGCCATAAGTGCAGATCCCCTCTGTGCTGGGCTGAGGTGGGTGACACGCAACTAGTCAAGGGTCAAGTTCCCGATAGCACTCTCACAGGCCTAGAAATCATCCGAGAAACTACTGAAAAGATCATACAAATTCGGGAACGACTAAAAGCTTCAAGAGATAGACAAAAGAGCTACGCCGATAAGAGACGAAAACCCTTAGAATTCCAAGTTGGTGACCGCGTACTATTGAAGGTCTCACCCTGGAAGGGCATGATACGCTTTGGAAAGCGTGGAAATCTGAATCCGAGATACATACGACCATTCGAGATCCTCGCTAGGATCAGTCTTGTAGCATACAAACTTCGTCTACCACGAGAACTTAGCAACGTACAACCTGTCTTCCACGTCTCGAACCTTAAAAAGTGTCTATCCGATGAGACATTTGTGATTCCTTTTGATGAGATCGAGATCAACGAGAACCTCAATTTCGTGGAAGAACCAGTTGAAATCATGGATCGGGAAGTCAAACGAACAAAACAAAGTCGCATACCGATAGTGAAGGTCCGCTGCAATGCCAAGCGAGGACCTGAATTTACTTGGGAGCGAGAAGATTCCATGAAACAGAAATACCCTCATCTTTTTTCGAGTCCATGATTTGTATTCTGAGTTTGAATTTCGGGACGAAATTCCCTCTAACGGGGGGATGATGTGACAACCCGAACCTTTTTCCGTTACCGTTATCCAAATTCCATTAATAAAATTTGAATTTTATTGAGTCCCGTCGAATTCCTTTGGTTTGGAAGGTCATTAGTTATATAATTGAAACTTTATATATACGAGTCGGGACCAAAACCACGCGAAATTTCGAGTTTTCCTTCCAACAAGACATCAGTTCACGGCCTGACTGGAGTTCACGGCCATAAACTCGTTTACGACCGTAAACCTATTTGCGGCCAACGACAAGTAGACCCCACCACCGACCACGAAACCCCCCCCCCCAATAAATACGTGTCTCTACCCTTCAATTAGACTTTTCTGGCCAAAAACTCTCTCCTCCTCTCTCTAAACTCTTGACCGTAAACACCCTCATTTCTCCCGAAAAATCATCAGGAAACACTTCTGGAGGTTGTTTAGGAGCATCTAAAACACGTGTTCATCGAATCCAGCATCCTTGTTCTTGAGTTTACGGTCGTACATGCTTCAAACCTTCAAAGGCCGTAAACCCTTCAAGAGGCTGTTCACGGCCGTAAACCCCCTTCACGGTCGTAATCAGTTCATGGCCGTAAACCCCCTTCATGGCCGTAAACCCTCCCTAAGCAGTGAATTAGACTAAAAACCCGTTTTCTCGATTCAATCAAGTCCCGGTAACATTCCTTAACCGAAAGCAAATGTTTTTCTTACACATAATCTAACGAAATCACTAATTTAGATACATATATGTATACGAGTTGCATTAAGTCAAATTTGTAAAAGATAAAATTATGATTATTTTATTGGTTTTAAAATTTGATCTAAATGTTTTTAGGAGTTACAAAACTTGCCATCAAGTTTTGGAACTCAAAAGTTTTTTTTTATGGAGTTACAAATATTGTCATTAAGTTTGGAACTCAAAAATTTTCAAGAGTTACAAAATTGTCCTCAAGTTTTGGTATTTGAAAAGTCTCAAATTATGAAACATTGATTTCTGAAACTCTTGTAATTAAAAGGTGCAACCTTAATGTCTTTTGAATAGTTCAAGTTACCTCTTATGGATTGTATTAAATTAATTAAAGTGTTTAATTAAAGGAGAAGATTAATAAATCCATAACAACATGGTTTAAGTTTAATTAAATTAAGAGTATTTTAAAAGTTTAAAAATACACCATTATACTATATAAAATTAAAAGTTTAATATTTTATATATGTAAAAGTAAAAGGTCAGTCTTACCGTTAGTAGGCCTCATTCACAAAGCCGGTCTATAAAGGTCAGTCTTACCGTTAGTAGGCCTTATTCACGAAGTCGGCACACTATCTTAGACTAGTAAGGGTGGCAAATGGTATCTCGATGTTTGTCATAGATCAATAGACCGTGTGTGGTTAAACGACACATTGATTAGGTGATAAATGACTTCGAGAATACCAAGCTAATTTGCATGGTTATTCACACCTTGTTTGTGATCCTCGGTATCCCAGTCACAAACTTGAAGGGCATAATCGAGATTAAACATGTCATTGAAAAGTTCAATGAATCTCAAAGCATCTAGGAATTTCAATTCATTTAAAACCTAAAATTCATTTTTGTTTTTCATGGTGGAAATTGGTAAATCGTCATTTGCCTACCTTCAAATATTTTGCAATTGGATTACGACATCCCTCTTCCGAATTGTAAAATATTGTGTTGGGTCCTAGCCTTAATATTTTATTTTGGGTGTTATATTAAGGACTTAAATCAACTTACTTGAATTTCTCCCTTTTAGATGTCTAGTTCTGACAACTATGGTCTTCCCGAATCTTTTTGGAAAAAGCTTTCCTCATGAAGATGATGTCCCACGATTGGATCGTGGAGATGGAACTCATGCTTCACTTCCTCCACCTCCTCCAATAATTCTCCTTGACCCACAATTTCGTCGACTTGAAAAGTTCAAGGTCACTCAAGGCCTATTGGCTAGCAAACACTAAGATGGAAGGTCTGCGTGTTCACATGTCTTGGAGATGAAGTCGCACATTGACAGGCTGGGAATGTTAGGAGTCGTTGTGTCGAGGAAGTTGGCTGTTGACTTGGTTCTTCAGTCACTTCCCAAGTCATATAGTCCGTTTGTTAAAGATTACTATATGACAAACCGCGACGTGACCCTTATTGATCTTACCTATTTGCTAATTACTGCTTAATCAGAAATGATTTGGCACATTGGTAAAGCAAATTTTATTGGAAGATCTACTTCCCAAACTTCCATGGACAATGACAATGGAAACATTGGAAATCCAGAAAAGCTTTCTCGTCCCAATGGAAAGGGATCGGCCATGGTCAAGTCATTTGACCAAATGGTAAAGAGAAAGGCTAAGTCTGATAGTGTCCCATGTACCATTCTAAAAGAATCTATTTGCTTCTACTGCCAAGAGAAGGGGCATAGGTTGCGAAGCTATCGTATCTACCTGAAGGATCATAAGGATGGTAAAGTCAGAGTGTATGACTCTACTTCAGGTAAGCCCACTATCTAACTCCATTAAGTTCCTATTTGGAGATTATTAATACATGATGTAATGCAATTACATTTTGATGTTTTGTAGGACCGAAGAAAAGAAAGGAAGCTTAAAGGAAGAGTAAGCTGATTCTGATCGCGAAGAGATGAATTTCGATCGCATGGTTTATTGATCAGAATTTTGAGCTGTTGCTTAAGAGTTATGATAGATTGCTTAGGAATAAATAACAACATAATTTTCATTTGTAATTGCATTGTAAGGAAAAGTTTTTCCGCGCTTTTATAAATAAAAGGAATTTTTTTGATTTTATCTTATTTTAAGTTTCCTTGCAATGGCATTTGTGAAAATTGTTGTTTATGTGTTTCCATTGATAGAAATATTGGAAAATAGATTTGATTCTTTCGTTTGTGGTAGTGTCAAGATTTACCAAATAAGGAAAGATTCTCATCACCCAAGTTTCAGTTGGATAGAAACTTGGAATCATGCAACTTGTATTATGTGATGAATGAGAACCTTCGTCTTTGGGAAATTAAGACTAATTCATTGTTCACATGTATATGTGAGTCAAGTGAAGGACTAGGGGATCGAGTACACTTGGTTGTGCACTGGTCCGGTCCACCACAAAGAACGATAAGACTATTCGTCATAATTTACTAAAAGTTTAGTAAATATGGTTATACGTGCAAGATTAAGTGTAATTCTGGATCATGGAAAAAGTTTCAATGTATAGCAGAACGAATAAGTAGAATCAAATTAGGCAGAAATATAAAAGTTTCTCCAATCTAAAAAGAAGGGATAGTAGTTGAGTATCGTGTTTTATGATCATCTTAGTGATTATGGAACCATATCACAATTGATTCTTTAAGTGCACTTGTATGGCTAAGAAGAGGAATCGGGAATTGTTGAAATGGTTAAATCAAAAGGTGAATCATACTTCGTTCCAAAATCGAGTCTTAGAGTCGTACTCCAAGATTGTAACTTGAGTGACATATCTTAAATAGGTTTATAACGTTCATCAAATTTAGAGTAAAATGTTACTTACTCTTGTACATTTTGAAATTGGTATGCTGTGATGGATAAGACAAAGACCAACTAAGACCAATTGTGTGAAGTGTTTGTCTTGATAAGAATCCGCACTAACTATTGAATATTTTTTTGTCAAGGACAAGATAATCTTATATGTCAAGAGGTCAGTGGGAGTCTTAAATACCTTGAAAAGCTTCAATAACTAATCAAGAATGAACCTATTGTTAATCACTAGCGCACGACTTGAGGTTTGTAACCTATCGTGTTGAAATGTTCTTGTTTCTGTGCCCATTCCAGTTGAAGTTGACAATGCATGTGAGTTCTATGAGTGCTCAATTGTTTGCATAACAACTTTGGAAGCAATGGTAGGCCCTTGTGCTGCTAGGTGGCAAGAAATTAAGATTGAACAAATTCAGTCCATATGGGTTTGGATTTGTCACTAACCTTGTCTTGTGATTATGGTTATGACCAATTCACATGGATAGGAACACATACACCATAAAATCTAAGTGTCATAAGGTTTCTCTCCAATTCATGAAAATGATTGTGAGGAAACGCTTTCACTAAGTAGATTTTAAGGAGATAGCAATTGTGATATTTGCATTCTCAAATTCGATTATGATTAAGACATCTCTCTTCATAGTTCGAATTGTGAGAAATGGAAAAAGGCCTAAACAGTTGAGACTTATTGTTGTAAGTACTAAAATTGTTTTGACACACATGTGAGCTATCTAAGGAAAGGTGTATGAGTTTGAGAAGCATAGATAAAGTCTTATCGAAGCATCTTGTATTAGAAATCTGAACTTTGGTAAGAAAGTCAACAAGTATTGATTTCTAGAAGTCCAACTGATTTCTGGGTACATGTCAAAGCTAGTGGGAGGATAAGTGTTATGCTAGTAAGGATATAATTATTATGTTAGTAGGAGCATGATTATTATGGTAAATTTTACGAGTTATAAATGCTAATTATAGAAAACAAAAGCTTCAATTTGCAAAGTTGCAGAGTTTAAAAAAGTTGTTTTGCTATAATTAAGGGAGAGGAACTCATACTTCATTTCAAATCTAAAAGCTTAGATTGTGAGATTTTAATCAAATTTAGTCAAGGATATATATGAATGTTATGTTGGAATGATTCAACATAAGGAAATTCTATATATGGAAATATTATAGCAAAAGATTGGTCAAGTATCATGTCTTTATGTAAGACATTATGTATCGTGTCCTATATGCTTCGAATATAGGATCGATTGCATATGCTATAATATTCACGTGTTCAAATTTTCCAAATGCTTGTTGGATTAGGTGTCTAAGCCCATAACTATAATTGGTATGTACTTGATCCGAGAGTAGCATTGTCCATTTTGGGTTGTATATCACCAGGACAATTTGATAGGATGGATATTTGAGTAAAAGGTTATTTATGATTTACTAATATATTATAAGTATAATATATTAATGGAGAAATCATATTATTTAATTAATATTGATCAAGAATTATTTTGAAATTAATTCAGTGATCAAACGAGACTAATTAAATTAACAGGGACTGATTATGTAAATCAGTGATATATATATTGTTTGGGCTATTAATCCATGATGGGCTAAGTTTATGTAAGTATCCATGAAGATTTAGCCCACATGAGATATAAATCATAAGCCTATGTGTATGGATTAGGGTTTACCCATGACCCTTGGAATCCTACACTATATATATGTTATCCCATAGCCTAAAATCGGACACTAGTGTTCTTGGAGTTCATATAGCCGATTTTGTGCCTAGTAACCTCTCCCTCAAGTTCTCCATTTGTTCATGGTGTGTTGTGAATCGTTTGAGGCATCACACTTGGTGTGCTAAGTTCTTAAAGGCTAAATACATCAAGCTACAACAAAGAGGTAATCATCTAATCTATTTTATGATTCAAATATCAAATTGTATGCTAGTTGTAGGCTTCATGCTTTGGATATTTTATTGCATGTATAATTAGAGAAAACTTAGATCCAAAGCATTTAGGGTTGTATGTGCACCATAGGATGTTGTATTACATAAAACCCAACACTTTACTCAACCCCCAGGGGTTGACTATGATGAGACCTTCTCACCAATGGCCAAGATCAAGTCTATAAGGGTTATGCTGGCCATAGTTGCATTTCATGATTATGAAATATGGCAGTGGATGTCAAAACTGATTTCCTTATGATGAATTAAAGAATCAAGTATAAAACAAATCAGAGTATGAAATCAATTAAGAATGCGAGATTGAACACCAGATGTAAATATGATATTGTTTCAGCTCTATTACGCTTTTGAATGTTTACAGAGTACAAAGACAGGTCTGTAAAAACTCTTATCTAACTCTAGTAAATATCCCTATTTATAGGGAACTGAAAGCGTACAAAAAATATACTAAGGCATAGACACTTAGGCTTCGAATAAAAGCGCCTCAGTAAAATAGATTACAAAACATTCGAAGAGTTCAAAATATATTTCGACTAATTATAACAATTCGACCCTTACAATCTCCCCCTTTGTAATCATAGTCGAAATCCTTAATTTGTAAGAAGCGTGATGGAATACAGCAACACTCTTCGAATCTCCGTGTACCAGGAGATTATCTTCTTCAGCTCTTTCTTATCTCCTTCGTTATTCTTTCTACAATGATTCATACGAACAATTAAGTTCGTATATTGAGACGTTGAGTACCTCTCCACTTCGCATGCTTGGAATAAGAATCGTTTAGCTTTTCCAGCTTTGTCTTTTCCTGCGAAGACCATTCCAAAAGGCTTCAAACAGATTTCACCATCATCATACTTTTTCAAATCTACTTGAGTCTTCGTAGGAGCCATTGGTGCTTTTATTTCCATTCCTTTAGCTGTAGCTAACTCCACATCTGTTAGTGCCAAGCACTCATAATAATTTTCAATGAAAATCTTGATGTGAGCAACCCCAAGCTTGAATTCATTCGGTTCAGTGTTTTGAAGATACAAAAATGATTTATCTTTCAAAATCAATGCAACTTGTATAAGATCATACAAGTTCATTAATGGAAAATCTGCAATTGTAAATTCGCAAATATTTCCATTTGCCCTGGCAACCACATACTTGATGTTCTGGACTGTGTTTTCGAACACCACATCCTTTTTCACACTTATAACTTTCTTGATCTTTATCAAAGACCAAACTTCCTTAGGGGATTTTGCAAGAACAGCATGAAATCGAATTTTCATGTGTGTACCTTCATCCTTTTCTTTAAAATTTCCTTCTACTTTGAACTGAGGCATGATGAACATCATTTCGTTTATTGGAAAATCCAGCTGGCTTGAAACAGTATTCGTGACCAAATAACTTTGTTTTGGTTTCTTCTCAAACGAATACATGTGATTATACGCTACCTTGGCCTCAATTGTTTCGTAATTGTAGTGTTTGGATGTATCACCTTTGTCCATTCCCTTCGGATCACTAGCACGCTGAGTCATAATGCTTTGAATCAACCTCAGTTTTTCGATTTCAGCTTCTGCTTCAGCCTTCTTTTCTTCTTTCGACTTTTCCACAACAATCGATTTCTCTTTATCTTTCAAGGCTGAATTATCAATTACCTCTTTTGGTTTCGAACCACTCTCACCAGTCTCCGTAGATTTACCAATCATAATTCCTTTCGAAATAGGTCTTGTAATAGGCATCGTTGTAACGACTGTTGAAGTAACCAGCCCAGCAGAAACTATAACTGGCTTTGTTGTTGGGATTTTTGAAGAAAATACTGTTCCTACAACTTTCGCATCTTCATCACTCACCTTCGACCCACCAGTTTTTCTTTCTCCCCCTTGCACCCCTGTGAAAACAGGTGGGGCATATGTTGTAGGAAGAAGGCTTGTAATGCGAAATATAGGAGCAAGTTGCTTGTTGAGAAGTGCTTCGAATTGTAAGAATTTTTGAGATAAAAATTCAGGAGTAATCAGGGAAGAAGAAACCGGCTGGACTGATAGATCTTTTAACTCCTTTAACAAAGTAATCACTTCCAAAAAGTTGGCATTTTCGTTTGTTGAAAGTTGAGTAATTTGAGGACTCAAACTTTCATATAATTTGACAAATCTTGTGACTGCGTCACAAATAATATCAACCTTCTGATCAGGAGATGCATAATCTTGTTGAACATTTGCAATCTCTTTTTGCATATCTTTGCGGAGTTCACGAATTTGCAAATTGACATCTTCCCTCACTTTCTTCACTTCTTGAACAAAGAGAACATGCCTTTCCCTTGTGACATTCTTCAATTCTTTCACATCACTGGCAAACTTCGAATTTTGAGAATTGATCCGTAGTTCATTATTTTGATCACTATGATCAACCTTCTCCAAAATTCGTGATTCAGAGTCTATAATCATCCCAAATACTTTACGCATAACTCTGGCTTCGAACAATTTCAACATAGACTCAACCTCCAAACTTGAAACAGACGAACCACTCCCTAGATTAGCTTGAGATTGAATTATAGAATTCAACTTCTGATTCAGAATTTTAAATTGCTTCATGGTCATCAGCATATGATCTGGAAACGCCTCTTCATCTTCATGAAACTCCAATTCCTCAAACATGCCTCCAAACCCCTCAGTATCAGTTTCTGTCTCCATAAACATGGATTCTTGATTAGTTGAATTCGGTTTGGGTGTGTGAGTGGATTGAGAAGAAAAAATAGAAGTGAATGGTTGATTGATAATATTTTCAAAGGTAGTGGAATCAGTGGTTGATGTAATGGGAACAGTGGATTGTGGTAAAGAAACAATACTTTCGAAAGGAGCAGAAGTAGATGGACCTTGAGCTTCATTCTTCGCATCTCCGTCACCCATATTGACATTTGCATCCGTATCAGATACGTTTGCAGGGATGCCTGAAGTTCGTACCTCCTCAGAAACTGATTTGGCAACCGAATCTTCGGGTGGTATGACGATTGTCTGCTCAGGAGTTGAACTTTGTACATGAAGAGTAACGTCTGGTGTTTTAGGAATTCTTTCATCAGCATCTTCTATAGACTCAGTTGAAAGCATAAGCTTTCGCGTCTTCTTCTTCTTCTTCTTAGATATGTGTTTAGCCATATCTGTAGCCCTTCGCTTCTTTGATGATGGAGAAACAGGCGCTGGCATTTCACGAAACAAAACACCCTGATGAGTAACCTGAGGCTTTCGTACTACATGAGATGTTGGAGACTTACGTAGATGCGAAGACATCTTTTTGATTCTTCAAAACATACCAGTCTTTGAAGGAATAACCACTTTCTCTTGAGACTCAGGAACAACAGGTTTAATTATTTGAGTCTCTGCAATTGACACTTCTTGAACCACAGACTCTTCAACTGTAACTGGCTTCTTCTTTGGAGATTTCAAAAATTACGAATCCTTGGTGTGCTTTTCAGAAGAATCCGGTTCAGGCTTCTTCGATCGTTTAGATTTTTTTTCTTCCCTTGGCAACAATTTCCCAGTTGGAACAGTAGAATCAACAGTTTGCAAATATGCCACTAAGACTGAATTCGAAGGATCAACTCTTTTGAGCATAGCATCAGGAATACGAGCAACAAATGGAAAATCCTCAGCACTATCTGGAACTTCCTTCGGATAGTGATACGATTAAAAAACAACTTTGTCCTCATCATTGGGTACCAAAATCCCTTCCTTGTTGTAATAGTATTGCAAAATCAAGCTCCAGTATCTTGCACACGAAATACCATGAATAGCATTCGTGTGTTCTACACTCTTTTGGAATTCCTTCCACAATTGTGTAGAATAGTCCACTTGAAGATCATAATATATACCAACAACCATTACATACACCTCCATTCTTCCTTTATCCAGACCAACTGTTCTCCCAGTTAAACATCTTAGAAAAATACCAAATAAGAAATTCCATAGTCGTGGAAGACCAGATTTCTTAAAATCACTTATTTTTGATAGTGGAGGCTGATATCCCATCTCATTAAACATATTAACGATTTGAGGGAATGTGAAAGCAACATATGGAGGTGAATTCGGAATTTCAAGAATTTGGCAAAAGAGTTTCTTGGATAGCCTGACCTTTTTGTCATTCGCCAGATGGAAAGTAATGGTATCAGAAGCTTTGTTGTAAGTAGCAGTTGATCCTGCTTGAGAAAGCCAGGACAGTGGAATAGAGAATGAATTGAACATCG
This sequence comes from Lactuca virosa, assembly GCF_052849685.1. NCBI lineage: Eukaryota > Viridiplantae > Streptophyta > Magnoliopsida > Asterales > Asteraceae > Lactuca > Lactuca virosa. Next base: position 213,142,405 of record NC_136434.1, read on the forward strand.
CCGTAGACAAAACGGAGTTCTTCAAGGCAACGATTAGCATCTTCAATTCTTCCGGGTATTGAGAAACATCACCCTCCAAGTAATAGTTTGCTGCTTGAATCTTCATTATTGGTAATGAAGAGACATCTTCAGTGGTTTGAGAAGGATCAGCATCAACATGAACAGAAGTCGCCATTGTTAGGGTTTGAAGACTTTGATGCTCATAGAATTTGGGAATTTTTCTTTTTGATCGCGTAAACTGATAATAAACCCTTGAATTCCCTTTTATATGTAACCCTGAAGTTTGAATTTGAAGCGGGATATGTATTTAATGATATCCGACGTGGCACCTTGAAAATCGGACCATTACTGCGTAAAAGTAGCCATGCGTCAAAAAGTAGCTGTCACATCTCCTTGAAAACCGGACAGAATACCATACGTCATTTATAAATAGTCTGTATTGTTATCCCCAAGAAGATTGTAACCGTCAGAACCCTTCGAATGGAAGCAAGACTCTTTCACTTTTGGGATGAAAAGCGAAGTCATATGCCAGAAGTTTGAAATCATCAGCCTGAGTTGGTATTACTCAGAGCCTCAAGGATTTCGTGAATGCAGTGTTCCAAAGAATGTAGACGAGAAACAAAGATAAGAAAAATTTGGGATATTGTGATGTCAAAATATCAATTTGACACAAAAGCAGATGAAATACCGGGCAAAGATTGCTTCATTAATCATTAAGAAAAATGATCAATAGCTTGTGTAGGTTCCCATGAATTACAATCGAGTACTTGTTGATAAGTATCGAAGGGCTTCTTTTATAATGCTTCGTGGGTAGTAAAAAAAATTTCGTTACATGTCAACCTAAACATAAGGTAAGAAATTGTAACAGAAATTACTTGTTTAACCAGTGTAGTCAGTGACAAGTTTTCTTTGAAAATTTTTAAGTGACATTGAATTTCGAATGAAACTCACACGGAAATCATATTCAAGAAAAAATTTGTGCTGGATCTTGTTGGGTAACAAACATCATGGGTTTCGAATGTTTGATCAAGACCACTCATTCGAAATGAATATGATTTGGAGTTTCGAATTTTGGTACTGAAACAAATGTTTCGTGAAAATCTGGAACATTGTTCCCCTTCAATTCCTTAAAAGTGTAGTGAAAATTGGGTTTCACTTTCATCACGGTCTCATGATGTCAGATCATAAACACAGATTTTTGATATGTCTACGTCTCGATGGGTTTGATCAGAGACCTGTCGGACATATGTCTTCGTGTGTGATCGTGTAAGAACTTTATAGGTGAAAAAGATTGATGTAAGACACGGAAAGTACCTCTGTTATTTTTGGACAAAACAGTAAACTCTTAACTCATTTTGAGAAGAGTCAGGTAGCTCAGAGACTATTGTGAATATAAGCCTGATTGGGAAGAACTTTTCGTATGAATAATTTCATTAAGGCTTTCGTACACACACATTGAGTCATTGGAGGCTTTGGACAACATACAGCAGCATGCTTCTAGGGACAACTTAGCTAGTTCAAGTGATGAAAAATGTATTGATTCATACGAAAAATATACCTGACCCTAGAACTGCAAGCATAATCCACTGTATATCGTCATTATTATCTGCAACAAAATACTAAAAAGAAATAAGAATCAAAATATTTTTGTTGTTTTGATTTTTCGAAAATTGAATGACAGAATTAAAGAAAATCTTTTTGGATTTTTGATTTTTCGAAAATTGAATGACAGAACAAAAGAATATGTTTTTGGATTTTTGATTTTTCGAAAATTAAAAAAAAACTGTACTTGTTGTAAAAATACAAAATTTTATCATCCCCTTATAAGTGACAAATGTACGAATTCGAAGGAGTCGAAGCGTTGACTATGAACAGTAACCTCTGAATCAATCCTTAAAATAAGTGACAAATTTACGAATTCGAAGGGGTCGAAGCGTTGACTATGAACAGTAACCTCTGAATGCTGACATGTATTGCTTTGTCTTTCATTCAGCGCCTCTGAATCATTCCTGGTCATTCATCATTCGCCTTTTTCACATGGAACAGAATTTCCATCGATCATTCCTAGTCCTTCTATAATTTTCACAAGGGATTTTTCATCTAAAGGTTTTGTGAAAATATCAGTTAATTGATCAGTTGTTTTCACGAAATGTACTTCAATATTTCCATCCTCCACGTGATCCTTGATGAAATGATAACAAAGTGTTATATGTTTAGTCTTCGAATGATGCACATGATTATGACAAATTCTTATAGCACTTTGAGAATCACAATATAATGGAATCTTTTTCATATTGATTGCATAATCACGCAATTGACTTTGAATCCATATAATTTGTGAAGTGCAAGCAGCAGCAGCTACATATTCTGCTTCAACTGTTGCAATTCATACACATGTTTGCTTTTTCGACTGCCAGCTCACCAATTTGCCATCGAGAAATTGACATCCACCACTTGTGATTTTTCTATCAAGATTACACCCACCCAAGTCTGCATCCGAATATGCTTGTACAAAGAACCTAGTTTTCGAAGGATACCACAATCCTAACGAAATTGTTCCTTTAAGATAACGAAATATATTCTTCACAGCAGTGAGATGTGGTTCTCGTGGATTTGACTGATACCTTGCACAATTATAAACAGAAAACATGATATCAGGTCTACTTGCTGTAAGATAAAGTAATGAACCAATCATGCTCCTATAAAGAGTTATGTCAACTGCAGGTTTATCTAACGAAGGTGTCAACTTTATGCCAGTTGCCATTGGAACTCGTAACTTTGTGCTATTCGTCAATCCAAACTTTTCTAGCAGATTCTTCGTATATTTTTCTTGATTAATAAAAATTCCTTCTCTGCTTTGACGAATATTCAATCCAAGAAAATTATTGATTTTTCCCATCATGCTCATTTCAAACTTACTTTTCATCAAATCTTCGAATTCTCTAGATAAAGCAGGGTCAGTTGAGCCAAAAATAATATCATCAACATAAATTTGAACAAGCATTAGATGATTCCCAACTTTCTTTCGAAATAATGTGGGATCAACAGATCCTTGTTTAAATTTGGATTGTTTCAAAAATGAAGTAAGAGTTGCATACCATGCTCGTGGTGCTTGTTTCAAACCATAAACTGCCTTATCTAAAATATAAACATGATCTGGAAATTCTTCGTTAATAAAACCTGGGGGTTGTTCCACGTAAACTGTTTCTTCAAGCTCTCCATTTAAAAATGCACACTTTACGTCCATTTGATAAACATCAAAGTCTTTGTGAGCTGCATAAGCCAGAAATATACGAACCGCCTCGAGTCTTGCGACAGGGGCAAAAGTTTCTTCATAGTCGATTCCTTCTTGTTGTGAATATCCTTTAACAACAAGTCTGGCTTTGTTTCGAACAATATTTCCATCTTTGTCGGTTTTATTTTTAAAAATCCATTTTAACCCGACAATCGAAACATTTTCAGGTTTAGGAATTAATCTCCAAACCTTGTTTTGTTCAAATTCAGACAATTCAGATTGCATTGCAACAACCCAATCTGAGTGTTCCATTGCAACCTTAATTGTTTTTGGTTCAATTTTAGAGATGAAACATTGAACATGCAAAATTCTTGATGAGTATTCAATACCTCATTCTTTGCACGAATTTGAGCTCTTGTTAAAACACCCTCTTGTGGATTCCCAATTACTTGATCCTTCGGATGATCTCTTGTCCACTTTTCTATTGGTGGATATGCTGGATCAAATTCCAAAGGTGCATCTTCGTATATACCATCATTCTCTGAACCTGCAATCGAACAAACATCATCAAAATCATTATTATTCTCAATGTTTTCTAAATGCTCCCCCTCATCATTATGCTCCCTCTCAACATCATGCTCCCCCTCAACATCATGCTCCCCCTCAACATCAGCATTCAATCTTTCATTCTCCCCCTCGAAAGAATACTCTCCCTCAACTACAGTATTCGAATCCAAGTGCTCCCCCTCCACTGGATTGTTTTGCATACTTTCGCCTTTCTCTGGAGAAGTTGATGTTGAATCATCAGTAAGCTTCGTTAGTTCAGAGAGATGATTATCATTTGCATTTATTTCAGCATCAACAGAATGATCTAAAATTCCAAAAATTAAATCATAATTAATATCTAAGGTTGGTGAGGAATCGGATTCATCTTGTATGTTTTTCAGAATAGGATGATTTTCAAACTGCGATGTAGTTTGTTTAATGTAGTAATCATCAAATGTAAGATTAAAAGTTTCTTCAACTTTTCGTGTTCTTTTATTCAACACACGATATGCGACTGAATTATGCGAATATCCCAAGAAAATCCCTTCATCTGCTTTTGCTTGAAATTTCGTAAGATTATCCTTGAGATTCATAATGAAGCACCTGCATCCGAAAAATGGAAAAATTTGACGTTAGGATTTCGATTGTTGAGAATTTCATATGGAGTAATGTTAAAACGACGATGAATGAAAGATCTGTTTTGAGTAAAACATGCGGTGGATACGGCTTCAGCCCAAAGGTATTGTGGAAGATTCGCATATGCCAGCATAGTCCTTGCTGCTTCGCATAGAGACCTATTTCTTCGTTCAACAACACCATTTTGTTGTGGTGTGTATGGAGATGAAAAATTATGCGAAATCCCTTTGTCCACCAAAAATGAATCAAGGACATTGTTCTTAAATTCAGTTCCATGATCACTCTTAATTTTTCGAACAATCTTCTTCAATGTTGTTTCCATCTTTTTGATAAAGTCAATCATGATTTGTGCAACTTTGGATTTAAGCCTGAGAAAACAAACCCACGTAAATCTGGAAAAGTCATCAACAATAACTAAAATATACCTTTTCTTGTTGAGAGTTGAAACTGTCGAAGGACCACACAAATCAATATGTAAGAGCTCCAAAGGTGCGACAATTTTCGAATCTATCGTAATTGGATGACCTTGTTTATGTTGCTTTCCAACTTCACAAGCTGCACATAAAGAATCATTGTCAAATTTAAGTACAGGTAAACCTCTTACCAGATCTTGTACCACAAGTTTATTGATGTTTCGAAAATTGAGATGAGAAAGTCTTCGATGCCATAGCCAACTTAAGTCTGATGTTGCTTTCGAAGAAGACATATAGCAGGTTTCCCTACTATCAGATTGATGTCCAAAGTGAACATGTCACCTTTCCTTTTGGATTTCAGTAACACTTCTTTAGTGTTGACATTCGAAATAACACTTCCTTCTTCATTAAAAAGAACTTGATTGCCAGTGCCCACAACAAGTTGGGAAACACTTATCAAGTTATGTTGAAGACCTTCAACATATGCAACAGGATTCACTGTGAATTGTCCGTTCGTGATCTTCCCATATCCTTTGACTTGACATTTTTTATTGTTCCCAAACTTCACAACTCCAACATTTTTTAGGCTTCGAAAATCACGTAAATTCTCCTTCTTCCTAGTCATGTGACGAGAGCAACCACTATCAATGTACCATTTATTATCATATTGCTCGTCACATAGTACCTACAATCAGTGGAAAAATTTAGGTACCCAAGGCTTTTTGGGTCCTTGGAAATTAGATTTCAATTTCGAATGTAATGAAGAACTTTTAACCCAATCACAAACTTTAGTTTTGAGACTATCAATTAAGTTCACATCTTCATTTAAAGAAACTGAAACATAAGATTTTGATGGTTTCAAATGTTCACTGACATTACTCTTCGAATTCTGAGTTTGTGAATGGACATTCTTTGCTTTTATTACTGGTTTCCAAGCTTTGACTGATATGTTCGAATCCTTAGAAGATGAACTGCCTTTTGATGAAGTATTCACATACTTCTCATATGCTTCGTGAATTTGCTCCTTTGAAAATGTATTCGACTGATACATCTTTCCTTTGCCTTCAAGCCAATGATCAATGTTCTTCCTTGAAGTCATTCCTTTTTCACGTGAGGTTTTCATAGTTTCTTTCTTCGTATGATTAGGAAAATTTGGCTTTTGAGGAACAAAATCAACTTTTGGATTTATTAAAAAAGATTGAGCATATGATGTATCAACTGTTGATTTAAAATGTTGACGTTGAAAGAATTTTTGATTTGAAATATTAGTTTCTGAAACTTTCGAAAACCTTGGTTGTTTATTCACTTCAGACCTTGAATGATTTGATTGTGATGAATGTTGAGTTTTTGTTGAAAAAGAGGAATTTTTAGCTTTGAAAACATTTTTGGGTGATTGTGATTCAGACAACTTTTGAGACTCAATACTCTGCCAAAATATTTTCTTCCTAGCTTGTCTTTTTGAAATGTTGTTTTCCTTTGAAAATTTGTCAATTTGATCTTTGAATTCCTTGGAGTTTAGTTTGACAACTTTTTCATTTTCCTTTACAACTTGTTTTGAATTCTCTTTTTCAATTTTTGATTTTTCAACCCATTTTCTTTGTGGTTTTTGACGTTGAAACACATATGAATTCTTTGTTAAGTTGTTTTCAACTGTGCTTTGATTTGCGAAAAAACCTTCATCAGTTGTTTTTGAATTATCCTCCTCAACTAACTTCTTTAATTCTGGTTTGATATTCTCAACATTTCCAGTAGTTACGAAAACTTGATTTGGAAAAATGACATCATCTGTACACTTGAAATTTGGATAAACCACAGTATTCGTTTCAAGGTAATGTTCACCTTTTTCAGTCATTACTTTTTCGAACTTTTGTGTATCACCATACACTTGATCAACCACTATTCGTGGAGTTTCTTCTTCCTTTGAAGATTTCTTTTCCTTCAAAATTTTCTCTTCATCTTCATCATCGCTATCATCAGTTTGACTGTCTTTGAGATCCACGAAGTTCATATCACAAACTTTTGAAGTTGAAGATATATCAGTTTCTTTCTCAACCATCAAATGCTTAACTTTTTCTTTCCCTTTAAATGTTGATGCAACATTAACAACAGACAACTGGGAACAATCAACATCCTCAAGTTCACTAATTTCACTAATATTGTCAGAATTATCTTCAATATCAACAAAATTAGATTGAGAATCAGATGTTGAATTCTCAGTCTTTTTTAAAATTTGAATTTGTTCAGATTTAGTCAAAGTATCATTCACTATGTTAACTAATTCATTCGCATCAAGACATTCATCAATTTTGACAATTCCATATTTATATCTATCATCAGGAATTTTGTCAAAATCAGCTATTATTTTCTCACAATCATACGAAATATTATCTACCTTAGCTCTTTCGTATGCTAGAAAAGGTAGTAATTTTCTATGTTGCTCTTTACTTATTTCACATGAATGATGTAAATCAGTTAATTTTCCATAAAGTCTTTTAGCAGAATTACAATAAATGTTTCTTTGTGCTAGCAAAAGTTTGACTTCACTTGACAAAGTATCCCTATCACACATAATATTTGTTATTTGTAATTCCAAACAATCAATTTTACTTATTTTCATGTCTAATCGCTTTTTGGTCTCTAACAAATCCATTGACAACTTGTTGGCCTCATTGCTAGCAGACACAACAATTGAATCAAAATAAGTAACCGTCTCATCAAAGGATATTAGTTCAGAATCATAAGCATGTGTAGGAATATTAAAAGATTCGAGAATTTTACGTACCTTTGTTGTCATTGGAGACTTGTCTGCTGTCTTGGATACGAAGCATCGTCCTTTCACTTCGAATTCCTCGTCATCTGAGTCCTCCTCCATTTTCGCATACATTGCTCCATGTGTTGGATTCCTCATTTCTTCATCGTCTGATCCGAATGACCAGATTTGATACGTTCCATCTTCATCTTCATGTTCACCTTTTGCAACCAATGACATGTTTTTGGCTTTCGCACGAACCTCCTCAAGCCTTTCTGCATAATACGCCTCATCTTTAACTTTATTCTTCCTCTCATCCTTCTTACGAAGCATACAATCATTCGCAAGATGATTAGCTCCGTTGCAATAATGACAATCTATACCAGCATCACCTTTCAGCTTTTTCTCGATCTTTCCTTCAAACATTTTCGATTCTTTCTTCTCAATTTTCTTTTTCTCCTCATCAGCAGTTTTACTCACAGCACTTCCTTTTACCTCAGCAAGCTTAGTCTTCGGATTGAACGACTTTTTAAAAAACTTCTTAACACGATTATTCGAGTAAAAAGCTATTGCCTCATCATCCGAATTCATGATGAATCCTTCTTCTTCCTCAGAATCACCATTTTCTGCTTCTTTCTCAAATATCTTTGACACAAGTGCCAATGGACCTCCCAAATTTAGCTTCGTCTCTTCAGCAATTTCATTTACCTCAGTTTCGTGTGTCTTCAACTGATTGTACAAATCATTGAGAGTTGATGTATCAAAACTTTGCTGATTCTTCACCATCATACTTACGCTTCTCCATTCTTTTCGAAGACCCATCACAAAGATGAGATTGAATTCCATTGAAGTTCTGGTAATTCCATAGCGATTACAACGATAGATTAACTCGTTCAGTCGATCATAGTAGACTTCAATTGTTTCACCTTCTTTTTATCTGAAATCTTTCAGCTCAACCAAACACTGTTTGACTGAATTGATTTTTGTCTTCTCACTTCCTTGAAACTTATCTTTCAGATTGTTCCAGGTCTCCTTTGCAGTTGTACAACTCCTTATATAATTGTACACAACTGGAGGTAAAGATCCTCACAATTCTCTCATACACCTCTTCTCCAGTTTCTTCAGACGATCAGTTTGATGATCAACTTCAGAACTTGTAGAAGATGATCCAATTGGTTGAACATTCACTGGAACATTGACATTTCCAGTGATACATGACCATAATTCTTCATCAAGACCATTCAGATAATCCTGCATACGATCAGCCCACTGATCATAATATTCAGGGATTAGCATTGGAATTTTGGTTGATGATCCTAACAGATGAGAAAACGAGGTCATCGAATTGAGATTGAAACTCGCCATTGTTGTACGGAAGCTGAATTTGAAATTTTTTAAGAAGATTTGGAAATTTGAAAACAAACTAGTTGATTCAAATCGGAATTGCAAGAAAAACACTCGATTCAACAATTCAAATGCAGAATCAAATCACAAACTAAAATCTAGACAAATGTTTCACGATCAAAAAGTGCGGAAACTTTTGAACCAAAAATTTGATTCAAAAACTTTTTGAATGGATGAAAATCAGATCACAGATGAGATTCCTGCTTTGATACCAATTGATGAATTAAAGAATCAAGTATAAAACGAATCAGAGTATGAAATCAATTAAGAATGCGAGATTGAACACCAGATGTAAATATGATCTTGTTTCAGCTCTATTACGCTTTCGAATGTTTACAGAGTACAAAGACAGGTCTGTAAAAACTCTTATCTAACTCTAGTAAATATCCCTATTTATAGGGAACTGAAAGCGTACAAAAAATATACTAAGGCATAGACACTTAGGCTTCGAATAAAAGCGCCTCAGTAAAATAGATTACAAAACATTCGAAGAGTTCAAAATACATTTCGACTAATTACAACAATTCGACCCTTACACCTTAATGGGAAACTGGCTGAAGATGTTTACATGTATTAGCCAGAGGATTTTGTAGACGCGAAGTACACAAATAGAGTATGCAAGCTTGAGAAATCCATCTATGGATTAAAGCAAGCGTCTCGCAGATGAAATCTTTGTTTCGATGAGAAAGTCAAAGAGTTTGGATTTTCGAGAAGCGAGGATGAGTCATGTGTGTATGTCAAGGCTAGTGGGATTATAGTTAGCTTTTTAGTTTTGTATGTTGATAACATACTACTCATAGGAAACGACATCCCAACTTTGCAGTAGGTTAAGACCTGGCTTGGGAAGTGTTTTGCGATGAAATATCTACGTGAAGCTGCTTATATTCTGGGAATAAGGATTTTGAGAAATAGAAGTAGGAGACTAATAGGACTTAGTCAAAGTACTTACTTGGACAAGGTGCTGAAACGTTTTAGCATGGAGAATTCCAAGAAAGGGGGACTGCCAATCCAAAGCAATACCAAGCTGAGTAAGACTTAGAGTCCGAGTACCGATGCCGAGATAGCGGAAATGAGTCGAGTACAATATGCTTCCGCCGTTGGCTCGATCATGTACGCTATGACATGTACTCGCCCTAATGTGGCTTTCGCGTTGAGCATGGTTAGCCGATATCAAGGGAACCTGGGTAGAGCTCATTGGACAGCAGTTAAGAATATTCTTAAGTACCTGCGAAGGACTAAGGACTGGGTCCTTACACTTGGTGGGAGTGATGACTTGAGAGTGACAGGGTATAGTGACGCTAGCTTTTAGACCGACAGAGATAACTTCCGCTCTCAGTCGGGCTGGGTATTTACCCTGAATGGAGGAGCAGTTACTTGGAAAAGTACCAAGCAGGAGACCGAGGTTGATTCAACGTGCGAATTAGAGTACATAGCAGCGAGCGAAGCGTCGAAGGAGGCAATATGGTTGAAGAACTTCATTGGAGACCTTGGAGTTGTACCAGCCATAAAGAAGCCCATGGAGATTTTCTGTGATAACGAAGGAGCGGTTGCCTTAACCAAGGAACCAAGGGATCATGGTAGATCTAGAAACATCGACAGAAAATACCACTTCATCAGACATCGGGTAGAAGAGGGACTCCTCGTAGTCAAGAGGGTATCGTCAGAGGAGAAACCAGCAGATCCTCTCACAAAAGGTCTGAGCGGGGTCTGAAGGACGATATTAGTTTTAGTGATTAGATATATGTTTAGAAACTTGTAATAGATAGATGTAATTGACATTTGATGATTAAGTAATGGAGATTTATTTATGAGTAAAGTTTACTATCTTGTGTCGATTGTTTACTATTGTTTCACTTTTACATGTTTTACTTTCAAAATAATTAGATTGTTCAAATTATCCACAGTCGATCATACTTTGGGAGTAAGTTATGAGGATAAACTATCATGAATTGATTTGTAGAGTGTCTAAGTGCTTAGACATAGCAAAGGTTTGCTGCAACATTCATGAGTACTTCTGAAATAAGATTTGAGTATTGGATTAAACCCACGCTCATGTGAATAACTTCATGGAATTTATCATGAGTGATTGTGAGACAATAATATTGTATGATATTTAAACCGAGATATACGAGTTGTTGTTTACAAATTGGTTATGCATTGATAATGCGTAAATGCATCAGTAACTTGACGTTATAAAACGTGTAGTTGTGTATGATTTAACGAGTAAATAGTACAAGCAATAACGTCAATGTTTATCTGTTCCCTTTATCCTAAGAGGGTAAAAGTGATATCTTGGGCCCCTTGATGATTTTGTGTTGACTTATGTACCGGGCCCTGTCAGGACTGAATTGATGTGTTCAATTAAGTTCTATGTCAATCAAATCAGAAGTCGAGAAACAAACTGTTGGACATTGATAATGATTATGTTCCATGTCTTTGTCCACATGATATCTTGCAGAACGGAGGATTATATGATCCCTTATCTAAAGGACGCGTCATTGACTAGGTCAGAGTTCGACAACGACTTTTGAGAGCTACGATTGCTAATCGGATTTTGAATTGATACTTGCAGTTATAGTTATTAGACTTATCCAAGTGGGAGACTGTTGGATTAGATGTCTAAGCCCATAACTATAATTGGTATGTACTTGATTTGATAGTAGCATGGTCCTTTTGGGTTGCCTTCACCATAACAACTGGACAAAATGAATTTTGGAGAAAGAGATTATTTAAATGTTTTATTAATATATTATAGGAATAATATATTAATTGAGAAATCATATTATTTAATTAGTATTGATCAGAAATTAATTTGGAATTAATTTAGTGATCAAAAGAGACTGATTAAAAGTACAGGGACTGATATTGCAAATCACTGATAGTTGCAATATTGGGCTGCTGGACTCCTTTGTAAAGGGTTGGACGAAATCTATAGGAGGCCTTGTAGAAATTGTCCAAGGCCTTCTAGAAAGGAGGTTCATAGACTGATTGGAGCCTAAGTCAAGAATTAGGGTTTACACCTAGAAACCCTAACAACCACAAGTATTTAAAGGCCCCCTCACCTCTCAATTTAGGCCACTGCTTCCAAGGGAAACCTTAGCCGAAATTCTGCTTTCCTTCTCCTCATTCTTTTCTTGTGGTGTTTGTGACTCCATTAGAGGTGCAACGCTTGAGGCACTAAGCTCTTGAAGGTCAAGATCAAGGAAAGGATTGCTTGTTATTACTAGTTAACAAGAAAGGTATTCTTCTAACCCTATTTTATTTATTGAATCTGAAAATTGTATGCTAGTTTAGGGTTCTTGATTTGGAAAATTTATTTGCATGTATAACTTGAGAAAAACCTAGATCCAAAGCAATTAGGGTTGCATGTGCACCATAAGAATCTTGTAATGCTCAAAACCCATCAAGTTTACCATATAATAAGGCCATACAAACCGAACCCAACAGTGATGATGCTCACTATAATGGGCCAACAGTCCAAGATCATGAAGATGGAAATCAAGACAACCCATCATAAAAAATCAGACCAGGTATTGAAACAAGCCCAACCAACGAGATAAGCCCAAACAGGGAAATAAATCAAGTCAGCGGAAGTAATGATTTTGGTCACTCACATGAAGAATTCGAAAGCAGGACCAGAAGTAATCGAGCAAAGTCACAACCACAGAGATTCAAGGATTATTTTGTAAAACTTCCCCCATCGCTTAGTCATGGACAACCCGTCTCCGATCAAGAAACCTCAACGGTACATCCTATCTCTAATTTTGTTTCTTATAAAAAGTTTTTCAATGAATCATAAATCTTATCTTATGGCCATTTCTTCCAAAAATGAGCCAACCACATTCTCTCAAGCTTCTTAGGATGAGCGATGGTGTGAAGCTATAAAGAAGGAGATCAAAGCACTATAAGAAAACGGAACCTGGAAGTTGACGACATTGCTTGAAGGGAAACGAGCCATTGAGTCGAAATAGGTTTATAAAATTAAATATAAACCAAATGGAGAGGTGGAACGATACAAAGCACATTAAGTTGTGAAAGGGTTTACCCAAATGGAAGGGATATATTATCATGATACGTTTGGCCCCGTCGCAAAGCTAGTTAAAGTGCGCACCCTTTTGGTAGTTTGAGCTAAAAAGAATTGGTTTGTTCATCAACTTGATGTGAACAATGCATTCCTGCATGGAGACTTAGAAATGGAAGTTTATATGAAGATTCCATAGGGATTCTCTAAGGAAACCGATACTCGTGTATGTTGCCTTTAAAAGTCCCTTTATGGACTAAAACAAGCCTCGCGAAATTGGTATCACAAACTTGCAAAGTTTCTTTTAGATATGGACTTTAGACAGTCAAAGCCTGACCATTAATTATTTTTATGGGATAAGGATGGTGTTTATGTTGCCATACTGGTTTATGTAGATAACGCTATAGTGGTGGGAAACAATCTTGAAGAATTCAACAAATCATGAGACGGCTTGATGAATCATTCAGTATAAAAGACTTCGGACAACTAAAATACTTCCTTGGTATAGAGGTTGCAAAACTCAAGAAGGACTAGTCTTGAGTCAAAGAAAATATGTATTGGATATCCTCAAAGATAGTGGGATGTTGGGTTGTAAACCTAGTTTATTTCCCATTGAGCAAAACCTGAAACTGGATCGAGGATAAAAAGAAAAAAAGGTTGATGCTAATCAATATCGCAGACTTATTGGAAGATTATTATACCTCAAAGCTACAAGACCTGATGTAACTTATGTAGTTAACGCATTGAGTCAATTCGTTGTTGACCAAAGACAAAATCATATGGATGCGTTAAATCGGGTGTTACGGTCTTGATTGTTTTTTGTGATTCTGATTGGCTTGGGTGTCCGTACACTAGACGATCAAGAACGGGATATCTAATTATGATTGGAGGTGCTCCCATTTCATGGAAAACTAAGAAGTAGTCGGTCGTTTCACGTTCTTCCGTTAAGGCAGAATACCGTGCGATGACATCTGCAGTTAGTGAGATTCTATGGGTTAGATGGCTACTCAAGGATTTACAAATTTATATTAATGATCCTACCACTCTATACTGTGACAATCAAGCAACACGACACATTACAAAAAATCATGTTTTCCACGAACGAACAAAACACATTGAAATGGATTGTTTTTTGTTCGTGAAAGAGTTGTTTCTAAAGAAGTTTTACCGATGCATATTGGCAGCAAAATGCAAGTTGCTGATTTGTTAACCAAAGGTCTCGGCACAAGTCAGTTTCAGTTCTTACTTGACAAGATGAACATTATCAATTTACATACTCCATCTTGAGGGGAAGTATTGGATAATGTTTGATAGTTTTGATCCTGTTTTTTATTCTATGTTTATCCCTTGTGTTTAGACTAGTTTGTTACCGTTTTGCTGTAACTATTTATTGGTCTTTAGACTTTTATTGAATAAGAAATCAATACCATCAATTTCTAGAAAAGCATACTACTGAATTCCAACAATAGACCGTGACCCACCCACCATCACCTGCAAAAAGCACAAACGATAGAGATACATAAATTGTATAAGGTGACATGCGTTGTCCCATCCTCTAACTTTATATATACCCCATCGATACGAGGTATCTACAAGTAACACAACAATATCTCATTATCTCTAAAGCTCCCGTACACTCTCTTGTATACACTCATAACTCGAGCGTCAAAGTGTAATAGTACACCCACAAATTAAATTTGACCAATGTTTCAATTTGTGATCAACATGTCGTGGAGCATCTCTCACAAGCAAGAAGATCCCAACTCTCAATCCATCCTTCCTTAGACCTTCCCTCTAGGACTTGTTGTTGGGACATAAGTGTAATTAGGAGTAGTTAGAGTTCAGTGTGGGACATAGGTAAAATTAGGAGTAACTCAGTTGTATAAGATGTTGCTCTCTCTCCTTTAGGTCAATAGTTCAAATCTCGTATGATATATAGGTGAAATCAGAAGTAGTTAGGAATAAGTTAGATTTGTCGTTTAAAACAAAATCAATTTACAAAACTCCACCATTTCAGTTATGTATCTGTAATGTTGGTTTTGATCTAATTTCTTGCTAGTTTTTATAATATTCCAATTGTTCAAAAAAATATAAATATGGTGCTCTAGTTGCTCGTGTTATTTTTCCCTTGCTCTTTCGTTGTATATAGTCATATTCTACTTAGACTAAAACAATCAACATTACATTCTATCTACAAGTCACATTATTAATCGTATCCAAAACAGACTTTCAACACGAAATAGTATATCTAGACCTAATTTATTAAATTCGAATTGGATGGATCACTTATTTGTGGTCTCAATGTTTGATGATTTGTGGTTGGTCGTATTCGAAATCGTAATGTTTGAGCCAAACAATTTTCACATGTTATTTGTCACAAAAGTAATCATTTATCAATCACGTGCTATACACGTATGTAAATACACTAAACATACCATAAACAGTACTACAAATCTACCAATACCTAACTATAACAAATACAAAATAATTTATTGCTTAAAGTTTAAGATAATTGTGTATATGTTTTCTATAAATTAAAAACGGGGAAACACTTAAAACGTTTGTTCAAAACATAACTTTTTATAATCATATTACTAAACCACTAAAGAAATTACCAAATGTTCAACTCTTTTTGTTTTTAAAGTTGCAAATTATTTACATTAATAGCCTTTTGTAACATATAAAAAGTTCAATCAAAATAAATACGTGGTGTTGAAGTTATTTTATCCTAAAACAATGTGCAAAACAGGGGCTAACGAAGGTTGTAGGGTACAAAAGAGATGAAAATTCTGTGGGCTTGACATGGGCCTACAATTAATGCTTTTAATTCTCCATTAATGTTATGATACCTACACTATATCTTATTATCTTGTAAAAAAGATTTTGGTCAGCATGGTTTATTATTTTCATCATTGTACTATTACTCTATTAATAGTTTTTTTATAGTTGACGATGAGTTTCGATATGTCGACCAAAGCTCAAATCGAGTGGAATTCCAATCACTCGATCAAGGCTCGATTTCTTCAAAACGTTGTTAAACTATCAAATATATGTAGTTTATGTAAGACAAATGATTAACGTGATAAACAATTTGTTTTTTTTTTGTTTTGTTTTTTTTTAAATTTATAAATATCATTATTTATTTTTATTTAGTTTTGAGAAAAATGTTATCCAAAGGAATGTTATTTTGCGAACAAAAACAAATAATTTGTTACGTATTTATTTATAATATTTGTTTAGAATGGTGATTTTTTTCTAAAATATAAATATTTTATTCCTCACTTTAGAAATTAACCTTAAAAATTTGTAAATGTATAGTTGGTCTACCGTCTATGTACAAAAAAAACAAAAACTTGAATATTTTTTCATATAATTTTACACCTCAACGTCTAGATTCCATCATTAAGCTAATTGATTTCATTTTATACATCTTTATTTTAATAAATGAATAATTTTAATCTTCTTTTATCAAATGTCACTAATACAACTCTTCATTAATATTATGTCATGTGTCATTTAGATATATTAGGCAACTCAATTCAAAATTTAAATTTAAATTTTCTAATTATATATTAAATTTGAAGTTATAATAAATTTAAAATTTTGATATATCTCTTAATTAATAATTTATTTAAAAAGATTTATTTAAAATAATTGATTAATAATTATAAATTTTTATTATGAAAATTTAATTAATTTTATAACCCGTTAGTTGAATTATAAAATTATAGATGAGTTGTTATTTCTTTGAAAATAAAATAAATCAAGAGTGAATTTTTTTCAATCCGCTAATTGGTTGACTAAAATGGAAGGAAAATCACTCTGGAGTGTGGATTCTAAAAAATTGCCTAAAACATTCTAAGAAGGCACTATATTTTTCATTTTTTTTTGGGTTATCTACAGAAAAGTCTCAAACTTTTTTCAAAAGTTTCAATAAAGTTCTAAAAGTTTTTTTTAACAGAAAAGTCCAAATATTCTGATTTTTTGTCTAAATTAACGAAAAAGTCATTTTTTATATTTGAACAACAAATGATAGATTATATGATTTTTTTCAAAATATTGGGACTTTACTGTTCAAAAAAAAAAAATTAGGACTTTATTGAAACTTTTGAAAAAAGTTTAGGATTTTCTGTAGATAACCTTTTTTTTTAATCTGAAAAACATTATTTTATTTTTCTTTTACGCCTTGTTCCCGAGTTTTTTCGCAGATTCATTAAAGGAAAGGGAAGGAAAATTTTGACAGAAAGAAAGGGAGGTGAAGGAAAATATTCATTATTCCGTGTTCCCGGGTTCGGAGGAAATGAAAGGAAATGAAAGGAAAATTTTAAGTTTTGTGTTCCCGAGTTAGGAGGAAAAAGAAAATAAAATTTGAAATTTTCCTTCCCCTCATTGTCATTTATAAATGTTTTAAAAATATATATATTTTTGAGAAGCTTTAGCGGCGTAGTAAGTTATCATTAAATGTCACACAAATTTATTTATAAAATCACTAGGTTTTGTACTTTTGTACTTTTTAAAAGTCATTGATTCATTATTATTATTATATATATTAAAGTTGTGAAGAAAAGTAACAGTAAATATATAGCATATTTGTCTCTTTTGGTCCCTCTATTTGCATTTGTTATTTCTGTCATTCTAAGTCCCTATATTTTGCTGTATTTGTCACTTTATTATTTTTATTTTCTTTCCATTCTTCGTTATTGGCTGGTCAATGGGTTTCATTTGGTGGACACGTGGGTTGGTTGTCACCAGGGTTACCACCAGGGTTACTAGGTGTAATCCACCGCTTCATTTAGAAGTGATACGTGTTCTGTACACGTGAGCAGCCACCGCCCCAAAAATCCATTCGTTTCACAGTCTGGTTTTCCAAACTACCCTCTCATCACTTCCTTCCTATGCTCTCTATCTCTCTTCTTCCCAGTTCCACCCACGACAACTCCTAATTGATATTCAATTTCTTCCTTATCAGGGCGATATCCACTACACCCCCCTCCTCTGTCACACTCCCTCTCCGATATTCAACCTTTGCTTGCCTCTATTGATCTGCGGTGGCTAAGTCATCGGGAACTCCACAGTTTTAGACGGGCATTCAAGAAGAATTCCACAATTCAAGGTATCAAGAAGAAGTCCGCAATTCGGGGATTCAAGAAGAAGTCCACAATTCAAGGTATCCAGAGTTAATAACACGTGTCCATGGGAAACGACGGAATACCGCTTCCTTATATTCATTTGTTCTTGATTTCTCCTTCTCACCGACTTCATTTGTATCTACTTCCGACTCTATTCGATATTGCCACAGGTGGGAAGAAGAAGACGGCGGACCATTGTTACCATACCCAATCACCTATATCTCTACCGTTGGTGCCCAACAAAAGCCCTAAAATCGATTTCAATTGCTCGCGCCTCCTCTTTGTTGCATATCGTTTCAGCTTTTCAGGGAAACAACATCGATGATGCAAGTATGTCAATCCCCTTTCGTCACCTCCGCTTCTTATCCTGACACATCTTCTACTTCCCTTCTACTTTCTTCTTTCTTCTTTATCCAATAAATTACTTCTTTTCAGGCGTATGTAACTTCATGCCGTACAAAACACTGGAGGAAACAGAGTAAAGTTGGTATTCTATTCAGCTTATTCGAGAAGAAGCCCGAAATTCAACAGTACCTTTCAATCTAATTATTAATTCGTTTTTATCTATTACATTTGTCAAGACCTTGTACCATTTTTAACAGCTATTATCAACGATATCAAGATGTTCAACATGAAAAAATTGAGTTATAGAAAGTGTTACTATGTGGAAGGAAAGTGCACATGAGGTGTTTGTGGAAATGCCCAAAAAGAAGGTAATATGTTTCTATTATCTTATATGATCCCTGATATGGGGGTGGTTGGTTTTTTTAGGAATGGAATTTATCATATCTATACAAGTTGGAATCTAAATAACTCAAAATTAACTTTAATTATTTATGCCATTTGGTATATTAATCATACTTTCATCCTTTTTCACTTGATTAAACTTACTGTTTAATATTTTTTTCAACTAACATCCGTTACTTTATTGGGAGCATTGACTTGGATTTTCATTAGCCAAGAAACCAAAAGTGTACGCCTACAGGTATTTAATAATTCATACAACAAAGTTTTCCTTTTTTAATCCCAAATTATCTACCAATTAATGAGAATATATATATATTTTTAATGGGGCAGTTTCTGAGATGCAGAGAGTCATGGTTATGTGGAATTCTTGATGAATTAGATAAGAGAAATGCCTATGAATACCTAAAAGGGATGGTAAACTTTCACAGAATGCATCTGTTTGATATTGTCAACCAATATTGTGCCATATTTGTTGATGACACATCAGGAAGTGAGGAGAATTATGTTCGTGTTGATGTTATGTTTATCTATGTTTATCTGTGCTTCTAATTTTTGTTATTTTTCTTATTTTTGAACACATCATCTTTGGAATATTAACAGATTGCAAGAAGTAGGCGAATGAGGTGTAGACTCACAGGATAAAAGAGAGGGTTAGGCAAAAGAAAGATTAGGCACTCTGTGGGTTTGGGTTTGCTGAAGGTGATAAAGAGGTGGTATGGCTTTACATTTTTTATGGACATCGTTGATCTATGTAGAATGTACATTCATAGATCTATTTCTTTTCTCAATTTAGATTATTGATACTTGAGGTACGTATTTTAAATATATGAATTCATTACAAATTAATAAAAAAAATTACATGCAACCGACAAAATCCTAACAGTGTCTATTTTTGCTCTTTTGACAGTCGATTTTTCTTAATGGTACAAACTACATGGCATTTCATTTTGACTTAATCTGGGATAACTGGAATTCATATCTTTATCTGTCTTGATAATTGATATTGAATTTATTTAATATTTATGCAACAAATGTTTTTGATCGGGATTTAAAACCGAAAATATATTCGCGAATGTGTTTGGAAACCCAAGATTTGTGATTTTGGCCTTGCAAGAGTTGCTTTCAAAATTGGTAATTTTGCTGCAAAACACCATGTTTCATAAGTTCTGAGATTGTTGGTAGCTTACTAATGGTCTGCATGATTAGAGAGCAGAATTCTCATATTGCCCTTTTCATGACTTATGAATAAAATTTATTTTTTTATCATACTGGAGCCTATTATCTTTTCATGATTTATGAATAAAATTTCAATGGAGTTTTAGGTTTTGTTTGTATTTGTTTAGATCTATAACTAAATTTGGGTTATTTCTCATTTGCAGTTGGTGTGTAAGCAAGCACGGGCATCAACATCGTTTTTTTTTTGCTGATGGTGAGTATTGTTTTTTCTTTCAATCTTTCATGTTTAACTTCAATCTTATTGTTATTTAATCGTTTAAGAAGTTCTTGTTTGAAGTTGTAACGTTTTTTTTGGTAGAGTAACACACCGCAAGTGTTCGATGGAATACCTACCTCTAAGAACCTTTAAAAATTTCCTAAAAGGGCACTCTAGGTAACTGCATTTTTGTAGTAAGGTTAAAATGCAAAACACTTTTCTTTTCAATGTGATTGTTTGCAATATTGTGCTATCAAACTTTCCTGAAAGGGAAAAGTAGAAAGTCACATTACTATAAGTGTGAAATGTATATTTTGTTTATGTATATGTCATACGTCCCTTTATATCGCCTTTTTTACATTGTTCTTCAAATACCTGTGTACTGTTTTTTTGTATCCAGTTTTTTTTTCCTGCTTTTTTTTATTCACGAGTTGCATCTTTTTGGCTCTGCCTTAAATTGTGTATACCATATCTCCGAAAAGGCCCCTAAACTGTCCCTATGTTTTCCCATTTGCTTTAGGTGGCATATCTATGTATTTTTTACTGATATATCAAACGTCTAATTACATGTTCCATACGTATTACTTATTGTTTTGTACATTGTTATTAGTTTCAAATATCCCTGCACTGGTTTCTACTTGCATTTTTTTTTTCTTCTGTTTTTTTTACACTGGTTACATTTTTTTTCGTTCAACTTACCTTTTGTTTTGTTCAATGTTATTAGCAACATTAGTGATAAGTGGAATGTTGCTTTTAATCTATGCTACCAAAATTCCCAATATGCCCCTGTACTATAGCTTTCCTTTACGATAAATTACCATTTTTTTTCTCTTTTTTTTCAAATTTTGGAAAATTATACTGCAGGATTGGGTACACATGTTTTTTGTTGTACTGTTACTTTTGGAGTTGGAATCACCGTACATGAGATTGATTTAAATATTGTTGATTCCAGTACAATTAGGTTTTCAAATAGATAAAACTAATCCTAATTATGCAATTTTTTGAAATTGTTGTCATTTATGTATTTTTTTAGGGACGGAAACATTTGTTCAAACGTGAAATATTTTTTGAAATAACTGAAAGTTTTCCTAATTATAACATTGTACATCGAAAGTATAATGCTATAAAAGAAAACTGACACCTTCCGTCTCGCGCAACGCGCGGGAAACCATCTAGTTATTATTATTATTATTAATTTTTTCTAGTTTCATTTTGTAATGTTTTTTATAACTTTTTAATTTTATATTGATATTTTTTTGTTTTTTTAATCATGTTTTATTATTAATGGCATGATACATAGTATTTTTATATTTCTTGTTATATAGTTAGATTAGGTGCATGCCCGCAAGAGGTGTCGTGATGGGCGACATCATTAGGATGTAAACCATCATCCCTACCCTTCTCATATCTGGGGTTCCGGTGGGTGCCAACATGAGGCTCACAAAACATTGGAAACCCATAATCGAAATATTTCAAAAGAAATCGTCGTCATGGAAGACGAATACACTTTCATTTGGAGGGCGTTTGACACAAATTAAATATGTTTTGGGAAATCTCCCAAACTACTTCTTGTCTCCCTTCGTGGCACCCATTGAGGTACTGAAGAAGTTAGAAAAAATGAGAAGGCGATTTTTATGGGGCGGATCCGAATGCGAGAAGAAGATACATTGGGTCTCATGTGACAAAGTGATAGCTAGCGAAACTGTCGGAGGTTTGGGAGTGGGTTCCATAAGATCTCTCAACACATCTATGATAATGAAATGGTGGTGGCGGCTTTGAAAGGAGCCCAACTTATTATGGGCCAAAGTCATATCAAGTTTACATAACTTAACTAATAAACCCGATGATTATTACTCCATGAAATCACTGGTAGGGACTTGGAAGAATATTGCAGGTATAGGAATAGAACTCGTCAAAGCGGGCATTCCTTCCACAGATGTAATAACGAAACAACAAAATTCAAACGGTGTTTCATGGATATGTAGTCTCACTGCTGACGGGTCTTACCAGGTGAGCACACTCAGAAAAGTGCTTGAAGGTAAAAATAATCAGGAGGATATAGGCGAGTTCGCATGGATTAAAGAAGTTCCAATCAAAGTTACATGTTTCGTGTGGAGGGCAAAGATGGGACGAATCCCCACTGTCATGGCACTATCCTTACGTGGTATTAATCTTCCCTCCAACTCTTGCTGCCAATGTGGACTAGGTGATGAAACAAGCAATCACGTTTTGGTACAATGCGCCTTTGCAAAAACTATGTTGAAATGGGTCTTCTCCTTGTGCAAAATCCCAAAATCCCACTGGTAAACTTTCAATCAGTAACTGATGTTCTAGATTACGCATCTAGCTAGGGAAATAGTCCAAAAAAGAAAAAAAAAATTTAGCCATTTTCTATGGAACAATATGGAGTATATGGAAGGCGAGGAACGATAGATTATTCAACAACAAAAGGGCGTGCGCCATTAAAATCGCTGACATTATCAAGGCTTCTATATTCATGTGGTTCAAGTATAGGAATGATAGAGGTGGAGTTATATGGTCTGATTGGATTTCACAACCTTTTTAATTATCTGTAATGTTCCTTTCCTTTAAACTTTGTATTATGTTTTCCCCTCTAGCACCTTGCTAGGTGAGGTTGGTTTTTGTTATATATTTAATCTTTCGCCGGCTCAAAAAAAATATAGTTGGATTAAATTTAGAAGAATACAATAAAATAAATATGATATTTACTTGTTATTTTACACTTAGCATGTGTAATCTCTAATCTATAATAATTAATAAAAGAGAACCTTAAATTTTAAAATGAAGAAATAGGGCCCTCGATTACATTTCACTCATTTGGTCTCCACATTCCGATCGTTTTGCTGACATCATCCTAGATCAAAATATGCACACGCCTCATATTGTAATTCCTAGGTTTTCCTCTCCACACAATCAACCAAGAGCGTATATCGACATCCCATGGGACTCAATAGATATAATCCCTAATCCCTTCCTTCAATTGATACGTGTAACCCTATCGATTTCATATATATAGCGAATCAATTTCATATATACATCGAATCGATCCTGAGTGTTCGTCTTCTGCTGTTACAAATTGTCTACATGAACTCATTAAACAACAGGTGCTAAAACCCAGCAAAGGCATTCACAACTTTCTAATATGGTATCTCAAGTGTTTAAGATCAAGCCCTACAACTTCTGGTGCTTTTGTAAGCAAGATTATCAATTTCGATTATCGATCTTACATAAAATTACTTAATTGGATGCCGGATGCCATAAAAATGCCTGAGCCTGAGCTGATTGATTGAGATGTGTAGGTACTGACCGAGATGCATGGGATCATCGTCAGATTTTGTTTTATCCAGGTGGCAAGCGGCAGCTGTATGGCTACCTAACAACAAAAAGAGATTTGGATTTCTTCAATCAGCATTGCCAAGGTATGTTGAATTTATTTTTCCAATTCCATTCGTTTGTCAATTCCATTCCATGGTTTTGAACATGCTTACATGTCGTTTGTGATTTATTTAGGGAAATCGAAGTTGTGTTATGGGGTAGGGGTGGAGATGTGATTATATTACTGAGTGAATCAAAAGTGGTCCCTGTAGTAGTTGACAAGCTGCACTTTTGGTCTCTAGAGATTTCTTTTGTACTCATTGCTTTGCCTCTAGAGATTTCTTACTCAGGTCATCCGTTATACCCACCACTAACCACTATAGTGGTGGGTGCCACATCATTACCACACTCCCTACCACTAACCACGGGATACCTACTACTAAACACACCACTCCACCTCAAATTTTTAATTAAATTTAAATAAAAAATACATAAAAATCATATATTTTTTTTTAAATACTAGTTTTCATTAATTTAAAATACCAAATTTCATTAATTAAAATAAAAAAAATAAAAACAACATTACAAATAAAAATTACATTAATTAAAATAAAAAAATAAAAATAACATTGGAAATACAAATTACATTAATTAAAATAAAAAAATAAAAATAACATTAGAAATAAAAATTACATTTAATTAAAATAAAAAAATAAAAATAACATTAGAAATAAAAAAAACTAAAACTAACGACCTTAACTAAAAAAACTATCCCCTATTTCTATGTCGGACTCGAACGGACTTCATCGTAAGAAATAGCTCCAAATCTTCGCCTTCGAGGTCGTCCGCTTTCATTTTCAAGATTTTCATATCGGTTTTTGTTTGAATCACCGATTGTGTTTTTATCATTTTTTGTTCTACCCGACTCAACATCTCCGCCTTCGTTTCTTGAACGTGCACATAACGATCAAATTTCTTTCCAAATTGATCCATAACACTAGACCCCGAAGCCGTTGAAGCCGCTTTTTTTGCTTTATTTCTTCCAATGGGCCGACGAAGAGGTTGTTCGTCTTCAAGATTGAGAGGTTCGTCGTTGATGTTGAAATGTGTTCGGCCGTCCGATTGTTGAGACGTTCTGTCGGGGTTTCTTAAACGCTTTGAACTGGAAGATTGTGAACTTCCTTCCGTTTGCTCTTTCCATTTCGGAGCATCTTTCAACTTTAGCCAAGGTTTCACATACGGAAAAGCTTTGCGGGTTACTGTTGTTCTTTCAAATTGGTCCAAAGCCGCCTTGAAAACATCAAAATCATTTGACCCGCTTTTTCGTATGTTTAGGAGGTTGTTGTAAATTCCTCCAAATTCGGTGCATTTGAGTCGAAATTCGCGCCACTTGGAGCTAATTTGATCGGGATTTCGACTTTCACTTCCCGTTAACTCATAAAACACCGCGCAAACTTTCTCCCAAAAACAACCGAGCGTTTGACTATCGCCTTCAATCGGGTCTTGGGAAGCCGAAATCCATGCCTCGACGAGCTTTTCTTCTTCGTCTTTTGTCCATGGGACCCTTTCTTGGGTGGTGTTGGGTCGGGCCGTTTTTTCCTTTTTTTTAGGTTGAGGTGACGGTGAAGGTTGAGTTTCCAAAACAAAATCCGGCGGGGGTTGTGATGGTTGTGGTTGTGATTGTTGTGGTTGTGATGGTTGTGTTTGTGATGGTTGTGGTTGGAATTGTTGTTGTTGGATTTGTTGGAATTGTTGGAAATCTTGATATTGTTGAAGTTATTGTTGTTGGAAGGCCGGGAAAGGTTGATATTGTTGTTGGAAAAGTGTTGTTTGTTTGATAGGGGAACCGGTTTGAAGAAAATTGACAAAACCACCTTGAGGTGATTCCACGGTCGGGAATTGGCGAGGGGTTGTGTCTAACGCAAAGGCGTTATCGGGTTCGCGATTTCTAAATTTTTTTTAGGGGGGGGGGGGGGGTGTTTTGGTTGGGATCCATTTTTGATTGATATGAAATTGTTGTGTGTGTATTGTGTATAGAGAAAGAAAAGAATGGTGTAAAACTTTAATGTAAAAATGTGGTATTTATAGGTAAAAATAGAAGTTGTTTAAAATTTTTTTTTTTAAAAAAATGTAGCCGTTCAACGGCTAAAATGTTTCCTCTTCCCCCATTCGTCATTATCCCACAACCAATAAAATCCATCCGTTTCAATTCGTGATACATACGAAGACCGAGCACGACGAACCACGAAGGTCCGGGCTAGTGTGCACGAGCCATGGCCGTGGCCACCTAGACCACAGAACCCTTCGTGGTATACATACCGGAAAGTCTCATTGCTTTGCTTTCCTACCAAATCCTTCCATATATATATCACCTCTGACTTGTTAACGCTTTCTATCACTTGCTAATTTAAAAAGGGTATTTTGGTCAACAATACCCCCCCCCCCCAAAAGAAGAGACAACTCACTTGTTTCTTTGATAACAACAAAATTCCACTAGCTTTTTTGGATTTACTGGTCCATACACTCGTACAGACACGTAAAAAAGATATCTTATTTTTATTACACATATTGGCCCATGTCATAGTCAAGGTTAACAACCTTCTAAATTGATTTATATAAAAAAATGGATCATTCTTTTAATATTAATCTTTGTTATCATTTTTAATGCAACAATTATTTTTGAAATTCGAAAAGGAAAAGTCAAAGAAAATATTGACAGGCGATGTAAATCACAATGTCCCCATATTCTACCATTATGTTGTTTTGATCATGTGAATGTATGCACTATTTTTTCATCAATATAATACAATGCATGTCTTTATTTTTAGGCTTTTGATGTGGGAAGATGGATATTTTGACACAATGAAAGTTCAAGATTCCATGGAAGACTTATTTGCTGAGACAATGTTCAGAAACTTAGTAGAAACATCTTCACATAACACATATAATGGAACTTCAGGTGGAGATGTTGTTGAAGTAGCATTTGTTTACATGTCAACCTTTCAGTATGCATTAGGTGAAGGGTAAGTCTTCTTTTGTCCCATACTCCCATTTTTTATATGTATTGTTCAAAGAATAACCCTTTTGTATGCAATTACATAAATTCCTTGAAAAACGTCAAAACATTTTAAGTGATGAAAGTTAATGTGAACCACTTGTAGGGTTTTTGGTGATGTAGCATATATAAGGAACTCTCACTGGATTTATGCAAATCATGAATCACCAGGGGAAACACTCCGGTTCCTGAGATGAGTTTAAAACTTCAAGTCATGAATTACCAAAAGTAAATTTAGTAATTTACCATTTACCCTTCCATTGGCAGCATCCAGATGAATGGTTATTTCAGTTTGCAGCAGGTGTCAAGGTATTCATTATTGACTACTGACTAGACTGTGTTTTCAATTCTTGACTTTTTTTACTGATAATTTCTTGATTTCTACCATGCACACTATTTTACTGGTGCCTGTTACTCTACATGGAATTCTACAACTCGTGTCATTAGAACACATATGTATTCATTCATTCCTTCATGTCATGTTAATTTCTGCTAGCTGGCACTTTATTATACACTTTGATCTAATGATCTAATCCGCAATGAATCTTCCAACTTCCTGAGGATGCACAAATGTCCAACTACATCAAAAACAAAATTTTCACACATCAAGATTTCATGAGTTATTTTGATACTTTTTCAACAAACCCACAATTTCCCTCATCATTCATGATGCAAAGCTTCAATGAGTTCCCATCATTCATGGAGAACAACAACAAGAGTTCTGATGAAGTCAACTGGTTAAACCACAATGGACTTATAATCAGTGATGTGGGCCCGTTTTTAAGCTTCCCTAAAGAATATGAGCTGCATACAGCTCTCGAGCCCGCTTTCATGGGGTCCGCGAATGATTCTTTCCAGAATCTTTCCATTGGTGATGATAGTAAAAGTAAAGCCAATGGAATGGTTTTTTACAATGAGAATGTGGAAAATCTTTTGGGAAATATGAATCCTTGTATCCAAACGAGTGGTGAAAGTTCACTTAGTAATTCATTTGGCCATTTTTCTTCTTTGACAAAAAGAAAAAATATAAATGAAAATGGAGACTTTGAGGGAGAGAGTTCAGTATTTAATGACCATTTAGTACCCGGGGTTTTTAGCAGGGTGACAAGTCATAATGATAGTTGTTCACCTTCTGCTATTTCATATGAGGGTGTAGGTGATGTAGTGAAAGAGGAAGAAAAGGAAAATAGTAGAGGGGAAAAACCGTCAATTGTCAATAAACGAAGGGGGAAACCGGGTGCTAAACAGAAGGCTAGACCTCGAGACAGACAATTGATTCAGGATCGGCTCAAGGACTTGCGGGAACTTGTTCCAGATGGAGCAAAGGTTCTTCTTCATCTTTAAATTACTAAATTGCCCTTCTATGTCATATTCTAATTTCTTTTGAATTGCAGTGTAGCATTGATGGTCTGCTGGATAGAACAGTCAAACACATGCTCTTTTTAAAAAAATGTTGGTGATCGTACTAGCAAGTTGAGGCAGTGTGTTCAACCAGAGGTAAGTCTATTAATATTTATATATATTTTTGTATTCATATGTTGTTGCATAATAAAACATTTAAAATATTTAATGCACACAATCTTAATGGGTGGATGATCTTTAGGGAGTGGTAAGCATTGAGACAAATGATATAACATTTGATGAAAAAGGTGGTAAAAATGGGGCAAGTTGGGCATTTGAATTGGGAGGTGATCTGAAAGTATGCTCCATAATTGCTTGCTGAAGATCTACGATGCCCTGGTCACATGATTATAGAGGTTCATATATTTTCACTTCTTGAGATACAAATTTACATACGCTTTTGGCATACACAATAGTTGAAAATATTTTTGGCATATAAATTTAGAATTATGCATAAATTTTCACAACAGATGATATTTGATGATAGTAGTTGTTTCCTTGAGATTGTTGAGGTGATACATGGCCTGGACCTCACAATTTTTGTTTCATCACTGTATTTCTTCTTTATTTAAAGATATTAATTATTTGCATCTTTTTGAGTAACAAAAACATTCTCTTTTTCGTCGGCTGTTGATTGTTTACAAGAATATGTTAAAAGCAGCAAAGCAGGTTTGAGAAGTTTGTTCTTTTCTGCATGAGTTGTTTTATTTTATTTTATTTAAAAGCAATAAAAATAAATGAAACCACATTGCTATTTCTAATTTAGTGTCTTTTTGTGAAGGCTATTTGTGTCCAAATACCAAAATTAGTTCGCACGATTGGCGCATCTAAACTTTTGACCGTTTGACCGTTTAACCGTTTTTGTTTTTCTTCCTTTTTGCTAAAATTATTAAAAAGTCAAAATTAATATTATTTACATGTTTCAATTATTTGATTCAGTCAACCGGTGGATTCATTGCGGTTTCATGGTATGCAAGTGCCACCTGTAACACTCATAAAATTCATGAAAATTTAAAAATTTTCAACCAACCAAAAATCATAATTTTTTACATTCTAGTTTTCAAAACGAGTTTACACATCAGAGAAATCCCAAAATCATGAAACAAAACATGAGGATGTGCACGATCACACCTTCGCCTTCCCACGATCCTCTGAGGTACCTGAAACATAATCCAAAACTGTAAGCCCAAAGCTTAGTGAGTTCCCCCAAAATACCAATACATAGCATACAACACAAATATAATAACAACATACAATGGGTCCACAAATAATAGAATAGATTACCCCTGAGCCCACAGCATAAGTCTGGCTTGCCCCTGGGCCCACAACTTATGTCTGGCTTGCTCCCCAACCCTCAGTACGAGTCTGGCATGCCCTACCCGACCCTCAGCTCGTATCTGGAATGCTCATGAGCCCTCAATATGAGTCTGGCATGCCCTTCCTGACCCTCATCTCATATCTGGTATGCTCCAGGGTTTGTTGGCTACAACACGGAGCAGTACAACCTCAACCCAACCCACACCATATGTCGACATATAACATATAATATCATATTCAGATAACAGACAGTAGCATAGGTACTCCTACAGATCTATCAAACAAGCATATCAAAACTAGCATGCATATCTACTCCATACCCAACATACAATATCATGTTATCAAACCAATGGGATGGCCTTGGTGCATTCGACCCGAAAGTAAAGTGAGGAAAACTCACCTCACAAGTTGAACATAACTGATAAGGTCTGACTTCGAATCTCAGCTCTCTACTCAAAACCTACACCCAACAAGTGACCAATTCCATCAAAATCCCGAAATACCCAAAATGCCCTCAAAAGTCAAACTTAGTCAACCATGGTCAAAGTCAAAGTCAACAGTCAAGGTCAACAATCCATGTTGACCTAACATGTCGTGTGCACTAACAAACATGCCGTGTTTCCATATCAATCAGATGGCCGGGAAAACCCCAACCTAGACGCCGTGTTGGCTTGCAAACACGCCGTGTTTGCCCGAGCTTAATACATTCAGCTGCTCCTACAATTCCAGGGACTCCAAGGCTCAGATCTAAACTCAAATGCTATCAAAAAGGATAAAGTTTCCAACTTTATCCTTTGGGGCTACTCCAAGTGTTCAAAAACCCATGTACAAGGCTTAAAGATTCAAGGGCTTAACCAATAAGCACAAAATCCTTGAGATCTGAAACCCAACCTTCCTAGAAGAGATTCTAGCAACAAAATCAACCCAAAGGTTGGTGCTTTATAGACATGCATGTAAAATGCATGTCTTGAACCCAAAATGGATCAAAAAGGGGAAAATATGACCTAAACTCCATGCATGGCATCAAAACTCAGCTAAAGACTAGATCCAAGACACTATAAGGTCACCTTGACATGGAGATTCATAAAGTTGCAAACTTTATGAGATCCATCCATTGCAACATACAAGAATAAGGAGAAAAGGGGAAAAAACTCAAGATCTAGCTACATAGAGGAATAAAAATCAGATCTTGGACACTTATAAAGGTCCAGAAGAGTGCCAAACTGAAGACGAGGGCTTTGCTTGCTAGATCCTTGCTTCCTTCTTCTAACGTTCTTCTTCTTTTGCTCCAAAAATACCACACTAGCTCACAAATGAGAGGGAAGGATGATTAGGGTTCACAAGGGCCGATATGGGGGTTTGGAGGCTGATAAAAGATCAGCCCTAGGGACTTAAGGAGATTATATAGGGTGCAAAACCATACAATTTAGGGTTTCTCATCCAACCGCCAACACGCCGAGTTTCCCTCACCAACACGCCATGTTGGTCCATAAAAATACGCAGCCCAAAAGTCCTTCAACACGCCGTGGTGAGGCTTCCATCACGCCGTGTTCCAATGGAAAAACATGCTTAAGGAATAAATCTCATACCTGGGAATCGGGATGTTACACCACCGCCTTGCCTCCATCTATTTTAAGTCGTGGTGTTGGTTGGCAGGTTGTTATTATAATTCTTTTAAACTTTTAGTTAAAGATAATTAAATGTTTTTTACAAAAAAAAGACAAATATGCTTGTCTTTTCTTTTGTTGTTAGGGAATTGGCATTTTGTTGTCTGACTTGTTTGGCATTTTGTTGTCTCACAACTTTTATAAAAAAATAAATAAATGAAGAGTTTATGATTTGTTATTTGCAGTGAGAATGTGGGTCTATTGGTTGTGACCCGTGTAGGAAGTCGAAGAGTTGTACAAATCTAGCAGGGTTCATGATTTTCTTTTTGGTTGTTGGTATTTTCTTTTCCAATTTTACCCTTTTATATAATTTTAGAATTTTAATATATTTATTCGCATATTCTTATTTTTAAACTATTAACATATATTTTTTTATTTTTTAAATCTTCTTAACATTAATTATAATTCGAAAATATTTTAAGCTTGTAATTGTAATTCGAAAATATTCTAAGATTATAATTATAATTCGAAAAAATTTGAAGACTCTAATTAAATTTGGTATTATCTGAACTTTATTTATTTAAATGAAAAATCTTCTAAATATCTTATTAACTTTGGTATGATTCTGATTATTTTAGGATTGAATTTTTAATCCCTTCCATTCATTTAATTATTCAAAATATATGTTTTCTACCTAATTTGCTTTGATACATCCCTATATTAATAGGGTATGCGTTCTATCCTTATTAACCCTACTTAATATCACGTATCATATAGAGCACAAAAAAAATATTTCTTCAACCTCTGTGTCGACATCCTGCCGTCGGCTTCCATCATCCATCATCCATAACATGTTTCATTATCCTCTCCACTGCATTCTTTTTGTTGTTATAGTATGAATCAACTATATGGAATCATGTATGAAATCGTGTTTTCAATATGTTTTTTGAACTTTTTTTTTTCTGTTTCGTTATGTTTTTTTCTTCATTATTGTTATTACAATTGAATTTATTCATTAAGTTAAATTGTGATTATATTTTCAGAAAATCATTATATGAACGTAAATCTGAATGTTAGCTATTGACATTACAAAAATGGATTCCTTATAGAAACCAAGAAAACTTGAATCAAGGAATACAAATGTCGGCATGAAAATTTCTCATTGTTAACATTATATGAACGTAAATCTCTCAATGTGATATCTCTCTATTAGTTTACATCACTTTCATCCAATGATTTTTTCAAAAACAATATTATAATTTAAACTATTAACTACTTTTCCACCATGAATACAAATGCCGACATGAAAAGATCATCATTTTTTATGTTTTGACTTCTTTTTAGTAAACTAATTGCAACTTCCTATCTTAGGAGTGGTAGGGTCACATGGGGGATTGTAATGGTTATTGAATGCTCTATTAGATGATTGCTTTAGCTTTGGTTGAATATACAATTTAGCTGCAAAAGCATTTTACACCACCTCATTCTCTGTATGTGTGTGTGTGTTTATCTTCATCTTTGATATAACTGGATAATTTTTTTGAAGTATAATGTCTTCATACTAAAAAGTGATAGTGCAATGGCTTAATACAATCATTTGTTATCCGTCATAGCAACGTACTTTGAGTTTGTTTTCAAAATGTAAGTATATTGTTGTTTTGGTACAAAATATAAGTCTATTTTTTGTGGGTAAATTAAAAGTATGTTATCATTATAGGTTAACTTTCGAGAGGTATTTTCATTTTGACTTAAATATAAATTTGATGCAAATTCTAATGGTGTGGTTATAGGTGGCACTTCAAATACCAGAAAAGTCACACACAAAGGTTTTGTGAATAGTGATTTAATTGCATATATATATATATATATATATATATATATATATATATATATATATATATATATATATAGGCTTAGGTTATTATATTCTAACTAATTATTGTGTGGATGTAGGAATGATTGTGGGCCAATCATTTTACTTATTTTAAGAAAGTGATTAATACATATTATTAAATTAAAGATAATTAAAAAATACCATGTATTTTCACTATAAGGGTATTTTTAGACAATTGAGATCAATTTAAAATAGAAAAATTCCATATTTTTAGGGATCATTAATTCTCTTGATTTTAAAATTCTGATTTTTTAATTAATTCAATGTTAACTATAACATAATTTTTAATTTTTAATTAAACCCGATTTTATTCCGTCGGAATGAAATTCTGATAAAATCATATTCTCTAGGAATGTCAGGATACATATTTATATTATAATGAAATTCTATGAGAATGTCAACACTGACTAATAACAAATTTTCGGATACAACTTAAAATTTTCATTACCTTATTAAAAAATAAAAACTTTATATACTATTCTATGACAATGAAATACTCACTAATAACAAACAAAAACATGTATATTATTCCACCTGAATATTCTAGCAGAATATATTATTACATATAGTTCTATCATTCTATTGTAGATTATTCTATCAGAATATAACGACTAATAGTTCTTCCATTCTGACGGAATTGGAATTCGAGATTCCATTCCGACAGAATTGCTGCCAGAAATGCAGAAATGCACCCTTGCAGAATATATAATTTTAAGTCTCAGCTTCCCACACTAACCCACACACTTGCTTTATCACAGCATGAAACAAAAAAATATCTAGAATATTAACAAACTGATAGATAGCCATCTACATTCTAGATGTAGATAAATGACATCAAGAGGTAAAGCAAAGCCATGTGTACGGAAACAAAGAAGGCACTACATCCACAAGTAAAAGATACAAATATAAGAGTAGTTAACAAAAAACCTAGATATGAGGAGCAAAGAAAATCCGAAACTATAGGTAGACATAGAATATGCAACACCACAATCCAGTTAAGGCCAGGCAGAATAGTTAAAAGCAGCATAAGAGACATGGTTTCTAAGAATAAATCAAGCATTGAATGGATAACAGATAGAGTGAATTACATTTTCATGTTTACCTTTCATAGACGAGTTAATCTGTAGAACTTCTCCAACTGTTGGTGTCTTTGCATCTCCATCTCATCAATAATCACCACATCTGAATGCTCATACCCACTCGCACTGAATTGCTTTATCACAGTCTGAAACAAAAAAAATATCTAGAACATTAACTAACGAATAGGTAGCCATCCACATTTTAGAAGAAGATAAGTGATATCAAGAATTAAAGAGAAGCTCTTTGTAGGGATTATTCCTCATTCATGAATACTTCACATGTAATTATATATTTAACCTTTTATGTCAAAAATATGAATAATTATATAAAATGAGGTTGTTTATTGACTGGTTATGGTCGTAAATCGTAATCGCTGTTTCTATTTTAAGAGGCTTGGGAGAAGGTTTTCAAGAAGAAAGAAACCCTCTAGATCATATATAACGTGCAAAAGCAATAAAATTCCCAAACATCGACTACTTGGTTGGAATAAGTTGGTAAATACAGACAAACAATTCATCGGTCTGATTAGAGCAAGAAGAAAGAGATAGCTCGAGATATCCACTACATCGAGTACTAAAACCAGTAAAACAATCATCATCTGAGCATACAAATACATATAAATTTACATGTAAAACCAATTAAACTCACACATATTCGATTAAAAACACTCAAAACTTACTGAGATTTTAGATTCATGGCTTTGATTAGATGAAGAAGTAGGTTGAAGGTGCTGAAGCAAAATCCTCTGTTTGTTAATGGGTTTATCCATCTCTCTCCCTCTCGCTGATCGATGCTATATTTTCTAGAATTGATCTCTGTTATGCGATATAGCAGATCGCACACGACGTGTATGTGTATATATAATGGGGGATTTGGGGTTAGGGCCTTAGGTCTGGTGTGGGGCAGGGCGGATCAGCGGGTGTGAAATCAACTTGGAATTTTCGTTACAGTTTCAGTGGAGGGAAGACCAAAACACGAAGGGCTTCGTGTCTGTAAAATCCATTCAGAGGAACGATGCAAACACGAAGGGCTTTAAGGATCTTTAACAGATGCATTAACTGAAAATAGGGGGTTTGGTTGCACGACTACTGCAGACGAGGCGGAGGCTCTAGCGGCTGGTGGCGGAGTGATGAATGATCTTCTTCTAGACACGTAGGGTTAATAAGGGATGAACAATCGGTGATTTAGAATTGATTTTCCAATTAAAGGGGTTATCAATTCATTTAACAATTACCAAAAATAATTATTGCTAACATTACCAAATTACCCTTTTGGAATGATTGGCTCACAATCATTATTACATCCACACAATACTTATTTAGAATACTTGAACCTATCTCTCTCTCTCTCTCTTTATATATATATATATATATATATATATATATATATATATATATATATATATATATATATATATTAAATAATATAATATTAATTCAATTTATAGAAAGACGTTGCAGAGTAAGTACGAAGAAAATGTGTATTTGAACTAAATTTCATGAGTTCAACTTTTACCTAACTACTTTTTTTTTATAAATTGTTAACCCATGTTAAGCTATAAAACTTTTGTATAAAATAAGATATTTACCCAAGTTTATTTATATAAAAGCTATATATTTTATATATTTATCAAAAATAAAATGTTAATATAGTCTGTTTTAGATTTCTTATTACCATTTTGACCCAAGTAAAATGTTAATACGACATAAAAAAACTGTAATAAATCTCTTTTGTAGGTTGTATTATAATGTGTCATTTGCTATATTTTGATAGAAATGAAAATTGCAACACTTGATTCTATGTCTTATATCAAAAACATAATTTATATGTTATTATCAAATATAACACTTCTAAGCTAAAATATTCCACTTTGTATGTTTAGTCATCTAAAAAGGCGACCTATGTTTGTCTTTTGATCCTGACTTAATTACTTTGAAATCTTTTGCATTTGCAATAAAAGAAATGGCTGTAAATTGTTAAAGTTGGTTGAGTCACTGTAAACCTTAAACTATTTGCAAAAAAACTTCATTAGTTCTTATTCATTAAACCAATTCATTTTCTTTTGTTAAACCAATTCATTTTCTTTTCTCTACGAATCTCTGATATTAGGTTGCACACAAAAAAAGAATCAAGAGGACTTGGTTGAGTCACACGTGTTTAACCAAGAACACAAACCAAATAAAGCATATCGAAATGAGTGACAGTTCATATGTTAAGAAAAAACCTAAAAGTTATGTTAGTAATGTTTTACCCATTACCTCTTCCCCAACCACACCACTATCTAACATCGCAAATGGTAAAATTCATATTTATATATTATCTTTATATTTTCAGTTCTTAAATGTCTATAATGT
This sequence comes from Lactuca virosa, assembly GCF_052849685.1. Lineage (NCBI taxonomy): Eukaryota > Viridiplantae > Streptophyta > Magnoliopsida > Asterales > Asteraceae > Lactuca > Lactuca virosa. The sequence goes on from NC_136434.1 coordinate 213,178,761, forward strand.
TCAATTTGTATAACTCATTTTTTCCTTAAATTTCGTATTATCTTTATATTTTCCTTAAATTTGTATAAATATACATGGTTTGCATATGTTAACATAATAAAAGCTTTAAATTTCTTATTGAGTGTTTGATATATAGTATTGTTCCACACCACTGTCTGACATCACAAATCTATTTTTGTATACTGCATTTATTCCCTCCATAATCGTATTGAGTGTTTGATATATACTATTCTTTACTCATGGTCAGTTATATGTAGCTGTTTCTCGTGTGACAAGTAAAAAAGGCTTGAAGGTACTCATATGTGACGAGGAAGGTTGTCCAACTAATAAAACAAAAAATGTTGTTTACAAAGAGATCCTTCAACAATTATAGATAATCAGACATTTCGTTTTATTTTTTACACATTATATTAATCAATAATACGAAGTCTCTTTATGTTCCTTTATCTTATTTTTTTTATGCGTTCCCCCTAAACGCGGGTAATAATCTAGTTTATAAGACACCAAAGATATATCATTTGACTATGGACGTGTTCCGCACGGAGCGTTTGGGAGCGTTTGAGAGCTTCTAGCTTCTGACGTTTGACAAAACGCTCTGTTTTGAATATAAAGTCTTGTTTGGTACTACAAGCTTCTAGCGTTTATTTTAAACAAAACGCTCCAAATATAAATGTACTTCATGTAGCGTTTAACAAAACGCTACCCTCTAAAACAGCTAATTTTACCGAACATGCCTATAACAAATATTATATAATTTTAATAAAGATTTCCTAACATATGTCTATGGGCATATATATATATATCTTTAATAAAGATTTCCTAACATATATATATATATATATATATATATATATATATATATATATATATATATATATATATATATATATATATAACATTGATAATGTAAAAATACTATAATCAAATGTGAAATATATTAATTATAGGAATATTTCTTACTGAAAAATATGAAATGCATTAATTATGAAGATTATTTTCTACAATTAGTACATTTAATATTTAATTATGACAATATTTCTCATATGTATCTACCTTTAGGAAACATGTTAAAAAAAAAATCTCATTTTAATATGTTTCTTGTATATCTCTACAAATCATAGTATATACATCGTATAATAAAATTGAATCGTCATTTTTCTTAAGTTAATTGCATCCTCATAATATCTCGAATTTGTAGATATACATCGTATAATAAAATTGAATTGTCATATATCTTAAGTTAATTGCATCCCCAGAATATCTTGAATATTTGCTAATTAAGTAAAGGGCAAATGTCATATTAGCCCATTAAACTTTTCGCGTTTTTTTAAAAGGTCACTAAACTATTTTTTTTGCACATTAAAGGAATATACTTTCATTTGACCGTTTAATTACATCCTTTTACCGATTGTAAAAGGTTTATCCCATATTTTCGTGACATGTGGCACCACCGTGGAATATTACTATTGTAATCTTGGTCCCCAAGAATTGCCAAGTCATCGTTAATGGTCCCCCTTATAAATCCGTATTCCCCTAAATCCGTCTTCCCCACCACTTTGTTACCCTAATCCGTAACCTTCACATAATACCACCGACTTCGTTTTTTCCCACCTATAAGTCAAGGAGATGACCTCAGAAGAAAGCTTTTCCTATGGTGGTTTCAGAGCTTCAGAACTAGACTTACCAATTGATTACGAACTTCACGCCATGGAAACCCAAGTGCAGATGGAGGAATTGAGAGATGAGATGCGACAACAGCTTGGCGAGTTTAGGGAGGAGATACGCTACTTGAAAAGGAAAGTGACCATGATGGGTGTTGTTGGAGTTTCAGTGATGTCATTGACCGGGGTTCTTGTTTGCGTCGACTGCAGTGGATGGGGATTTTGGTGGGTGTAGTTTAGTTCGTAGCTAGCATGATGGCGATTAGTCTCTTTTGGGCTATCAAGGTTGTCGAAGGTTGTTTCTCTTTGTCTAATTTCGTCATCTGCTAGTATTATATGTATGTATTAGGTTATGTGTTGTTGGTTATTTTGACTAGTGGTACCCATTGATGATGTAATGGTTTTTAGAACCATTTTTTTGGGGGGGGGGGGGTTGGTAAGACAATAACCTCAGTTGTAATGGATGAATGAAATGAAATGTAGTTCCTATTATAACCATTGTTTTGCTTTGCATATGATGTTATGCTTTGTAATGAAATGTACCATAATTTGATGTTATCCTTTTGTTCAAGTTTTGCTTTTCTATCGTTATTAATCGGCTTGCTCTTATGTTAATTGTTTATGACATTTGCCCATTTTTTTATGTGCTACCACATTGTTATGTGGAAGTACATTGTTATATGAAAGTACTTTGTTATGTCGAATTACCTTGGAAGTACAATTATAAACAAACATTCATGTTATGTTTTAAACTAAAGAAACTAACATTCATGTTTCAAATGAATAACAAACATCCATGCATTCATTAATGTCATAACTTGGTGTTTTAAAGACACGTTAACAAACTAAACAAGACCATAACAACAAGACACCTTTAATAAAGACCTTGCATTGTAGCTAACATACTCCAAAAACAAAACACCTTTAATCCAAGTCCATTGGTTTGCTTGATGTATCACCTTCACCGTTTTTGCATGCAACCTTTTTTGCCAACTTCTTCTTTAGTATCCTCTCTGACTTTTTCCATAATTTCAATGTACCTACTTCTTTACCATTCTTCTTAGTCACACCACTTGTTGACCCACATTCACCTTCTCCCGTTTTGAAACCAATTCCACTTCCAGTATCACCTTCACCCTTTCCCTTTTTCCCCCTTTGCCATTTGCCCTTGACCCTTCCCTTTCTTTAATGCACTAGTTTCACCTTCACCTTCTGCCTTCCTCTTTTTGACCTGACTTTTTTAGGGCTTTGACACTGCATCACAGGTTGACTTATTGTGGCTTGATTTCTTACAAACACCATAGACCATCTTTTTCCCTGCCTTGGATACTCTGTATGATCCACTAACCTCAGTACCGTCCCTCTTTCTCTTAATAGTGGGTCTCCCTGGCATCTTCCTTCTCAATGGTGGCAAAGGTGGTATGTAGTCTATTGGGGGCCACATTGCACTCCCATTCATGCTTCCTATTGAGTACTTGTAGGTGTTCATATATATGCAAGCACAATATAAAGGATCAACAAATGCCTCTACATCTCTATTTACATAACTAATGGTTGCCACTGAGTGTACACACCCATACCCATTCATTTGCCAAATCCTATAAGTACATGTTTTCTTTTCCATATCAACTCCATAAGACTCTCCTAAGTTTCTTGTTTCAAATGTATTCAGGCCACTAGGAAGCACTTGCCAGTATCTACAAATAATCACAGTTAGCAGGGCTAATAAAGTACGTTGGTTGGATATTCAATTCATTTATGGTGAATATTAAAGTACCTTTGTTGGATCTTCAATTCATTTAGGGAAAGCCTTATTTTTGGACATACATCAAACTATCCCCATCCGCTTCCTTTCTGCCTTAAACTACACATCCTTTGCATCACATATAATCTAATATCCTCCAACATTGTAATAATTAGCTTCTTCCTAGCATCCAATATAACATTGTTAAAGCTTTCAGACAACCCATTCTCAACTGCATCACACCCCCTTCCTATTTGAAAAAAATGCTCTTGACCATGAGTTTGGATTCCTTCCCATAAGATGCACATAAGCAGCAGGGCTAATCATTTGAATCTCTTTCATTGCAGAATTGAAAAGAGGTTTAGTTAAGGCCTTACAAGCCTTCCAAAATAATTTCTCATATTGAGCCCCAAGGAATTTCTTCTTGAAATTGGAAAGAACATGCCTGGCACATTGCCTATGTTCTATCTCTGGAAATAAATCTTTCACTGCTTCAATTATCCCCTGCATTTACATCATCATAATATTCAGAAGTATATAACATTTGAAAGAAATTAGGTATGGCATTATAAAGTAGAAACATACCTTATGTTGATCTGACATCAATGTGTTACCAAACCCACCTTCAAGATGCAGATCTTCTTGCAAGTTTTCTAAGAACCATTTCCAGTTATCTTTATTTTCAACACAAACTACACACCAAGCTATTGGGTATATATGATTGTTACCATCCCTACCAACAGCACATAATAACCGACCAGTACACATTCCTTTTAGAAAACACCCATCTAAGTTTATTATCCCTCTACATCCACTTCTCCAACCCTCCTTTAGTGCATGAAAACATATATATATCCTGCTAAAGTAAGTTTTCCCATCTGGCATAGAGTTCACAGACAACTTGACTGTTGACCCTAGATTAGACATGTTTATCTCTTCACCATAGGACCACAACTTTGCATAATTTTCCACTATGGTACCTTTAACAAGAGACATTGCATGTTGCTTAGCTCTCTTACATTGTCCCATACTAACCTCTATGCCAAATTTAGTCTTTACTTCATCTTTTAACATCCTAATATTGAATTTCTGATTCTCAAGAACTTCCCTGGTGAAATGACTTCCAATCCATCTGTAATTAACAATTGACCCTAACTTAAAATTTCTTGCACAATTGTGGTCAATGGTAAGGGACTTGATTTGGAATGAGTGCTCCTCACTCATCCATGATGCCCACAGCCTAAATGTGCATTGACGAGTACTATACTTAACCAATAACCTTTTACTGTCGTTTTTTTCAAAGTACAATTGATACCCATTTGCTACAGCATAATTACAAATCATAAATTTTAATTGTTGAGGGTTGGTGAACCTCATACCTAGAATTGGCAACTGCTTCTTCCAAGGTATGTCTTCATTAAACATTGGTTTTGCTTTCACATCAAGGACATTATCATCTTCATCATCTTTTGGATCACCTTCTGTGACCTCTTTATTTCCATTTGCCTGACTTACTCCTTCATAGGTTACTCCTTCCATGTTGCTTTATTGTGGACTCATGAAGTCAGTTAGGTCAATACCTTCTTCCCCTTCGATTGACATGTTTGACTTCACAGAACAATTATCCTCATTTTCATTTTCATTTGCCTTACTTACGTGCACAGTAGTACCAAAATGGTCCATGTAAACATAAACTTGTACTCCACATTGATAAGCAATGTCTATAAATTCTTGATATTGAAGTTCATTCGAAATCAAAGTTAAACCTTCTGGGATTTGTAAATCGGGTTGACAATAATAAATTTTCTCACACTTCTCTTGTGTGAATCGTTCAAGAAAACCCACAAACTCATTATATGACATACCAGCAAAATCGACGTTCTCGAACACATGATGAACACCATCAGAATAGCAAAAAGGTTTGTTGATGAACACACCTTGGAAATGAACTTTGATTGATAGGAATATAGCCATCGATCTTCAGTTACTATGGTGGGACGAGGGTTTTCTTCAATGAGGAGGGGTTTCTTCAATGAGGGGGAGGGGATTGTATAACGCAAACGATTTATTTTATAACAAATTAATATAAGTGTACCACACGTGGCCATTTCATTAAATGACGTGTCACCGATATTTTACCTCGTGACATGTATATTACCTTTCAACCCGGTAAAAGGTAACATAAGGGTATTTTAAAACGGTCAAATGAAAGTATATTCCTTTAATGTGCAAAAAAAAATAGTTTAGTGACCTTTTAAAAAAAACGCGAAAAGTTCGATGGGCTAATATGACATTTGCCCTTAAGTAAATAACTAAATGGTGAATAAATTACTTTTTGTCTTCACATTATATCATAAAAATCTCAAAAATAAAAATGATGAATTCCTTCTGCAACCAAAACTTAACATGAATAATACTAACTAAAACAAATCATCACATTTTTCTCGAATGTCTTTATTTGCTATATTTAGTCACTATCAATGAGATAGTGCTTATTTGGTTTGATGAATCGTTGACATGTTAAAGAAAAAACATACATTTAAATATAAGCAGAATAGAAAACCAAAATTTTCTAGGAATTCGAATAATTATGTTTAAAACAAAAACAACCAAAATCGAAAAGCACATAAGTATCAGTGTAGATGAAAAGCACAAAATTTTCTAGGAATTTGAGATCCGATTTTATGAAATCAACAACCAAAATCTCCGTTGCAAGACTTCAGAGAGGCAGGCAGGGTGATGCTGTAGCGGGAGTTTAGTAATACAAAGCCTCCGGAGTTCAAGGGTGGGAGACAAGGACCCGATAATCGTTTTGAGATGGATATCTGATGTGAAAGGATGTTTCTACACGTGTTCATGTCCTGAGGACAAAAAGGTGAAATTTGCATTGAATCTTATTCGCTTGGGTGCGAATGATTGGTGGGAGTTTGTGACACAGAGCTTTCGCATGCAGAACGAGCCCCAGTGACTTGGGAGCAGTTTCTAGAAAGGTTCCGTGCATTAGGGATGAGATTTAAAACTGAAAAACCGGACCGGAACCGACTTCCGGGATAACCGGAAAATGCTAAAACTGTCCGGGTATCGGGTTTAAAAATAGTCTTATCCAGGTTTCAGGTATTTCGGGTACGGGTCCAACGGGTACGGGTATTCCAGGTTTAAGAACCGGATTTGTAAAAAAACCGGAACCGGGTTTAGTGAACCGGAACTGGTTTATTTGGGCCCTTAACCGGAAATTGAAGGGGTAGTAAAAAAAAGTCGCATAATGAATCAGTTTGACATCGACAACAAGGGCTACTCCTGTCATGTGAATGTGATCGGCATCAACGATAAGGGCCACTCAAATCAATCTCGTTTGTTCTTCTCTCTATGATCGACAACACGTTGGTTATATAAAAAGAGTTGAATCTGATCACGAGGGTTGGCAGATTTGCTACTATGAGGAAAATAAGATTTGAAAGTCTTACCTAGTTAGTCGCAGAATGATTGATAAAAAGATGAGGATTCAATGATTCGTAAGGAATTGTTTGGGAGAAGGGCATTTCGGTTAGTTTTGAGATATTAGTATTAAATTTGATTTTTTTGGTATTCCCTTTGATCGTGATTTATGTTCTGGAAATTCTTGGACCTTTTGGAACTGGTGGAATAATTGAGTTATGAATAATAAGGAGTGGTTGTTATTAAAGATGTTTAAAGGGTATTTTCGTCACTTTTGCAAACAAGAGATTATTGTGGGCTATTTGAAATCATTTGGATTAATTTCAAGTAGGCATGGGAGACTTAGTATTAAGGATATTAACTTCGTATATTATTGAACACATAAAAGTTACAATATATATCTAGAGAAGGAAAACAACCTATACAACAAAATAGGAGAATACAACAGAAAATGAATAAACAATTTGAACTAACTAAATATTAGCTATTATCGTTAGTTTTGATATTCCCCCGCAAGTTGGACGGTCGTTGAGTAAGTCCAATCTTGGAGATTAGAAGATGGAATCTGGGTCGGAGCAGAGGCTTAGCAAGAACATCAGCTAGTTGATCATCCCCTTTTATGTGTGTTACCCGTAATGACCCTTCCTGAACCTTCTCACGAACAAAATGAAAGTCCAATGCCAAATGTTTCATCCTTGAATGAAAAACCGGATTTGTAGAATAGTGTGTAGCACTTAAATTATCACAATAAATGGTTGGTATAATGTTAGACCTGAGGCCTAATTCAGTGAGTAATGAAGCGAGCCACTGGATTTCTGTGATTGCTGATGCAACAGCTTAAATTCAGCTTCGGTTGATGATCTAGCGAACGTAGATTGACGTTTTGAGCTCCAGGATATAGGGTTACAACCAAGATATACAATATAGCCAGTGGTGCTACGCCACGTCTCTTTGTCACCCGCCCAATCGGAATCTGTAAAAGGCGTGTAGTCTCAGAGGGGAGTAACGTTTGAGTAGTAAACCGTGATGGATTGTCCCATTTAAATAACGTAATACTCGTTTCAGGTCTGACCAATGAGTTGTAGATGGAGTATGAATGAATTGTGATAACTTATTCCCTGTGAATGCAATCTCCGGTCTGGTGATCGACAAATACTGTAAGGCACCAACAGTTTCCCTGTAGTATGTGGGAGACGAGAGAGATGTACTGCCATGGGAAGTGAGAACATCAGAGCCGGTGATTGGCATAGATACAGGCTTGCAATCCGTCATGTGGGCGCGGTTAAGAATGTCTTTAATGTATTTAGATTGAGAAAGAAGGATACCTTGAGAATGAGGAAGAACTTCGACCCCAAGGAAGTAAGAAAGTGTACCAAGATCTTTGAGGGAAAATTTAGTGGCAAAGGAAGTAATGAAGGAGTGAACATTAGTTGCTGAAGGACCTGTGACTATAATGTCATCTACATAGACAATGAGATAGATAGTAGTAGAATTGTTAGTTTTGATGTAAAGAGAGGAGTCAGAAATGGTAGGTATGAACCCCTGAGAAAGAAGATAACCTTTGAGTTCGGTATACCAAGCTCGAGATGCTTGTCGTAGACCATAAATGGCTTTATTAAGTTTACAAACGTGAGTTGGGTGTGAAGGGTCGGTAAAACCAACGGGTTGATCCATAAAGACATCTTCATGGAGATTACCTTGTAAGAAGGCGTTGTTGATGTCTAATTGTCGTAAAGACCAGTTACGAGAGACATCAATAGAAAGAATGAGACGCAGAGTTGCAGGTTTGACGACCGGACTAAAGGTTTCAACATAGTCGATGCCCGGTCGTTGAGTGAAACCTTTGGCTACAAGTCGGGCCTTTAAGCATTCCACCGAGCCATTTGAGTTGTATTTTATACGATACACCCACTTACATCCGACAACATTTTTAGTCGAGTTAGGAGGAACAAGAGTCCACGTCTGGGTATGTTGTAGTGCATCAAATTCATCGCTCATGGCTTTATGCCATAGAGGTGTTTAAGTGCCTGCTTTGTAGAAGTGGGTTCAATCAGAGGGAGAGCAGAAGCATTATAAAGGATAAAATCACTGTTGTGATACTTAGTGTTTGGTTTGGGATTTTGTCTAGTGCGTGTCGTCGGTGTTGAGTTGTTGGCAACAACATGAGCAGAATTATGATGTGAATCAGTAATAGGTGAGACGGAATACAAAGGTGGAGTATTATGAAATGTAGGAGATGAAGGAATAGTCGGTGGTGTGTTGGAGGGAGAAGGTTCTAGAGTAGAAGGATTTGGTGTAGGTTGAGAGATTGGAAGTTGGTGAACAATAGGAGTAGATGAGGGAAACTAATCAGCAGCAGCGACTACAGAGTTAGAAGTGGAAGTATGTGTGAGTCTTTGATATGGGAATACAGTTTCAACAAAGGTAATATGTCTAGTGGTATATATGCGATTGGAGGTAGGATCAAGTGCATAATAAGAACTTTGGGATGAAGAATATCCAATGAAAATACAAGGTTTTGATAGGGAATCAAGTTTATGGGAGGTGTATGGTGTGATCCAAGGGTAACAAAGACATCCAAAACTATGGAGTTTATCGTAGTTGGGGAGTTTGTTGAAGAGACAAAAATAAGGAGATTTGTTGTCTAGAGTTGGAGTAGGTAACCTGTTGATTAGGTATGCGTATGTGGTTAGAGCAAATGACCAGTATGTGATCGGAAGGTTAGCATGAGAAAACATAGATCCAAAGCATTTAGGGTTGTATGTGCACCATAGGATGTTGTAGTATACTAAAACCCATCATGTATCACGAGCACAAACTGCATAAAGTATGGGTTTGTAGGTAACTTGATCGAGACCAGCCAGCACCGTGTCTGTGATATGTTCGACATCTAGCTTCTTGCCAAGAATGGCAAGTTCATCCACAACTGTTTTGATTTCTTGCATATAATCTGTCACGCTTTGATTTTGTTTCTTTGAGCACTGCTTGATCCTGTGTTGAAGCTGTTTGATGTGGCCTCTGGAGGGTGAGGCATAGTTGTTAGAAAGTATTTTCCAAGCCTCTAGAGTCGAGGAGGCATTGGTAACGAGTGGTATGATCGGTGGTGATAGACTACCCACGATGGCTCCAAACAAAAGTCGATCCTATCGGAACCATGCAGCGAAATCCTTATGGGGAGTGGTAACACTGTCGGTTCTAGTGGACGGAGGTGGAGATGGATAGGATCCATCAATAAATTTGTAAAGATCCAATCCATTCAATAGTGCTTCGACCTGTGTTTTCCAACCTAAATAATTAGCGGAGGTCAGTTGAAGGCTGGCAGGAAAGGTAACAAGAGTAAGATTGCCAGGTTTGTTGTTGACATAGATGATTTGTGTTGGGTTTGGTTGCTGGTTGTCACCCATGGTTGAGCAGCGAGAAAAAGATGAGGTAATTAGGGTTTATGAGAAACGGAAGAGAGTGAGAGAGAAACAGATCAAATCATCCACTCTGATACCATATTAAGGATATTAACTTTGTATATTATTGAACACATAAAAGTTACAATATATAGCTACAGAAGGAAAACAACCTATACTACAAAATAGGAGAATACAACAGAAAATGAATAAACAATTTGAACTAACTAAATATTAGCTATTATCGTTAGTTTTGATACTTAGATATATGGTGATTGATAAAGGCAGGGAATGGGTTTTTAAAATTTGGGCTAAAGGGTATTTTGGAAGATTTATGATTGGGATTCTTTTTCTGGGATTTTTTGGAGTTTATGAGAAATCCTAGATTACTCCACTGTTTATGATTATCATAAGGAGATCAAGGTTGGGTTTTCTATTATCAAATGTCATCGAGTCTTGAATCAGGGGCATTTCGGTCAAAATATTAATGGAAATCATGTCTTCTTGGTTTTATTCTTTTATTCATGGTATGTTGAAGATGAAAATGAAGCTTGGGTTTTTAGATATGTTGTTGAGTGGATCGAGTTGTGAAACATATACTTTATTTATTATTTTTCCAAGACTGAAGGGCATTGAGATACTTTGTGGGGCTTTGAGTTAATCCAGATAAATTCATCTTATATATATATATATATATATATATATATATATATATATATATATATATATATATATATATATATATATATATATATACTTATAAAGCTAGCATTTTTTCTTGAATCTCATGCATTTGAAACCCCATTTTTTAACTTCCTTTCACCACATTCATTTGAAACTCCCATGACTTTTCAATTTCTTTACAATAATATTATAAATAAGTTAAATAATGTTCTATAAACAAGAAAGGGTGTTTTATTACAATGTCTTCATCCCACATCGATGGTGAGAGTAAACAAGAGAATTTTTCCTCTTCTATAAATAGGAAAGGTTGTGAAATGTTTCAAAGGGACCAAACTATGAGAACTTCCTCATGCCTACCTTTGTAGGATTTTGAAGGTATTATTTGGTGAGATTGTCTATATTGGAAAGTGTCCAGTTAACTTTTAGAATTCCAAAAATGGTTTTGAACCGAATTTTTTCAGGTTTAAACCGTGTTTCAGTTAGAAAAAAAATTATGTAGTTGGGTATATTGAGTTGAACCGGAGCTGGATCAATTTGGACCGATAAAGGAATCATTTTCCTTTCACAACAAACATTTGAAACTCCCATGATTTTTCAAATTATTTCTAATAATATTATAAATAAGTTACATAATTTTATATAAATATAAAAAAGCATCTACCTAAACCTAAAATTATAACTGTTTGAAAAATCACTTCGATTTAAAAGCACGAAATATATACAAACCGGGTTTCACTAGAAAAAAAATATGTAGTTCGGTATATTTAGTTGAACCGGTCCGAGTTTGATCTATTTGGACCATAAAAGAAGCATTTTCCTTTCACTACATACATTTGAAACTCCCATGATTTTTCAAATTGTTTCCAATGATATTTTAAAAAAGTTACATAATGTTATATAAATATAAAAAAACATCTACCTAAACATAAAATTATAATTGTTTGAAAATTCGATTTGATCAAAAGCACGAAATATATACGCAGATTATATTTTATAAATGAATTCTTTTTATAATGAACTTTTGAATCTTGAAAATACATATAAACCAACTTTCTATATTAAGTACCTAACTGAATTTATGATTTTAGAATTGAACAAAAAGTTATTCAATAAAAACTTACTTTTTTGGATAGCAACTTACGATATTATAGAAAAATGGAACTATTGAACAATAAAGAAAGGGTAAACAAGAGAAAGGGTGTTTTACTAAATAAGCTGAATAATGTTTTATAAACAAGAAAGCGTGTTTTATTACAATGTCTTCATCCCACATCGATGGTGAGAGTAAACAAGAGAACGTTTCCTCTTCTATAAATAGAAAAGGTTGTGAAATGTTTCAAAGGGACCAAACCATGAGAACTTCCTTATGCCTACCTTTTTAGTATGTTGAGGGTATTCTTTGGTGAGATTGTCTTTATTGGCAACTGTCCATTTAAGTTTTAGAATCCCGAAAATGGTTTTGAACAAGATTTTTTTAGGTCCAAACAGAGTTTTAGTTGAAAAACCGTTATGTAGTTTGGTATATTGAGTTGAATCGGTCTGAGTTTGATCAATTTGGACCGATAAAGGAAACATTTTCCTTTCAGCACATACATTTGAAACTACCATGATTTTTCAAATTGTTTCTAATAATATTATAAATAAGTTACATAAATATAAAATTATAATTGTTTGAAAAATAAATTTGATTCAAAAACACAAAATATATACAAACCGGGTTTCAATAGAAAAAACGTTATGTAGTTTGGTATATTAAGCTGAATCGGTCCAAGTTTAATCAATTTGGACCGATAAGTGAAGCATTTTCCTTTCACCACATACATTTGAAACTCCCATGATTATTCAAATTGTTTATAATAATATTATAAGTTACATAATGTTATATAAATATAAAAAAATCTACCTAAACATAAAATTATAATTGTTTGAAAAATCACTTTGATTCAAAAGCACGAAATATATACTCGATTATATTTTATAAATGAATTCATTTTATAATGACATTTTGAATCACGAAAATACATATAAACAAACTTTCTATATTAAGTACCTAACTGAATTTATGATTTTAGGAATTAACAAAAATTTATTCAATAAAAACTTAATTTTTTATAGCAACTTACGAGATTACTGAAAAATAGAACTATTTAACAATAAATTTTCTGGATAACGTTTTATTTTTATTATTTAATATTTTATTTAACAAAATGAAATTATTGGCAAATAAAGAAATGAGTTTATTTAAAATGTCTTCATCCCACATTGATCGTGAGAGTAAACAAGAGAATGTATTCTCCTCTATAAATAGGAAAGGTTGTGAAATATTTCAAAGGGACTAAGCCATGAGATCTTCCTTGCATCTAACTTTGTAGGACGTTGAGTGTATTCTTTGGTGAGATTGTCTTTGTCGACAAGTGACCAATTAAATTTCAGAATTTCGAAAATGATTTTGGACCGTATTTTTTAGACTTGGATCGAGTTTAATAAGGATCCGAGTGTCTTCTGGCTGAGTTAGGCAAACTCGCTTCCTTTGGAGGCCGAGTTTAAGTAACATGCCGAGTATTTGGTTGTGTTAGCCAAGTTTTACAACCCTGTATGTAATACAATTTAAAGTTTTAACCTTATAAAAGACGTCACTATTATCATACGTTCTACATAATTATGGTAATATTTATGATACAAAATATTTTTTTTACTATTTAAGAGGAAAAGTTGTCTCTATTATCATATGTTGTACAGAATGATAAAATTTAAGATAGATAAAAAGATGTCTCTATTATCGTATTTTCTACATAATGATAATGTTTAATATAAACATTTTAATTTAATATGAAATTATTATTTAATAGATAACAATAACGATTTATTTATTTTTAGAAATTAATTTTTTTTCTATTTTAATCATATAACTTTGTATATGCAAAACAACATCAAGTTCCAACCTTATCTCTTATAATATAGTTCAACATAATAACAATACTAAAAATCATTTTTTATATTTTTTATGAAATTATTATTTAATTGTTAATAACAATGATTTAGTTATTTTTAATATAAAATATTTTTTTATATCCCACGCAACGCGCGGGCATTCGCCTAGTATATATATATATATATATATATATATATATATATATATATATATATATATATATATATATATAAAGAGCTGAATCTGATCATAATTGTTCAAAATAGAAACAAGAATTGGGAAGAAGATCGTTAGAGCATGAAAGGCTATGAAGAACTTAAAAATAAGATCTATTTTAGTTAACCTAACGAGTATTCATCTAATGCTATTAAAAGTGCAATTCTTAGTAGGTTCCAATTTTCAATTTTCAATTATCGGGTCTAATACACAAATCTGGTTCCAATTTTCAATTTTCGGTTCCACCGGTTCCATACCCACTTTACTCAGTCCAATACCCAGAACCGAACCTGAACCGGTTCCGGTATACCAGTCCGATTATCGGGTCTTACAATCTGTTAATTTTGGTTTCCAGGTTTTCCGGGTCCGGGTCCAACAGTCCGGGTTTGGACCCACCTTCATCCCTATCGTGCACAATATGTTCCACTTGTGGAGCGAGAGCGACTGGAACACGAGTACGTGTTGCTCAAGCAGACGACTATGTTGGTGACGTAGATCACCAAGATGTTTACACAGAGTGCCCTCTCCTGCCTAGAGTATGCCGCTTCAGAGCAGGGGCAGATGTCGCAATACTTAAGTATGCTCAAGATGGAGATTCGAGAGTTCATATCAACTCAACCGTATCATACCTTAAACGAGTTGCAGTCAAGCGCTAGCATGAGGGAGATTGAGTTGGAGATATAGAGGAAGGATGAGAGGATAGCTTCAGGGCAGTTTCAGCCGGCGGCCAAGCAGTTCAAGTCTAATGACTCGAGTTCGGGACTGGTTGAGGGGAGGAGTTCCAAGCGTGACAAGTGTGAGAAGTTTCATGATGGAAGGTTTCGATCTTTTGCATGTCGCAGGTGTTGCAAGGAGGGTCATTTCACCAACGATTGCAGGCAGAGCAGGCGGGTTTGTTTCCATTGCAACCAGGAGGGCCACATCAGAGCTCATTGCCCCTTTCTCGAATTCGGTGAAGTGCAGGATCTACACTTTTAGCTTGCCGATGCCAGATGGATGTCAGGGGAGGGCTGAGGTGCCTAGGGCGGAAGAAAGAGCCTACTAGTTTGTTGCAGAGGATCCAAGTGTAGCGACCATGTCGGTTGCGGGTATGTTTTCTATTTATTTTATTCACGTATTGAATTCATAAATTAGGTTTAGCTTTTGGAAGTTTCCTTCTGGGTGGATGTTATTGTAACGCCTGTGTTTCTAGGCTAGGCATTAATATTGATGTGATAGTCTAGGTTAATCTTTGTAACTCATTTTGAAGAAATGAAAAGGAATTATGTGAATATTATGTGAATTATGTGTTGTATGCTTAATTACTAGGATTTAATTAATTAAGAATAAAAATGAGCGTCAAAAATAAATATTAGATAAAGTCGATATCTATTAAGAAAGTTGTAGTGGTCATGACAAGGATTACTGATATATAAAGAATACCGAAATCCGAGTTATAACGAAGAAGTTATGACCTGTCGAAGTTTCGCGACAAAACCGGCACGAAGCCGAATAACGTAAAAAGTGAGTTTTTGATAAACTACTTTTTAGCCTCAGTGATACAAACGAAAGTCGTAGTATTCGTTAAACCGAGAGTAGGTATAAAAAGAACGCCCAAATCTGACTTCGTATGAGGAAGTTATGATTTTTCTAAGTTTCAGCTTAGCAGTAGACAGCTAAAAACTTGAATTTTAGATCGAGTGATTTTTAGCCGACACAACCTAAACGAGAATCGAAGGTCTCGTCAATAGTAGTACAACGGTAAAAAGACAGACGAAAACGGACGTCGGATGAAGAAGTTATGAATTTTTAACGGATTTCCTGTCCCGGTCTGTTAAAAATAATAATATAAAAATTAAAGTCAAAATTAGCCGACGAAGTCGAAACGAAAGTTGTAGAGCGTAATTTTACCTACGCGTGCATATAAAGAACGTCAAAAACGGAGCATGTATGCGAAAGTTATGGATTTTAGAAGTTTTGGCACAAAAATCGAGAAAAAAATGCCAAATCCGAGAAATTTCGCATGGTGGACTTCGGCCACGTTACCTTCGCTCTATGCGCGCCACGTGTCCGAATTGCTGAGTCACCCGAGGCCACCTGGCGAGGCGTGTCGCGGTCTTCTCGAGTCCGAGGTTCGGTCCAATCGGAAGCTGCCCCGTGTCCGATCTCGGTGTGTCATCAGAAGCGTGTCCGAACCGGAGAGTCGTCCGAAGCGCGGTCCAATAGGAGTCCGACGCGTGACCAGGTGACTCCTCGCATCCGAAGCCGCCTCACCTCGCATCCGACGCGTGTCGCGATGACTCTCACATCCGAGCCAGCTGCTTCGCTCCGCAGACGCCACGTGTCTTCGCCTCCTGTTGCCTCGTGTCTTCGCTGCTGACTCACCCTTCGGACCTCGCCCTATAAATAGAAGGCCTGCGAGCCTTCCCGAGTAATTTTGGAAAATTGGCAATTTTCACCCCTAAACCCATTTTTAAGCTATTTTCACTTCCCCCGAAGCCCCGGTATCAATGATAGCACCCGAAACACGCCCCGAAGTGCCCGAAGTGCCCGAAGACCCGAAAATTTTTATCTTTTCGGTTTTGAAGCCCGACCCTCGCAGAGCCTGGTTTCTTAATAAAACTCCCGGTTTTATTAGAAACGATCGTTTTAGGAAACGAAGTGCTGCCCGATTATCATTAAATTATGTGAGTGTGTAGTCACTTTCACCTTACACATAGATATGAAGTATTTTATATAAAATACGTGATGTATGAATATATATTGTTTGTTTATTTGAGATGGATGTTGAAGGAATGATTTATATAGGTTTTTAAATAATTTAAACTGTATATGTATTTTTATCTACAAAAATGTTGGGTAAAACGTGGGTAGATGAAATAGTTGGTGTGTGATGAAAGATGAGTTGGAGAAATGAGATGATCAGTGATATAGATCATGAGTTGAGGGTGAGTGGTGAATTATGAGAGAATCACTTACCCAAACGTTGGCCCCCTTCATTCAGCAGAGTATGGATGACAACCATGGACTATTCTAGATGATCTGTGGAACATTAGCAGGCTCGCAACCTGTAAGTGTGTGAACTATATGTTCATCAGTTGTACTCTAAAAACACATTGACATGTATTGCAGAGGGGGATTCCCATGAATAATACTTCTCAGGATCGCGGGAAGGCGCCGACTTGATTGTACACACACTTGAGATGAAGTTTATGTTTTGTGGATCCTGGATTTTTATTAGACGATTTGTGATATTTGTGTTTTGACAATTTGACACTTGTGGTTTTGGAATGTGATAATGGGAATTATGTGTTTTAAAAATGAAAAATTTGTTTGAAATTTACGGTGTTACACTGTTGACTTTGACCGTTGACCTTGAGGGTTGACTTTTGACTTGTGGACTTTCGTTCAATTGTTAATAGGTAGATTAAGGTCTTGCCTTGTGTGATTATCTAAGTGGCGTTTAGCACCTGTTGTGGGATTTTGAGGGCATGTTGAATTTTGAGCTGCTTTGTAAGGTGAGTCTCCTCACAGTACTTGCAGGTTGAAGGAACCAATGTCGGCCCATTGGATTATGTTATAGTATGCTAGCAGTCTTTGTGAATATTGCATGTATTGTATGTGTTTGTATGTATACCGAGATGGGGTCCGATGCCAGGTGTAACGTCCCAAAAATTATAAGGTAAAAATTTCATTTTTAAATCAACCATAAACACCATTTAATCATTTGTATCATTTCAAGGTATATTAGAGTAAAAAATTGTTATCGGATTACAATTCCAAATCATAAAGTGCGGAAACATGGGTGGATGCGCTACGATCAAGCCGGGCCCTTCCCTCTCGAACCGGCAGTACCTGAAAATCATTTTAAACATAAACCGTAAGCACGAAGCTTAGTGAGTTTCCCAAAATACCGCATACCATACATATTTGCGAGCTCAAGGCTGTGTCAGGTCTATTTCACCACCGGGTCTATTTTACCCCCGAGTCTATTTCAACTCATGTGTCGGCCTAAGGCCGTACCGGGTCTATTTCACCCCCGAGTCTATTTCAACTCATATGTGAGCACACGGCTGTACCGGGTCTATTTCACCCCACATACATATAGCAAACAGGCACACAAGCATACATACATACAACATGAGTCACAAAGACTACAAGTACATACAATCCTAGTGTCCTACACTATAGTGAGCAAACTCACCTAAATCACAAAGCCGACTAACACTTAGCTCAACACCGTGCCGACCACCGCTAACTGTTCCCCTGCTAAATCATGGGTGCTTAACACCTCCTATCAATCCACGCAAGGTAAACCCTAAGTCTACCTTTTAAAACCAGAATTTAACCAAAAGTCAACCTAGGCCAAAAGTCAACGGTCAAATTCAAAGTCAACAGCCCAATGTCAACTTATCCATCCTCACATCGTGACGAGTCCTTGGTCACGTCGTGAGATCTCACTCAGTACGATTCCAACTCATCCCAACTCAACTCAGTCAACTCAGACATGAAAAGTCACTGGAGCTGACCTCACATCATGAGAAGCCTCCTCGCACTTCGTGAGCTCCAGGAAGCTAATCCAAATACGTGGTCATTCAACCCTCACGTCGTGAGACTCCATGTCTCACGCCGTGAGAACAATCTGAAGCCAAAACTCTAACTTTTAAGTCCTTAATCCATTAAGCCTTGAACTATAACTTTCCATAAGGTCTTATAACTCTATAATGCACTGGAAAGTTGATGATTTTAAGACGTATATGTCCAATACATGTTTAGATCTTATTTGGGTCAAAAGTTGAAGAAAAGACATCCAACTTTCATGCAATGTTCCAAAACTCAACCATTCACTAGATCTGAACTCCATATCACTCTTAAGACCCTAATAACTCATAAAGTTGCCAACTTTATGGTTTCCATCCATCAAACTTGCACAACCAAGAAGAAAAGTGGGACAAAACTTAGATCTAGCCTCATATAACAATAAAGGAGGAAGCTTTGACACTTACAAAGGTCCAGCTACAATGTGAGGTGATGATGATGATGATTCCTTGCAAGCTTCTTCAAAAGATCACCTTCTTCGTCTTCCTTTCTCCTTCTTCCAAACCAAGAAAAGATCCAAAATTACTAGAGATCAAGCAAAGATGAAGACTAGGGTTTTTATAGAGGTGAAAGAGGGTTTCGAGGCTGATAAGAACCCTAAAATTAGTTTAGATATGCTTAAATATGAAGGAAACCTAAAAGATCATGGGATTAGGCTGTAGCAGCTCTCACGTCATGAGCCTCTACGTCTCATGTCGTGAGGCCAGTCTCGAACAAAAGTGTCCATACAACCCATCTCACGTCGTGAGCCTCTATGTCTCACTTCGCGAGGCTTCTTT
The DNA here is from genome assembly GCF_052849685.1 of Lactuca virosa. NCBI lineage: Eukaryota > Viridiplantae > Streptophyta > Magnoliopsida > Asterales > Asteraceae > Lactuca > Lactuca virosa. The sequence continues at coordinate 213,198,188 of NC_136434.1, forward strand.
TCTTCTAAACTCCAACCTTTTGACTCCTTGAAACCCTAATTCGTTTCATCCTGGAAAATGGGTGTTACAACTCTTCCCCACTTAAATTAGATTTCATCATCGAAATCACTCCTTACTACCTTCCAGATGCGACAGACAACCTGGACGATACTTTCACTGTAACGTCCCAAAAATATAACCCAAAATTTTCATTTTAAATTTTATAAAACAGTAATCCAAAACATTGTCATACAGCCAAGAAAGACCAAAGTGTATTACTACATCACAAAATATCAGAGTAAATCTCAAAGTGCGGAATAGAGTGGTGTGTGCTCTGAAATCATCCCAGGCTCTTTCGAACCAGAAGTACTTGAAACATAAACTGAAAACCGTAAGCCCAAAGCTTAGTGAGTTCCCCAAACTACCACATACTATACGTAATAAACACATACTGGGCCCCCGCCCCGCGTCGGGCCTCGCCCGACATCGAGTCCCATTCGGCCTCGGGCCCCGCTCGGATTACAGATCTGTCATTCATTAGGCCCCACTTTACATCGGGCTCCACCCGGTACACATAATAAACATATAAACATATAATCATGCTAACACATGCGATAATCACAAAGACAATAACATACAATACATTAATTGGGCCTCACTTGGTATACATACTAGCACATAACATATGCAAGAGTCACGCATACATCTAGCATCCTAACGTAATAATCATGGGCCGACATTGGTGCCTTCGACCTGCTAAACACAGTGAGGAAACTCACCTCAGACTGCTGGTTCGCTAAAATCCCCGCGCTATCAACAAGAATAACTTCCAGTTAATAATCAGATCCCGACTCACACTAAGAGTCCAAAATAGGGTAAAAGACCTTTTTACCCTTTACCGAACTTGGCCCAAGGCCAAGGCCCAATCCAACTATCCAAAAGGCCAAAATTCCAAAATGATCAGCCAAGCCCAAAATATGGCCCAATCTTCCAAATTGGGCCCAAATCCCTTCATGGGCCTTTAATCAAAAGAGTCCAATAAAATACCATCAGCCCAAAAATAGAACTCTGATGGCCCAACAAAGCCCTAGACTCCTAAGGTCTAATCATGGGCTTAATACCGAAAAGCCCAAAACTCAAAAGCCCACTGATAAGTACGCGAAGCGTACTCAGCTCGTACGCTTAGCGTACACACTCTGGGGTTTGTATGCGCAACGTACCAGCTTGTACGCCCAACGTACTCCCCAGTTGGCCAAATTTCATTATTAAGATCTCATTCGGTTAAGAGTTCAACCCAACTCTCAGATCTGACTTCCTTAAGGTGACTTATCACGTAGAGTTGGCAACTTTACGTGCATGCATCACTTAATGGGGCTCTAGATCTCAAAAGAGCTTAACAAAGGGTCTTAACACATGCATGGGTCCATAAACACCTCAAAGCTTGCATTTTTATGGACAAAGGGACCAAAAGAACCCTAGATCTATCATCAATCACTTCTGGAGTGAAACAAGAAGCCCAATAATCACTCTAAGGACTCAAAAAGCATAAAAATAGCACATAACTAGATCTAGCATCATAGATTAGTAAGATAGGAGCTTTTTACCTCAAAAGGTTAGCAAATGATGAACTAATCCCGGATCCTTAAGCTCCAATCACAACTCCAAATGGTCCACTTCTTCTTCTCCTTAAAAAAGCACCAACAAACACACTTTATGGCTCAAAACTCTCAAGAACACACTAGGGTTTCGATTTATGGACAAAGGAGAGTGGAGGCTGTCTAAACATGACGAAGTGAGGCTATCACAAGGTTTAAATAGGGTGAAAACCCTAAAATTAGGGTTTCATTAATCCACACGTACGCCATGCGTACTCCACGTACGCCCAGCGTACATGGACCGAATGTGCAATCAACTTCGGGCTAGTACACTAAGCGTACCACCCTGTACGCTCCACATACTAGCTTAAGGACTAAAATTGCAAACTTTTAAGAATAAAGAGGTTAAATTCATAACTTACCAAATTCAACTGTTACAATTGTCCCCTACTTGAATCAGACTTCGTCCTCGAAGTCCGCTGCTCCAAATAACTCTGGATAGTGCTCCCTCATCTCATTTTCCGACTCCCATGTCCATTCAGAACCCTTGCGATGATGTCATTGGACTTTCACCGATTCAACAACCTTGTTCCTCAAGGTTTTTGTCTTCCGGTCAAGAATCATCATCGGTCTCTCAATATAATTCAGGCGACCATCCACCTGAATATCCTCCAATGGAACCACTGCGGAATCATCAACTAAACACTTCTGTAGCTGAGAGACATGGAACGTGATATGGATCTGACTTAGCTCATCTGGAAGATCCAAGCGATATGCAACCCGACCCACTCGGGCCAAAACCCTAAAAGGACCAATATACCTGGCGCCCAGCTTACCCTTCTTCCTGAATCGGATGACACATTTCCAAGGTGACACCTTCAGGAGAACCATATCCCCACCTAGAACTCTAAGTCTGATCGGCGTCTGTCAGCATAACTCTTTTTACGACTCTGACCTGTCTGGAGCCTGCTTCGAACCTGTTGGATCAACTCAGTGGTCTTGAGTACCACCTCGGTACTCCTTATAACCCGCTAACCGACCTCGCCCCAACAAATCGGGGTCTTGCATTTCCTCCCGCAGAGCATCTCAAAAGCAGGTCGATCAATGTTGGCATGATAATTGTTGTTATACGAAAATTACACTAAAGGAAGATACGTATCCCAACTCCCACCAAAGTCTAAAGCACACGCCCACAATATATCCTCTAATGTCTGAATCGTCCGCTCGCTCTGACTATCGGCCTGCGGATGGAGGGCTGTACTGAAATGGAGACGAGTACCCAACTCATCATGGAACCTCTTCCAAAACCTAGAAGTAAACCAGACATCTATGTCTGAAACCACGGAAACCGGCACGCCATGCCGTGCCACAACCTCCCTAATGTACACCTTGGCTAACTTCTCCGCAGAGATACTCTCCTGAATCGGGATCAAATGTGCGCTCTTGGTCAATCTATCCACGATGACCCAAATCGAATCCACTTCATGCATAGTCTGAGGCTACTTCATGACGAAATCGATGGTGATCTCCTCCCATTTCCATACAGGAATCTCCAATGGCCTCATCTTGCCAAGAGGTCGCTGATGCTCGGCTTTGACTTTCCTACAAGTCAAGCACCGCTCCACATACCAAGCCACATCCCTCTTCATGCAAGGCCACCAATAATTAGGACGAATATCTCTAAACATCTTCGTCACCCTGCGATGAATGGAGAACCTAGACTTGTGCGCCTCCTCCATCAAAACCTGACGCACGCCGCCCTAATATGGAACCCACACCCTCCTATGAAGAGTCAACGACCCGCAGCTATCATAATCGAAGGAAGACACCTGACCCGCAATATGCTCACTCTTCTGGTGCTCCTCCTTCATAGCCCCGATCTGAGCCTCCCGAATCCGCTCCAACAACGGAGTAATCACGGTCATCCTCACACATATATCCCTAATTGGAGCCGCGACCACCTTGAGGCTGAGAGCATCGGCCACCACATTGTCCTTCCCTGGGTGATAAAGGATCTCACAATCATAATCCTTCACCACATCTAACCATTGACGCTGCCTTATATTTAGATTTGGCTGATCCATCAGGTACCTCGGGCTCTTGTGATCCGTGTAAATGGTACAATGGATCCCATAAAGGTAATGTCGCCAAATCTTGAGGGCGAAAACCACATCCCCCAGCTCCAAATCACGCGTCAAATAATTCTCCTCATGAGGATTCAGCTGCCTCAACCGTAAGCTATCACGCGACCCCTATGCATCAACACTTACCCAAACCCGTGATCGATGAATCACAATAAACCACAAAATCATCAACACCCTCCGGCAGGGTCAAAATCGGCGCCTCGCATAACCGCTTTATCAAGGTCTCAAAAGCTTCCTGCTGCTCAGGCCCCCAACGAAATGTAACAGTCTTCTTTGTCAACAGAGTCAAAGGAACCACTATCTTGGATAAATCCTGGATAAACCTCCGATAATAGCCTGATAGACCAAGAAAACTTCGAATCTCAGATGGAGACCTCAGAACCTCCCACTACATCACGTCCTCGACCATGGCCGGATTGACCAGAATACCATTCTGGTTGACTAGGTTCCCTAGAAACTGAACCTCGCACAACCAAAACTCATACTTGGACAACTTTGCGAAAAGTCTCTCCTTCCTCAAAGTCTCCAGCACCTCCCTCAAGTGCTCCTCGTGCTGCTCCTGGATGTTGGAATAGACCAAGATATCATCAATGAATACAATCACAGACCGATCCAACATCGGCCTGCACACACGGTTCATGAGATCCATGAACGCAACTGGAGCATTGGTGAGCCCAAAAATCATCACCACGAACTCGTAATGACCATAACGAGTTCTAAAAGCTGCCTTCTGCACATCCTCGGGAGTGGATAACGGTTCTTCACCGTTACCTTATTCAGCTCCCGGTAGTCAATGCACATGCGATGAGACCCATCCTTCTTCTTCACAAACAAGATCGGTGCTCCCCATGGTGAACTTCTCGGTCAAATGAATCCCTTATCTAACAACTCCTGCAGCTATGTAGACAACTCTCGCATCTCGAGAGGAGCCAACCGATACGGTGCTTTGGCTATCGGAGCCGCATCGGGAACCAGATCAATCCTGAACTCAACCTGCCTCTCCGGAGGCACCCCAAGAAAATCCTCTGTAAATACTTCTAGATAATCCAGCACAATAGGCACATCATCCATAGTCGCCTTACCTTTATCACGGGTATCCATAACATAGGCGACAAATCCGGAACAACCCTGCTGAATATAACGTCTGGCCCTCGTTGATGAACACAAAATCTGTTGGGTTTTGAGCATTCTAACACTCCTATGGTGTACATGCAACCCTATAAACCTTGGATCTATGTTTTCTCTATTATACATGCAAATATTAACTATTCCAAGGTTTCATCCTAACTAGCATATTATGAAGCACCTATACTACAAAGTTCTAGTTAGATGACATACCTTTTGATGTAGCTTGATGTCTTCAAGCTTTAAGAGCTTAGCCCCAATAGTGTGGAAGCCTCAAATGGAATCACAAATCACCAAAACACCTTGGAAGAACTTGAGAGAATATGTATGCACACTAAAATCGGCCCACTCTTATTTTCACACACTTGTGCCAATTTTGTGAGCCAAGGACCCCTTTATATATTATGGAGGATTAGGGTTACATCCATGTAAACCCTAATACCCATGACCTTTCATTTACATAGGATCCATGGGTTAAAAGCTCCATGGACCATCCATGAAAGCTTAGCCCAACTTAAATGAACTTGGCCCATTCCATATATATAAGAGTCCATATTTAATTAGTTCTTTTTGATCACTTAATTAATTCTAAATTAATTCTTGATCAATACTAATTAAATAATATGATTCCATATTAATATATTAGAACTTATAATATATTAATATAAATCATAAATATACTATTCTCAAACGACTATCCATATAAATTGTGCCAGTGAAGTGCAACCCAAATGGACCATGCCGGGTCGGGTCAAGTACATACCAAATATAGTTATGGACTTAGACATTAATCCAACAGTCTCCCACTTGGATAAGTCTAAAACTATTATTGAGTATGACTTCAAAACTTAACTGGCAATCGTAGCTCTTAAAGCCGCTGTCGAACTCTGACCTTGTCAATGACTTGTCCATTAGATAAGGGATCATATATTCCTCCATTCTAGATATCATATGGACTGAGACATGGATTATAATCATTCTCTCTGTCCATTTGTTGTTTCCCGATTTTCAATTTATGATGACTGACTGATTGAACAAATCAAATCAGTCATGGCTTGGCCAAGCACTCACATGTGTCATCGCTAAATCATCGAGGGGCCCACATATATCGCTTTTATCCCGAAGGTAAAAGGAATGGATAAACTTCGACTCATATGGCTTGTTCTACTACTTGTTGAATCATACACAAAGGCACGTTTTATAACATCGAGTTACCAAATGCGTTTTCGTGCAATCAATGTATAACCAACTCATAGTAACAACTCATATCTCTAGGTTTGAAGAATATAAGATATTATCGTCTCATGATCACTCGTGATAAAATCCATGAAGTGATTCAAATGAGCGCGGGTTAAATCCAATACTCAGAACTTATGAGCACTCATGAGTGTTGTAGCACCACTTTGTCCACCAACTTGGACCCCTACAAACCAACCCATGACAGTCTTGATTCATATATACTTCCAACATATGACCGACTGTGGATGGTTTGAATAACTTAATCATTCAGGAAGAACGACTTAGTTATTCTGGAATTCAAAACATGCAAAGTGAAACACAAGAATAAATGAATCAAATATGGTATCAAACCCTATGAATATAAATAAACACTTTTATCTATCACCATACTGATTACTCATTATTCATTGTTTCGGTTTTATCAACTTTATACTTGAATTAAAAACACTAGTTGTCCCATGCTCCAAGCATGTACACTATGTTTTTCTTAAACAATAGCTTTGCCATACACCAAGTATGCACTCTATGTTTGTCTATGATCCTTGCTTTGTGAAATAAACCAATTGAACATAATTTCAATGATTCTAATTTCACACTCCCAAATCCTTATCGAAAAATGTGAAAATTTCAAATTCCTATCATTTATCGAAATCTGTTTAGATTTTAAACTTATATGCACTGACCCTCCTGTAATGAATATGTACAAAGTCACAAAGACTTGTCAACAGTCATTATAAGGTATTCTAATGGAGATCAACTCCATGGAAACTAAGTCTCATATTCAAAGTACATTGCTTTGGACATGCTTCTTGCATTAAGTTTTCTAATCTTACACAGATAACTTCCACCTATGGAGACAACTCCATATTCTCATTTTGACTATCACTTCTGAATAAGAGATGCCTCTTTTCAGAATATGTCAATATGGTCCTTCCAAAATTAGCACTATACTTCCAACTGTCCCTGAGCATCCAATCTTTGGTAAACCTCAGATTGTCCTCAACAATTGCTTAATCATTTTAGTCATATCCAATTCTAGACCTTTTCCCTTCTTAATGCCTCTGGGCATTTGGAAAAATTTAGAAATGACAAATATTATAGCACATGCAATCGATCCTGTACCCAAAGCAAATGGTACACGATTCATGATGTCTCACATAAAGACATGATTCTAGACCAGTCTTTTGCTACAATATTTTTATTTGCCATGTTTTCAAAATTTGACTATGAAGAGGGATGCCGTAATCATAATCGAATTTTGAGAACGCAATATATAGAATTTCCTTAAGTTGAACCAATCCAACATGAAATTCATATATATATTCTTGACTAAAGATGATTAAGGTCTCAATCTAAACCTTTAGAACTGAAATGAAGTATATCCTCTCCCTTAATTATAGCAAAACAACTTTTTCAATCCCTGCAGCCTCACGAATTGAAACTTTTGTTTTCTATAATTAACATTGCTAACTTGCAACACTAACAATAATTATCATGCTCCCACTAACATGATGATTATTAGCATAACACTTATGCTCCCACTAGCTTTGACATGTACTCAGAAATCAGCTGGACTTCTAGAAATCAATACTTTATTGACTTTCTTACCAAAGTTCAGATTTCTGATACGAGATGCTTTGATAAAACTTTATCAAAATCATACACCTTTCCTTAGATAGCATGCATGTGTGTCTAAACAATTTCAGAACTATGAAAAGGGATGCCGTAATCATAGTCTCAATTGTTTAGACCTTTTGTCATCTGCTTCAAATTTACTTGGTGGAAGTGTTTCCTCACCATCATTTTCATGAATCAGAGAGAAACCTTATGACCCTTAGATTTTATGGTGTATGTGTTCTTATCCATGTGAATCGTCAAAACCATAGTCACAAGACAAGGATAATGACAAATCCAAACTCATATGGACTGAACTTATGCAATCTTAACTTCTTGCCACCTGGCAGTACAGGGCCTGCCATTGCTTCCAAGTTGTTATGCAACCAATTGAGAACTTTCAGAACTCCTATGCAAAGCCAACTTTAACTGGAATGGGCACAGAATATGTCAACACGATAGGTTATAAACCTCAAGTCGTGTGCTAGTGAAGAACCTCATGTTTTATTCTTGATTAGTTCTTGAAATTCTTTTTAGGATCTTTAAGACTCCCACTATCCTCTTGACATATAAGACTATCTTGCCAAATATTCAAGAGATAGTGCGGATTCTTTATCAAGACAAACACTTCACACAATTGGGCTTAGTTGGTCTTTGTTTTATCCAAAACATCACAACTTACCAATTTCAAATGTACAAGAGTAGGACACTTTTACTCTTACATTTGACAAGTGTTTTAAACCTTTCTTTAAGATATGTCACTCAAGTTACAATCTTGGAGTATGACTCTAAGAATTGTTTTGGAACGAAGTATGACTCATCTTCCTGATCTAACCATTTCAACAATTCATGACTCCTCTTCTTAGTCATAAGAATGCACTAAGATGACCTTTAGAGGACTAATTGTGATATGATTTCTAAATCATTAAGATGATCACAAAAATGATACTAAAGTACTCTCCCATCTTTTCAGATTTGAGAAACTTTTATCTTTCTGCCTAATTTGATTCTTCCCATTCGTTCTGCCATACATTGAGACTTTTCCAATGTTTCAGAATTATACTTAAACTTGTAAGTATAACCATATTTACTAAACTTTAGTAAATCAAATATTCTTAACGAGCTTTGTGGTGGACATGACCAGTGCACAAGAATGTGTACTCGATCCCTTTAGTCCTTCACTTGACTCACACATCCATGTGAACAAGTAATTAGTCTTGATTTTCCAATGCTTGAAAGTTCTCATTCATCATACTATTCAACTTGCATGATTCCAAGTTTCGGTCCAATTGAAACTTGGGTGATGAGGAACTTTCCTGATTTGGTAAATTTAGACACTACCACAAATAAAAGAATCAAATCCATTTTCCAATATTGCTGTCAGTGGAATCATATAAGCAACAATTTTCCACAAATGCCATTGTAAGGATACTTCAAATAAATAAAATTAAACAATTTTCTTTTATTTTAAAACTTTGCGGAAAAACTTATCCTTACAATCCACATGGAAAATTGTTGTTATCTATTCCTTAGCAATATATCATAACTTCTTAAGCAACTGCTCAAAATTCTGATGGGATCGAAATCCACCTTCGCGATCAGAATCAACATATACTTCCTTTAAGATTTCTCTCTATTCTTTGATTCTTAAAACATCAACATGTGACCCAGTCACATCATGTAATGAGGATCTCAGAATAGAACTTAACAGAATTAGATAATGGGCTCTACCTGATGTAGAGTCAAACTTATTAACTTTAACATCATTAGGTAAATTTGGCAGCTTTGCAATCAACGCCCCTTCCTTTGGCAAAATAAACATATGGACCCTTTGATAATGGGATTATCTCAGACTTAGCCTTTCTCTTTACCATTTGGTCAACCGGGTTGACTATGGCCAATCCCTTTCCATTGGGAAGAGAATGCTTTTTCTGGATTTCCAGTGTCACCATTGTCACTGTCCATAAAGTTTTTGGGAAGTTGATCTTCTAATCAAATTTGCTTTACTATTGTTCCAAATCATTGCTGATTCAGCAGCACCAAGCAAATAGATATGATCATTAAGGTTCATGTCATAGTCTGTTTCATAGTAGTCCCAAAGGAACTCACTATGTGACTTAGAAAGTGATTGAACATCTAACTTTCTCAAGACTTTGACACCCAACTCTCCTGGCTTGTCAATATGTGACTTCATCTCTAAGATGTGATCACACATAGACCTTGCTTGCCATTAGGGCTTGAGTGACCTTGAACTTGTGGGTTAGGGAGAATAATTGGAGGAGGTGGAGGAAGAGAAGTATGACTTCCATGAGCCAAACTCGGGAAGTCATATTCATTAGGAAAGCTTGGTTTGGGAAGATCATTGTTGTCTAAACCATACATCAACAATGGGAGAAATTCACGTAAAGTTGATTTAAGTCCTTAATATAACACCCAATATGATATATTAAGGCTAGGACCCAACAAACTATTTTATAACTTGGAAGAGGGATGCCGTAATCCAAGCTATAAAATATTTGAAGGTAGGTGAATGACGATTCACCAATTTTCACCAAGATAAATGAAATGTATTATTAGGTTTTAATTGGTTTTGAAACTCCTAGATTCTTTTGAGATTCATTGAACTTTTCAATGGCATGTTTCAATCTCGAGTGTGCCCTTCAGGTTTTGTGACTGGGATGCCGAGGATCACAAAACAAGGTGTGAAGTAACCATGCAAATATACTTGGTACCCTTAATATTTACCCCTCAATCGATGTGCCGGTTAACCACACACGCTCCAATGATACTATGATAAACATTAAGTTACCCTTTGCCTACTTTGTTAAGTCCAGGTTAGTGTGCCGGTTAACCACACACGCTCCACTAACAGCTTAAACAAAGTGCAAAGTGTAATTTCATGGATTAGCACCTTGTTCACATTTTCCTAAGTAACTAAGATTGGGAATTTATAAGTGTTTAGTTACTTAGTATTTATCATTATACTTATAATGAAGGGAGAATTATAGTCCTTGTCCTACCTGTTCGGCTAACGACCCTCCACCGGTCAAGGAAGCGGTGAGTGAGAGTGGACACCCATTAAACTGCCATTTTATAGGCAGTAACCTTATACCCCGCTTATAGACCGGCTTCGTGAATGAGGCCTACTAATGGTAAGACGACTTGCTCTTATACATATAATATATTAAACTTTTAATATTATAATAGTATAAGGGTGTATTTTAGACATTTAAAATACTTGGTGGTTTAATCTATTAATTAAACTAGACTTTTAATTTAATTAAACTCAAACCATATATTTATGAATTAATAATACTCTTTTAATTAAACGCTTTAATTAACTATTAATAAAGTCCATAAGAGTTAATTTGAACTATTCAACAAAACATCATAATTCCAATTATTAAACTCAAAATTAAAACCATTTAATTAATTGTTTAAGTTATGAACCCAAGAGTTTTAGAATTCAATTCTTTTTTTCATAAAAAACTTTTCTCAAATTCCAAAACTTGAGGGCAAGTTTTGTAATTCTTGAAAACCTTTGGATTCCATAACTTATGGAATTAATGGTGTTTTATGATGAAACTTTCCATGTTCCATAACTTAAGAACAAGTTATGGAATTCTTTAAAACATTAACACCAAATTTTGTAACTCCATAAAAACTTTGAATCAAAATTTTTTTTTTTTAAAAAAAACTTTCATATCCATAACTTATGGAAGTTTCAAAAACCTTTAAGATCACAACTTTAAAAAAAACTTTTGAGCTCCAAAATTTTATGACAAAATATGTAACTCCTTAAAACATTTAGATCAAACTTTTAAAACTAATAAAATAATCATATCATTTTATCTTTTACTAAATTTGACCTAATTCAACTCATATAACAAATTATTCAAATTTTACAAATAATTCGTTTTTCACAAAACAAGTAATTATCTTAAAATTTGACAAACGTCATGTTTTTTTTCCTTTTTTTTTCAACTTGAAAATAAAACATTTGCATCAATATAACAGAAAACAACCCATGGCTCTGATACCACTGTTGGGTTTTGAGCATTCTAACACTCCTATGGTGTACATGCAACCCTATAAACCTTGGATCTATGTTTTCTCTATTATACATGCAAATATTAACTATTCCAAGGTTTCATCCTAACTAGCATATTATGAAGCACCTATACTACAAAGTTCTAGTTAGATGACATACCTTTTGATGTAGCTTGATGTCTTCAAGCTTTAAGAGCTTAGCCCCAATAGTGTAGAAACCTCAAATGGAATCACAAATCACCAAAACACCTTGGAAGAACTTGAGAGAATATGTATGCACACTAAAACCGGCCCACTCTTATTTTCACACACTTGTGCCAATTTTGTGAGCCAAGGACCCCTTTATATATTATGGAGGATTAGGGTTACATCCATGTAAACCCTAATACCCATGACCTTTCATTTACATAGGATCCATGGGTTAAAAGCTCTATGGACCATCCATGAAAGCTTAGCCCAACCTAAATGAACTTGGCCCATTCCATATATATAAGAGTCCATATTTAATTAGTTCTTTTTGATCACTTAATTAATTCTAAATTAATTCTTGATCAATACTAATTAAATAATATGATTCCATATTAATACATTAGAACTTATAATATATTAATATAAATCATAAATATACTATTCTCAAAAGACTATCCATATAAATTGTGCCGGTGAAGTGCAACCCAAATGGACCATGCCGGGTCGGGTCAAGTACATACCAAATATAGTTATGGACTTAGACATTAATCCAACAAAATCGGCCCACATTGAGCTCTCTCTACCTGAACTACTAACTCTCCCCCACTTGGGGTTTGAATCCGAACTAACAGCTGCTCACAATCGATCACTGCCCAATTAGGGCTCAACTAATCCATGCCCACGATAACCTTGTTCCCACGTAAAGGAATGGGAACCAAATCAACCGGATACTGCTCCCTGAACATCTGAAGAGTACATCCCCGATGAACCCTCGCTACCCGGACAGATCGATCATCTGCAATCTCGACATCTAAAGGACAATCCAGCTCCCCCGGAGCTCCGGAAAACCTCTTGTTAAGCACAAGCAATACAAAGGATCAGGATGCCCCCAAATCAAACAATACCAAAGCAGAAATACCGTTCATGAGGAACGATCCAAAAATAAAACACATAAATATAAGCAAGCAGTTCAATATAAATAAAGAGATAAGGAGAAGATACATACATGTCACCACATCAGGTGTCGCCCGAGCCTCCTCAACCGTCAACTGAAAAGCCCTACTCTTCACCACAGGTGCATCTGCTTTGCCCTCGCGGCCGTCAGTGATCCGAAGAGTCATAGGAGCGGGTGCTGACATCGGACCCGCTACATCCAAACTCGGACATTGGGCCTTCTTGTGGCTCCTCTGATTGCAATAGAAGCAAATCAGATAAGATCTTGGGGTGGTGGTGGTAGCAGCACAATCCCTGCTAAAATGACATGTTCGACCGCACTTGAAGCATCCCGAACCACCCACCCTGCACGGTCCCTCGTGCGTCCTTCCGCACTTACCTCGGTGGCTCCGGCCCTGCTGGCCTCTCGATCTCGAATCCTGAAGCTTGGGCCTCTTACCCGATCCCCCTGAAACCTGAGCCTGATTCATCTTCCTCTCTCTCTCCTTCTCAATGTCAATCTCTCTCTCTCGGGCTCTAGCTACCATATCCTCCAGTGTATTGCAACTGGATCGGTTCATAAACTGCTGAATATCGCTCCTCAGCATCTCCTGGTACCTTGCTTTCTTCATCTCCTCATCCGCCACAAACTGCGGAACCAAAGCGCCCTATCCTAGAACATCGCAGTGATCTCAGCCACCGTCTCAGTAGTCTGGCGGAGATCCTGAAACTCTTGCACCAACTGTTGCACCTCGATCACTGGTGCAAACTCAGCCCTAAATCTAGTCGTAAAATCATCCAATGTCATCGAATCAACAGCCTCATCACCAACGGAGCGCCCAACCTCCTCCCACCAGTCTTGAGCTCTGTCTTTCAGAAGACAGGAAGCAAGTCTGGCCTTTGGCCCCTCAGGACAATTGCTGGTGCTAAAGGCGTTAGCAACATCTGCTAACCATCGCTACTCACTATCAGGTCCTTCTCCCCGAAGTAGTTTGGAGCCCCACATGCCCGAAAATCCCTGAAGGTCAATGAATGCGCCCCAATCAAGGCTACCATATCAGAACAAAAAGAGATCAAACGCTCATCCAAAATCTCCAGAATGCCCTCCTTGACCGTACCAAAGATCACAGGAGTCTGCTCAAGAATATTGCGGGTGATCTCAGACGAGATGAACTCCAGCATCTGATCATCCAACTTCTCGGCTGCAGAACCTAATCTCGAGCCCTCACTAGCACCACAACTACCAACCGGTCTGCCTCGAAGAGTCACCATACTGAAAATAGACCATATAAACCATCATAATACGTATCAAAATATATCGAGGAATCACAAACTCTATAATTATCCCTCATCAAGATAAGGATCCCAACACTAAATCTCTTCCTAGGTTTTCCTATGGAAAACTTCAAACCACTCTCCGCCATCAGCTGTAGAAGGAACTCCCTCTAACTTCCTCTAACTAGCTCACAAATATAATTACATATCACCAAAACTAGATAATTCTTCGAATGAGAGGTCTCACATTACAACGGTTGGACTCAAACAAGAGCTGCATAATAGAGTTAAAACCTAACCTTCTAAAAGTATCTAGTCTCAGTTATATGTAACTTAACATATTCACTTACTAGTTAGCTGAAAATAGTGAGAACTCCTAAAAAAGCACAAAGCAAACAACATTTGAGAATCGAGTAATCAGAACCAAGCATAACCTAATAAGGCCATCCTATCACTAACTAATCATTACTAGCATGCAAGTCTACAAGCTCATACAATAGGCATACAAAGGCATCTCTCCTATCATTCTATCATGCAAATACTGAGCAGATCCTTATCCCTAACTAGCATGCGATTCACAGATTCACAAATCAAATCATATCATATAACAAGTATGGGTATTTTGGGAAAACTTACTTGAGCTCGTTCGATTGCATGCACCACACCCTTTCTTGTATTAGAAAATTCTTTTCTTTAAAAACATTTCTTTTTGAAATTTATTACCAACTCCTCAGTTTGAGTTCAGACACACCCGAGAGTATGTCTGAATCCCTCAAACCAAGGCTCTGATACCAATTTGTAATGTCCCAAAAATATGACCCAACAATTTCATTTTAAATTTTATGAAACAGTAATCCAAAACATTGTCATACAACCAAAAAAGACCAAAGTGTATTACTACATCACAAAATATCAGAGTAAATCTCAAAGTGCGGAATAGAGTGGTGTGTGCTCTGCAATCATCTCGACCTCTTCCTATTCGAACCAGAAGTACCTGAAACATAAACAGAAAATCATAAGCCCAAAGCTTAGTGAGTTCCCCAAACTACCACATACTATACGTAATAAACACATATCGGGCCCCCGCCCCGCATTGGGCCTCGCTCGAAATCGAGTCTCACTCGGCCTCGGGCCCCGCCCGACATCGAGCCTCGCTCGGAATACAGATCTGTCATTCATTAGGCCCCGCCTGACATCGGGTTGCACCCAGTACACATAATAAACATATAAACATATAATCATGCTAACACGTGCGACAATCGCAAAGACAATAGCATACAATACAGTCATCAGGCCTCGCCCGACATCGAACCTCGATCGGTATACACACCATCACATAACTCATGTAAGAATCACGTAGACATCTAGCATCCTAACATAATAATCTGTAACATCCAGACTTTCAGGTGCATTAATATGGGTTTAACCTTGAGATTCATGGAGTGACTCGGCAAGTTGTGAGTCCAACTCATCGAGTAGAGTCGAGTTGTTCGTGTGTCATTAATGAGTGGACTCGACGAGTCAGAGAGATGACTCGCCGAGTAGGTGCTGGGCAGAGAAACCCTAATTTCCGGGGTTTGGGGTCTATTTAAAGGCACTTATAGCCTCATTTGCGGCTACCCTTCCTTGAGAGAAAAACCTAATCGTACATAGAGAGCCATGAGTGTCTTGGAAGCTAAAACTTGGAGAAGACTAGTGCATCTCTTGAGGAGAAGAGGAGATCATCCAACAAGGAAGCTAGAGAATCAGTGGATCTGGTGTAACTTCGTGCAAGGGCTTGAGTAAGAGGTAAAAGCTTGCACCTTTGTTCTTATTTTGCTTAGATCTTGTTGCTATGGAAGATTAGGGTTTCTTTCACCATTGTTGGGACTTTGAATGCATAAGGTCCCTTTTGAGGTCTAGATTTCAGATATGGACTTTGTGATGTCCAGAGAGTCCAAAGATTATAGCTTTATTTAGCCATATGAGAGTTATTGTGGTTAATCATCCTTGTTAGAGTTATATTGGCATTATGAGCCTTATATACCATGTTTAAATGTAAAGCTCGCAGCTTTACGTGACAATCGACCCTTAGGATGGTAGATCTAGTGTTTGGGGTGATGGATTTGCCTTAAATTGTTTGAATGAGGAATCTGATCGAAGGGACTCGCCGAGTCCATGGCCTGACTCGACGAGTCGGTGAGGGTTTGTCCCGATTGGTCGATTGAGTGATAACTCGGCGAATTGGGGGTCAACTCGACAAGTTGAGCTGGACTTTTTGAGACTTATGAGGATACAAGGGGACTCGATGAGTCGCAAGAGTGCACTTGACGAGTCGGGTCAGACATTGACTGTTGACTCAAGTTTGACTTCTGTTGACTTTGGGGCTTTGGTCAACATGAGTAATAGAGACCATGGAGGGGTAAAATGGTCTTTTATCCACCTCAAAGAGTTAGAGAGAGAGAGATAATAGCCTTCGGTTATTTGAGTTGTGAAAAGAGTATTACTTAGAGATATTCATCCTTTGTGTTAGGCGGAGGCTAGTTCGAGATCCGAGTGCGAGGTTATCTGCTCACCTGCTCGTGAGGTGAGTCTCCTCACTATACATACCTTGAGTGGTGATTTGTGTGACCGGAGGGTCTTATGTGCTTATATTGAGTATTGTGATATCCTGCATTATTTCTTTGTGATTTATGTTGTGTGTTATGCTGAGCTTTATTGAGTTTGGACCGGAGGGTCCACCCGAGTTGTGGGACCGGAGGGTCCCACTGAGACACATTGACCGGAGGGTCTTATCTGAGTTATAGCTATGAGAGGCTAATGGGATATGTGTGCTATTTTGGGGAACTCACTAAGCTTCGTGCTTACCGTGTTATGTGTTATGTGTTTCAGGTTCTTATCAGGATCGCGGGAAGGCGCCGACTTGATTGTACACACATCTGAGTTGGAGATATGTCTTTGGAGGATCCTGGAGTTGTGATAAACAATTTTGAAATGTGTTGATAAATTGATACTTGTGATTTTGAGAAAATATGACATGTGGTTTATTGTGTTTTAAAATGAAAAATTTGGGTTGAAAATTTACGTCGTTACAAGTTGCTATCAGAGCCTTGGTTTGAGGGATTCGGATACACCTTCGTGTATGTCTGGACTCAAACTGAGGATTTGAGAAAGATTTTCAAAAGAGATAAATTTTTCTAAAATGAGAAAGAGTTAAGAGAAAACAAGTTGGAGCAGTGTGTACAATCAGCCAGATCCCGAACGGTGATTTCCCAAAATACCCTTAGTTTTGTGCTATGAGGTATTTATGATATATTATGCATGCTAGAGATAGGCTAGGTATTTCATATTTTAGGACTAGAGTTGCCTGATTTATGATGCCTTAGCCTAGGAGTTGCTGCTATCTGTGATGTGCTTTTGAGTATGTGCTGAGTAAGAGTATCTACCAGGAATCACCTAGAGAGAGAGTTCTGAGTCGATAGATAATCTAGGAGAGATACCTAGATGAGCACTTAAGGAGTCTACTGAAAAGAGTAGTTAGATACCTCGAGAGGTAGTTTTGCCTGAGTCGGCGATGTCTTTTGAGTTGTGAATAGAGCGTGAGGAATTATATGCCAGAGTGGCCTTATGTTTTAGTGGAGGTTAATTGATGCCCGAATACTGCTTGCTTCGTGCTTTGTGGAACTCTTGATGATGGGAGTCAGCTACTAAGTGGATATGACGATATTCAGGAGGTAGATGGTTGGCATCATGAGGAGTTCCTCAGCAGCTGATGGCAGAGGAGTGTGAGAACCTAGGAAGGGCCTAGGTAGTGACTTTAGTCAGATGAGTACGCTGATAAGAGGGGAGTTTTCGCTAGAGAGCGACCAGGTATAACGGGATTGGTGATCGGGGAGGTTTAGCAGCTACTTATGAAATCTGGGACGATCCGTGTGGAAAGTATGGGTAGATATGGCAGGTAGTATGGGCCCGTACTACTGAAAGCAGATGACCCATACTCGAAACAGGTAGAATTCCATAGGTTCTAAGTAGCAGATTGAGAAGAGAGATAACATGGTTCGAGTACCATGATTCATAGCAGATTGAGAAGAGAGATAACATGGTTCAGTTACCATGATTCGTAGCAGATTGAGAGTTGATCACATGGTTTGAGTACCATGATGTGTGGCGGTTAGTGCTTATGGTTTTACTAGTTATCCCGTTGTGATTGATCAGACTGAGAGCAGATATGATAGAGTGTGGGACCAGAGGGCCATGTCGAACGAGTTTCAATAGAACATACCGTGAAAGGGAAACCGAGTTAGTTTCTGGGAGATTTATTTGGTGAGATGCCAGCTGGAGTCGGAAAACTCGGGGATGAGTAAAGATGAGACTTTATGGAGAATTGCAGCCTGAGTTGAGCAGTCGGCCGATAGTTGAGATATCACTCTCTGTGACAAGAGTTGTGCTTTTTCCATTTTCGGTTAGAAGCGAAGGAGATAACGAGCTTCCGGTTTCGGAGTTGGAAGTAAACCCTGTGGGGTAGCATATGGTCACGTCCTTTTCGTCAGAGCGTTTAAGCAACATGTCTACTGCGAAGTATTTCCCATTCCATGAGAGAGTTATTTGTAGGGATCGAGATGAAAGAGAACAAGAAAGTACCTTCCTGGGTGAGACATACTTTTTAGCAGCAGTCTCAGGTGATTACGAGGAGTACACCGGGGCAGTGGCCCTCGTTGCGTATGTTGTGTATCGGCTGTGAGAACGGAGTCTCCTGTTTCTATCCACACGATGGGACGTTGGAGGAAGGATCGGAGATGAGATGTGTTATAGTGCATTATTTTCAGATTTAGAGACGAGACTAATTCGGGACAGTTGGGATATCCGGCGGTGTGTCGGTCTGAGATGTCGAGATGACTAGAGGCAGTCACGTGAGGAGGATTATGAGGTTTGTGGACTTCGAGATAATTGGAGTTATGTGGTTATTATCCGGAAGATCATTGAGCATGGTGTGGTGTATTCCATGAGGCGGAATTGGTACGTGTGGCGAGCCAGTCTGTGAAATAGACTGTGGTATACCAAACGGTGATGGTTCGAACCCTGAGTGCGGGAGAACTGAATACTACCTTGAGAGTGTCAGAGATTTGTTCGAGAGCAGTTAGAGGACTGGATATAGTGACCTGCGGTATGGATACATGAGACCAGGGTTATTGGTGGTCGAGGCGAGGTGCAGAGCGAGATAATGCATGTTGTACGTGTTCAGGAAGGGATGAGTGTCTCCACAGCAGGTGGTCGTTGGTCGGAAACCTTGTGGTGGTTAGGGATTCTTCAAGGTTGTAATGATAAATTCGAGGTGGTTGGCTCGTAAGGATAGTTTCGGCAGTTGAGAATTTTTGGTTCAATGTATGGGTTGTGATTTGGCAGCCAACTTCAGGGTCAGAATATGTGTTCTTGCATTTGAGCAATAGAGGAGCGAGTTTCGGATTGTCGCCAATGTGTTCTGAGTCATTGACGATGCCTTCGTGTTACAATTGAGAGTTGGAATAATCTGAAGTTACGAGTTGTACGAGAGGAAGATTGGTGGTGGAGACGAGATATTATGAGATTCTGGATGGATACATTGCGGTATCCAAGTATGATGTCATGGGTGGCAGATCGGTGGTTGAGGCAAGACATCGTGAGATGCTGTGATGGTGTGCCAAGGTACCCTAGTGATTTATTGTTCCGGTGGGAACCCCACAGTGAATTGTCGTCGGAGTGGGACTGTCTGAGGGAGTATCTGTGCAGAGAAAAGTGCCTTGCCTACGACAACTTACATGAGGAGTGATGGTGCATAAACTGAGTGGGTGTGTGCACTTATCTATGTTGGGTTGTGGGGCATGAGCTAGTGAACTCAGTGTACTGATGACATGATGATGAGATTTTGAGGTGATAAGAGAGCGAGTGGATCCGAGTGGGAGTAGTCACTTAGGATTATCGGGGAAAGACCATGGAGTGAGCCCATGGCAACTCAGTGAGCAAAAGAGTATCGTGTGACTGCGGAGAGCCGCAGCATACGTGAGTCAGAGAAAGGGTATCGTGATACTGTGGGGAGCCGTGGTATTCACTAGTCAGCGAGAGAGTGTCATGATACTGCGGGGGGCCGTAGTATTCACTGGTTAAAGGGAGAGTGTTGTGATACTGCGGGGAGCCGTAGTATTCACGAGTCAGTGAGAAAGTGTCATAGGCCTGCGGGGAGCCGTAGGCTTCACGGGATAGTGAGAGGGAATGTTATGATACTACAGGGAGCCGTATTATTCGCTAGTCGGAGCATGACGCATAAGAGTTTTTAGGCTTGGGTAGCCTTATTCTATGAGTTTTAGGAACCTGGAGGTCGGGCCAGGGGCGAGACTAGGGTCTCCTTAATGATCGGGAATCATTATATTCTGAGTTAAAGTGTGGTTATCGCAATCAGAAGGAATTAGAGAAGTGATGTATGCGTGAGTTACGGGTCATGATTCGTGAGTTGAGTGCTTCCTTGGGACAAGTGGTTCTAATTCTGAGTCAGACCAGGCTCTCGAGTTAGAGTTTGGCTCTAGTGATGTATTGAGTAGGCAAAATGAGATTTCGGATCCAGAGAAGGGATTCCATTTTGAGGGGCATTGTTTGTCGTCTGACAACTTAGGCCTGAGTGAGTCAGTTCGTTGGTACGGGAGGTATCGCGAGACGCATGGAACCAATGAGTAGTAGACGACAGAGGTCGGGGTGAGATGATCTTCAGTTGGGATTGTAGTAATCGCTCGGGGTAAAGCGGACTTCGTGACTTGTGTGTCACACTGGGCCGATATAGTTAGTGT
This sequence comes from Lactuca virosa, assembly GCF_052849685.1. Taxonomy (NCBI): domain Eukaryota; kingdom Viridiplantae; phylum Streptophyta; class Magnoliopsida; order Asterales; family Asteraceae; genus Lactuca; species Lactuca virosa. Next base: position 213,219,125 of record NC_136434.1, read on the forward strand.
GGGAAGGAAGTCAGTGAGAAATGTTGAGGTATGCAATGGGTAACCTTTAGAGGTTCAACTGCTAGGTCGGAAGATGACCTGGTGCTCAGTCTTGAAAGGGATATTGAGAAGGGAGCTGAGGTTTATGTTTGTCAGATGTCGGAGGACGCTTCTGAACAAGCATGATCATTTTTCGTCCCTGAAGTCAAGGTGTTGAGGGTTCGTTGTTCAGAAGGGTTGTGATTGCAGTACAGTGGATGGGTCCCTAGTGCGATGTGATCCTTTCATTCCTTGGTATATGATCTGGATTGTTTATCACGTCTGGGACGAGTGATCGGTAGCCAGTTTTGGGCTTGGACTTGTTTTTATCGGTCTCCACTGGAGAATCAGAGGGGCAGTGAGTTATCGGGTTTTGTTATTCGAGGAGCGATTAACATGGTGATATCTTGAGAAGGCGGTCTGGCAGTGAGACAGGCCACTAGAGTTTCTAGATTCTGGGGAGTCAGAAGGGTTAACGTAGCAACAGAAGGGTCTGTCCTTTTTTCGAGTGGGAGTTCCTATTTGGATTCAGGTGTCCATGAAGGGAGATAGTTGTGTGTTATGAGATCCTTTCAGTGGTGCTTTTCGGTTATTGGGTTCAATCTATGTGTTGTGAGAAGCGATTTCGAGGGCGAAATCTAATTCAAGTGGGGGAGAATTGTAACATACAGACTCTCAGGTGCATTAATATGGGTTTAACCTTGAGATTCATGGAGTGACTCGGCAAGTTATGAGTCCAACTCGTCGAGTAGAGTCGAGTTGTCCGCGTGTCATTAATGAGTGGACTTGACTAGTCAGAGAGCTGACTCGCCGAGTAGGTGCTGGGCAGATAAACCCTAATTTTTGGGGTTTGGGATCTATTTAAAGGAACTTATAGCCTCATTTGCGGCTACCTTTCCTTGAGAGAAAACCCTAATCGTGCATAGAGAGCCATGAGAGCCTTGGAAGCTAAAACTTGGAGAAGACTAGTGCATCTCTTGAGGAGAAAAGGAGATCATCCAACAAGGAAGCTAGAGAATCAGTGGATCTGGTGTAACTTCGTGCAAGGGCTTGAGTAAGAGGTAAAAGCTTGCACCTTTGTTGTTATTTTTCTTAGATCTTGTTGCTATGGAAGATTAGGGTTTCTTTCACCATTGTTGGGACTTTGGATGCATAAGGTCCCTTTTGAGGTCTAGATTTCAGATCTGGACTTTGTGAGGTCCAGAGAGTCCAAAGATTATAGCTTTATTTAGCCATATGCGAGTTATTGTGGTTAATCATCCTTGTTAGAGTTATATTGGCGTTATGAGCCTTATATGCCATGTTTAAACGTAAAGCTTGCGGCTTTACGTGACAATCGACCCTTAGGATGGTAGATCTAGTGTTTGGGGTGATGGATCTGCCGTAAATCGTTTGAATGAGGATTCTGATCGAAGGGACTCGCCGAGTCCATGACCTGACTCGACGAGTCGGTGAGGGTTTGTCCCGATGGGCCGATTGAGTGATAAATCGGCGAGTTGGGGGTCAACTCCACGAGTTGAGCTGGACTTTTTGAGACTTCTGAGGATACGAGGGGACTCGACGAGTCGCAAGAGGGCACTCGACGAGTCGGGTCAGACATAGACTCTTGACTCAAGTTTGACTTCTGTTGACTTTGGGGCTTTGGTCAACATGAGTAACAGAGACCATGGAGGGGTAGAATGGTCTTTTATCCACCTCAAAGAGTTAGAGAGAGAGATAATAGCCTTCGGTTATTTGAGTTATGAAAAGAGTATTACTTAGAGATATTCATCCTTTGTGGGGTAGCATATGGTCGCGTCCTTTTCGTCAGAGCACTTGAGCAACATGTCTACTGCGAAGTATTTCCCATTCCATGAGAGAGTTATTTGTCGGGATCGAGATGAAAGAGAACAAGAAAGTACCTTCCTGGGTGAGACATACTTTTTAGCAGCAGTCCCAGGTGATTACGAGGAGTACAACGGGGCAGTGGCCCTCGTTGCGTATGTTGTGTATCGGCTGTGAGAATGGAGTCTCCTGTTTCTATCCACACGATGGGACGTTGGAGGAAGCATCGGAGACGAGATGTGTTATTGTACATTATTTTCAGATTGAGAGACGAGACTAATTCGGAACAGTTGGGATATCCGGCGGTGTGTCGGTCTGGGATGTCGAGATGACTAGAGGCAGTCACGTGAGGAGGATTATGAGGTTTGTGGACTTCGGGATAGTTGGAGTTATGTTGTTATTATTCGGAAGATCATTGAGCGTGGTGTGGTGTATTCCATGAGGCGGAATTGGTACGTATGGCGAGCCAGTCTGTGGAATAGACTGTGGTATACCAAATGGTGATGGTTCGAACCCTGAGTGGGGGAGAACTGAATACTATCTTGAGAGTGTCAGAGATTTGTTCGAGAACAGTTAGAGGACTGGATATAGTGACCTGCGGTATGGATACATGAGACCAGGGTTATTGGTGGTCGAGGCGAGATGCAGAGCGAGATAATGCATGTTGTACGTGTTCAGGAAGGGATGAGTGTCTCCACAGCAGGTGGCCGTTGGTCGGAAACCTTGTGGTGGTTAGGGATTCTTCAAGTTTGTAATGATAAATTCGAGGTGGTTGGCTCGTAAGGATAGTTTCGGCAGTTGAGAATTTTTGGTTCAATGTATGGGTTGTGATTTGGCAGCCAACTTCAGGGTCAGAATGTGTGTTGTTGCATTTGAGCAATAGAGGAGCGAGTTTCGGATTGTCGCCAATGTGTTCTAAGTCATTGACGATGCCTTCGTGTTACAATTGAGAGTTGGAATAATCTGAAGTTACGAGTTGTACGAGAGGAAGATTGGTGGTGGAGACGAGATATTATGAGATTCTGGATGGATACATTGCGGTATCCAAGTATGATGTCATGGGTGGCAGATCGGTGGTTGAGGCAAGACATCGTGAGATGTTGTGATGGTGTGCCAAGGTACCCTAGTGATTTATTGTTCCGGTGGGAACCCCACAGTGAATTGTCGTCGGAGTGGGACTGTCTGAGGGAGTATCTGTGCAGAGAAAAGTGCCTTGCCTACGAGAACTTACATCAGGAGTGGTGGTGCATAAACTGAGTGGGTGTGTGCACTTATCTATGTTGGGTTGTGGGGCATGAGCTAGTGAACTCAGTGTACTGATGACATGATGATGAGATTTTGAGGTGATAAGAGAGCGAGTGGATCCGAGTGGGAGTAGTCACTTAGGATTATCGGGGAAAGACCATGAAGTGAGCCCATGGCAACTCAGTGAGCAAAAGAGTATCGTGTGACTGCGGAGAGCCGCAGCATACGTGAGTCAGAGAAAGGGTATCGTGATACTGTGGGGAGCCGTGGTATTCACTAGTCAGCGAGAGAGTGTCGTGATACTGTGGGGGGCCGTAGTATTCACTGGTTAAAGGGAGAGTGTTGTGATACTGCGGGGAGCCGTAGTATTCACGAGTCAGTGAGAAAGTGTCATAGGCCTGCGGGGAGCCGTAGGCTTCACGGGATAGTGAGAGGGAATGTTATGATACTATGGGGAGCCGTATTATTCGCTAGTCGAAGCATGACGCAGAATAGTTTTTAGGCTTGGGTAGCCTTATTCTATGAGTTTTAGGAACCTGGAGGTCAGACCAGGGGCGAGACTGGGGTCTCCTTAATGATCGGGAATCGTTATATTCTAAGTTAAGGTGTTGTTTTCGCAATCAGAAGGAATTGGAGAAGTGATGTATGCGTGAGTTGTGGGTCACGGGTCGTGAGTTGAGTGCTTCCTTGGGACAAGTGGTTCCAATTCTGAGTCAGACCAGGCTCTCGAGTTAGAGTTTGGCTCTAGTGATGTATTGAGTAGGCGAAATGAGATTTCGGATCCAGAGAAAGGATTCCATTTTGAGGGGCATTGTTTGTCGTCTGACAACTTAGGCCTGAGTGGGTCAGTTAGTTGGTATGGGAGGTATCGCGAGATGCATGGAACCAATGAGTAGTAGACGACAGAGGTCGGGGTGAGATGATCTTCAGTTGGGATTGTAGTAATCGCTCGGGGTAAAGCGGACTTCATGACTTGTGTGTCACACTGGGCCGAGATAGTTAGTGTGGGAAGGAAGTCAGTGAGAAATGTTGTGGTATGCAATGGGTAACCTTTGGAGGTTCAACTGCTAGGTCGGAAGATGACCTGGTGCTCAGTCTTGAAAGGGATATTGAGAAGGGAGCTGAGGTTTATGTTTGTCAGATGTCGGAGGACGCTTCTGAACAAGCATGATCATTTTTCGTGCCTGAAGTCAGGGTGTTGAGGGTTCGTTGGTCAGAAGGGTTGTGATTGCAGTACAGTGGATGGGTCCCTAGTGCGATGTGATCCTTTCATTCCTTGGTATATGATTTGGATTGTTTATCACGTCTGGGACGAGTGATCGGTAGCCAGTTTTGGGCTTGGACTTGCTTTTATCGGTCCCCACTGGAGAATCAGAGGGGCAGTGAGTTATCAGGTTTTGTTACTCGAGGAGCGAATAACATGGTGATATCTTGAGAAGGAGGTCTGGCAGTGAGATAGGCCACTAGAGTTTCCATATTCTGGGGAGTCAGAAGGGTTATCGTAACGACAGAAGGGTCTGTCCTTTTTCCGAGTGGGAGTTCCTGTTTGGATTCAGGTGTCCATGGAGGGAGATAGTTGTGTGTTATGAGATCCTTTCGGTGGTGCTTTTCGGTTATTGGGTTCAATCTATGTGTTGTGAGAAGCGATTTCGAGGGCGAAATCTAATTCAAGTGGGGGAGAATTGTAACATCCAGACTTTCAGGTGCATCAATACGGGTTTAGCCATGAGATTTATGGACTGACTCGGCAATTTGTGAGTCGAACTCGTCGAGTAGAGTCTAGTTGTCCGCGTGTCATTAATGAGTGGACTCGACGAGTGAGAGAGCTGACTCGTCGAGTAGGTGCTGGGCAGAGAAACCCTAATTTCTAGGGTTTGGGATGTATTTAAAGGCACTTATAGCCTCATTTGCGGCTACCCTTCCTTGAGAGAAAACCCTAATCGTGCATAGAGAGCCATGAGAGTCTTGGAAGCTAAAACTTGGAGAAGACTAGTGCATCTCTTGAGGAGAAAAGGAGATCATCCAAGAAGGAAGCTAGAGAATTAGTGGATCTGGTGTAACTTCATGCAAGGGCTTGAGTAAGAGGTAAAAGCTTGCACCTTTCTTGTTATTTTGCTTAGATCTTGTTGCTATGGAAGATTAGGGTTTCTTTCACCATTGTTGGGAATTTGAATGCATAAGGTTATATTGGTTAATCATCCTTGTTAGAGTTATATTGGCATTATGAGCCTTATATGCCATGTTTAAACGTAAAGCTTGCAGCTTTACGTGACAATCGACCCTTAGAATGGTAGATCTAGTGTTTGGGGTGATGGATCTGCCTTAAATCGTTTGAATGAGGAATCTGATCGAAGGGACTCGCCGAGTCGATGGCTTGACTCGACGAGTCGGTGAGGGTTTGTCCCGATGGGTCGATTGAGTGATAACTCGGCGAGTTGGGGGTCAACTCGACGAGTTGAGCTGGACTTTTTGAGACTTCTGAGGATACGAGGGGACTCGACGAGTCACAAGAGTGCACTCGACGACTGTTGACTCAAGTTTGACTTCTGTTGACTTTGGGGCTTTGGTCAACATGAGTAATAGAGACCATGGAGGGGTAAAATGGTCTTTTATCCACCTCAAAGAGTTAGAGAGAGAGATAATAGCCTTCGGTTATTTGAGTTGTGAAAAGAGTATTACTTAGAGATATTCATCCTTTGTGTTAGGCGAAGGCTAGTTCGAGATCCGAGTGCGAGGTTATCTGCTCACCTGCTCGCGAGGTGAGTCTTTTCACTATACGTACCTTGAGTGGTGATTTGTGTGACCGGAGGGTCTTATGTGATTATATTAAGTATTGTGATATCCTGCATTATTTCTTTGTGATTTATGTTGTGTGTTATGCTGAGCTTTATTGAGTTAGGACCGGAGGGTCCACCCGAGTTGTGGGACCGGAGGGTCCCACTGAGACACATTGACCGGAGGGTCTTATTTGAGTTATAGCCATGAGAGGCTAATGGGATATGTGTGCTATTGTGGGGAACTCACTAAGCTTCGTACTTACCGTGTTATATGTTATGTGTTTTAGGTTCTTATCAGGATCGCGGGAAGGCGCCGGCTTGATTGTACACACATTTGAGTTGGAGATATGACTTTGGAGGATCCTGGAGTTGTGATAAACAATTTTGAAATGTGTTGATAATTTGATACTTGTGATTTTGAGAAAATGTGACATGTGGTTTATTGTGTTTTAAAATGAAAAATTTGGGTTGAAAATTTACGTCGTTACATAATCATGGGCCGACATTGGTGCCTTCGACCAACTAAACACTGTGAGGAAACTGACCTCAGACTGCTAAATCTCACAGATAAATCTTTGGCTGTTGGTCCGCTAAAGTCCCCGCGCTATCAACAAGAATAACATCCAATTAATAATCGGATCCCGACTCACACTAAGAGTCCAAAATCAGGTAAAAGACCTTTTTACCCTTTACCTAACTTGACCCAAGGCCAAGGCCCAATCCAACTATCCAAAATGCCCAAATTCGAAAATGATCACCCAAGCCCAAAGTATGGCCCAATCTTCCAAATTGGGCCTAAATCCCTTAATGAGCCTTCAACCAAAAGAGTCCAACAAAATAGCATCAGCCTAAAAATAGAATTCTGATGACCCAACAAATCCCTAGACTCCTAAGGTCCAATAATGGTCCCAATACCGAAAAACCCAAAACTCTGAATCCCACTGCTGAGTACGTGGGGCGTACTCAGCTCGTACGCTTAGCGTACATGCTCTGGGGCTTGTACGCGCAACGTACTAGCTTGTATGCTCAACATACTCCTCAGTTGGCCAAATTTCATCATTAAGCTCTTATTCGGCTAAGACTTCAGCCTAACTCTCAGATCTGACTTCCTTAAGGTGACTTATCACGTAAAGTTGGCAACTTTACCTGCATCCATGGCTTAATGGGACGCTAGAGCACAAAAGAGCTTAACAAAGGGTCTTAACACATGCATGAGCCCATAAACACCTCAAAGCTTGTATTTTTATGGACAAAGGGACCAAAAGAACACTAAATCTACCATCAATCACTTCTGGAGTGAAACAAGAAGCCCAACAATCACTCCAAGGACTCAAAAAGCATAAAAATAGCACATAACTAGATCTAGCATCATAGATTAGCAAGATGGGAGCTTTTTACCTCAAAATCTTAGCAAATGGTGAACTAATCTCGGATCCTTAAGCTCCAAGCACAACTCCAAATGGTCCATTTCTTCTTCACCTTCACAAAGCACCTACAAACACACTTTAGGGCTCAAAACTCTCAAGAACACTCTAGGGTTTTGATTTCTGGACAAGGGAGGGTGTAGGCTGTCTATCACAAGGTATAAATAGGGTGCAAACCCTAGAATTTAGGGTTTCATTAATCCACATGTACGCCATGCGCACTCCACGTACACCCAACGTATGTGGACTGAATGCGCGATCAACTTCTGGCTAGTACGCTAAGTGTACCAACTTGTACGCCCCGCGTACTTGTTGGATTTTAAGCATAACAAGCAAAAACATATGTGTGCATGCAACCCTAATTTCCCGATCTATGTTTTCTCTAATTGAACATACAACATTTGAACATTAATGGGAAACCCTAGGAAAGGAAGGCCCTGTACAGTCTCAATTCAAGTATATACCAATTATAGTTATGGGCTTAGACACCTAATCCAACAGTCTCCCACTTGGATAAGTCTAATAACTATAGTTTCCAGTATAACTTCAAAAACTAATTAGCGAATTGTAGCTCTCAAAGCCGCTGTCGAACTCTAACCCAGTTAGTTACATGTCCTAAGATAAGTGATCAAATATTCCTCCGTTCTACAAGATATCGTATAGACATGAGAAATGGATTATAATCAATATCATTGTCCAAGTTTTGTTTCCCAATTTTTGATTTATGACGACTGATTCAGACTAACAATTAAACACATCAATATAGTCCAGGCTTGGCCAATGGCTTTAGATGTCGACATCAAATCATCGAGGGGCCCACAGATATCTATTTTCCCGTTAGGGCAAAAGGAACAGATAAACTTCGACTTATATGTTTGCACTATTCACTCGTCAAATCATGCACATCAATACGTTTTATAACATCAAGTTACTGATGTCTTTACGTATTATCAATGCACAACTGACTTGTAAACAATAACTCATATATCTCCGTTTCAAGAATATAAGATATTATCGTCTCAAAATTACTCGTGATAAAATCCATGAAGTAATTCTCTGAGTGTGGGTTTATCCAATACTCAAAATCCCCATTTTCAAGTACTCATGAACATTGCATCAAAACCATTAATTAGACTTTATTCATTGTATAATGTTTCGAGTAATCAACTAAACACTTGAATTAAATATCAGTCATGTCATGCTATAAACATGCATACTATGTCTCTCTATGGTCCTTCCTTTGTGAACAGATCAATCAGACACTATTCTAGTGATGCTCATTTCACAAATACTACTAAATGTGTTAGAGTTGAACCTTACATGCAATATCCTTGTGTGATGTCGAGGCTTCAAACATACAAAGACTTTGCCAATGATATCATAAAATGTTCCATTTGAACTTTGTTAGTAAAAACAATTTCATGGTAATGAAGTCTTAAATTTAAGATATACTCCTTGAATACCTTCCTTGCATTAAAGTTCCTAACTCACATGTAGATTTAATCATTAACTTCCACTATGGAAACATTTCCATATTCCCATATGACCATCAATTCTGAACAAGAGTCACCTCCACTCAGAATTATGTCAATATGGTCCGCCCAAATAAAAACTATATTTCCAACCGTCCATAAGCAACCAATCTTTAGTAAACCTCAAAGTGTCCTTGACAGTTGTTTAACAAATTTAGTCACACCAAGTTCTAGTCCTTTTTCCTTTCAATGTACAAGGGATTTGGAAAAATCAGAACAAGTGAATATTATAGCACATGTAATCGATCCTATATCCAAAGCATATAGGACTCGAGCCATTATGTCTAACATAAAGACCTGATATATGCACAGTCTCTTTCTATAATATTTCCATATATCGAATTTCCTATGTTGAACCAATTCAACGCGATATTCATATATGACCAAGAGTAAGTTCCATTAAAATCCTTCAATCTAAACTTTTAGATTTGAAATGAATTATGAGTTCCCTCTCCCTTAAATCTTTCTATAGTGAAATAATTCCCAAACTTTGCAATTTGCAAATTTGAAATCTTTGTTTCCTATAATTAGTATCGCTAACTTGCAACACTTAGCATAACAATTATGCTCCCACTAGCTTTGACATGTACCCAGAAATCAATTGGACTTCTAGAAATCAACACTATTGACTTTCTTACTAAAGTGCATATTTCTGATACGTGATGTTTCGATAAGTCTTCATCTAGACTTCTCAAGCTTATACACCTTTCATTAGATAGTGTGTGTGTGTGTGTGTGTTTAAACCCTTTCAGAACTTATAGCTAGAAGTCCTGAACGTTCAAACTATTTCTTGCTATTTCTCACAATTCGAAATATGAAAAGGGATGTCGTAATTATATTGTGAATTTGAGAACGCAATTATCACAACCACTAACCATAATGATATTTATCAAATCTTTAAAATCTACTAGCGAAAGTGTTTCCTCATAATCATTTTCATGAATTAGAGTGAAACCTTTTGCCACCTAGATTTTATGGTGTATGTGTTCCCATCCATGTGAATCTATCACTTTCAACCTACAATCATAAGACAAGGTTTATGACAAATTCAAATTCTAATTTAGCTTTCATGGACTGAAATTTATACGTTCTTAATTTCTTGCTTTCTGGTAGTACAAGGGCCTACCAGTGCTTCCATGTTGCTAAGCAGCTCACCAATATTGATCAATGTACTTTCACTGACCAACGTGCTCTGCCTGTTGCAGTCAAATGAGAACCATAGAACTCATATGCATTGCCAACTCAACTGGAAGATGCATAGAAACAAGAATGTGTCAACTTAACACGATAGGTTATCAACCTCAGGTCGTGTGCTAGTGATAACTAAAAAGTTTATTGTTAATTGACTCCTGGAACTCTTCAAGATGAATAAGACTCTCAATGACTTCTTGACATATAATTTTTTCCTTTTAAGGAACATTCCTTGACAAGCTAAAAACAAATATTCAAAATTCAGAGTGGATTCTCAACAAGAAAACACTTCATTGAATTGGTCTTAATTTATCCTTTGTTTTAACCAAAACATCACAACTTGCCAATTTCAAATGTGTTAGAGTAAGAAAACACTATTACTCCACATTTTATGACGTGTTATAAACCTACTTAGTACGAAACAATCTTCAAGATACGATTTATAGTTACTAGAGTATGAATCTAAAATGTTAATTGAATACGAAGTATGACTCATCTATTGATTGAACCATTTCAACAATATTCGGTTCCTCTTCTTAGTCAAACAATTACACTAAGATGTTCTTCTAGGATCAATTGTGACATGGTTCATTAATCATTACGATGATCACAAAACACGATACTAAAGTACTCTCCTTTCCTTTCAGATTGGAGAAACCATTTATCTTTCTGCTTAACATATTCTTCATATTCGTTCTGTTACTTTTTGAAACTTTTCAAAATACCAGAATTATGCTTAATCTTATAAACATAAACATTTTTACTCAAAGCATCCGTAAATCATGACGAATAAAGTTATTATCCTTTGTGGCGGATCTGAATAGTCCAGATCAATGTGTACTAGATCCATTAGTCCTTCACTTGACTCCCATAAACATGTGATCAATGAATTAGTCATAATCTTCCAACGATCAAGATTTCTCATACATCACACTATACGAATTGTATGATTCCAAGTTTCTATCCGATTGAAACTTGAACGATGAGAATTCCTTTTCACTTGGTTAATTATGTCAATACCACAAGCGATATAACAAGAATCAAATTCACGATTAATATTGCTAATAATAGAAACGTAACCAACATTTTCATAAATGACATTGCAAGGAAATATAAAGTAAATAAATCAAATTTTCACTTTAATTGATAATAAGCGGAAAAGTTTGTCCTTACAATCCAAATATATGAAAACTAGATATTTCCTAAGCAATTTATTAATCTATCATAACTCCTAAACAGAAGCTTCCAAAATCTGATCATCGAACCATGTGACCGAAATCCCTCTCTAACAATCAAATTCAACTTACTCTTCTTAAGCTTCCTTCTTTTTCTTAGATCCTGCAAAACATCAAAATGTGACTATCACATCATGTATTAAGAATCTATGAGTAGGAACTGGATAAAATAATCGAGTTAGATAGTGGATGTACCTGAAGTAGAGTCACACGACTTAACTTTACTATCTTTAAGATCTTTCAGGTAGTCTGGACAGCTTCGCATCCAATACCCATTTAATTGGCAATAGAAACATATGGATCTTTCAGGAATAGCACATGAGACTATCTCAGAACTAGCCTTTCTCTTTACCATATGGTCAAATGGTTTGACCTTGGCCGATCCCTTTCCATTAGGAAGAGAAACCTTTTTTTGGACTACCATTGTTTCCATTATCAATGTCCATGGAAAATTTGGAGACAGATCCTTCAAACATTTTTGCTTGACTTGTGATTTTAAGCATTTCCGCTTCAGCAACAATTAACATATGTGTTAGATCAATTAGGGTCACGTCGTGGTCCCTCACATAGTAGTCTTTAATGAACTGACTATATGACTCAGGAAGCAAAAGTAGAACCAAGTCAATGGTCAGCTCCCTTGGGAAAACAAAATCCAACATCCCTAATATGTCAATGTGTGATTTCATTTTTAGAACAAGCGCACACACAGACTTTCCATCTTGATGTTTACATGCCAATAGGGCTTGAGTGACTTCGTATTTTTCAGCTTGAAGGAAACATGACTTGGGGAGAATCATTGGCGGAGGAGGAGGAAGAGTTGGAGAAGCATGATTTCGATTTCCACCATTGCTTGAAGAAGGGAACATTCTTTCACCTTGATCAGCATGTGGAAGATCACCTTCAGATAGGGGAAAAACATTTCCAGGAGGATGAGGAAGACCATTGTTGTCTGAACTTAGACATTCAGGGTCTATTGTCTCATGTCTTTCTTTTTCTTTCTAGAAATAATATAACTTGCATTTTGAAAGAGCTTTCTAGAATTCTGTTTAACCAATTGCAAAAAAAACAAAGTATAGAGGTTGTGCGTATTTTCCAAGTAGCAACAACGGCTGATCACCTACGCTACTTGAGAAAATTCTATGCAAGGATGCAACCGTAGGTCTTAAAAGAGTCATAATCTCTACCTACAATGTGCCAATAACATCTCAGAGTTGAGAATGTATAAATCCCAATTAATGGAAAAGAACAAGGGGTTCTAAAAGATTCATAACCTTTCCCCTGAAAATTGAACAGTAAAAGGTCTTGAGGTGATGATCTCGGTCAATGTATTGGTAGCTAAACCATACAATATAGTCAACAACATTGACTAACATTTTGCGGCTTAACATAATAAGCCTAATTAAACATACATGTCAACGGAACATGGCTCAATAGTAGAAGCTATACGACGTCAGAAACATACCTTAGCCGATTAACACAAACCCTAGAATAAGGGAGTGTGCAGAAAAGAATTACAGCAGAAACTTCGAATAGCCCATCCTTAAAGATACCACAGGACAATTCAAAATATGTGTATCATACATAAAAAAAGAAAAAAAGGGGAAGAGAACACTTCCATGCCAAATACAAATCAAAATGCACAGTTTATGGTTATTAACAACCAGTGTTTTTCACTATACACATAAAGGCAGCTACATTACAGAACGAACAAAAGGGGAAAACACAAATCAGCCCTCGGAGTGTGAGGAAGAACCTCCCGGACTCGGCCTGCGACAAAACTGGCGGAAGCCGTCATAATCTAGCTTCCCCAAGTGAAAGAGGCCCACGACATCCATTTCAGTAAGGGACGATAGAGCAGCATCCACCTCTTCGACCCTCCTCGCGACACGGCCAGGATCTGGAACTTCAGGTTCACCGAAACTTATGGAACAACCACCTAGTTGCTTCCCCTTTTCAAACCCAAGGGCCTCACACGCCTCATGAACCCCCTGGATCCCGCTGGCAAATTCCGCGCTCTCGATAAATTTATCAATTACGCGAACCACCCCCTTCTCCAGCATTCATTGCAAACAACCTCGAGCGACAACACCATCAACACGAGCACAGGCCAATTGATGTTGGCACCTGGCCATCTCACTCGCTAGCACATCCTTTTCCCGGGTAAGAGAACTCACTTTGCTTTCGAGTCGCTCTGTTTGGTCCTCCAAAGTGGCCACGTTATTGTAACATCCCAAATTTCGAGGCCAAAAATTTCGTTTTTAAATTACTTAATTCACAAATCAGTTTACCAAAACATCATCAATCTCATATTACTTATAAAAACATAATGTCATGTCTCAAAACCATATAATCAAGAACAGTGTAAATCAGAGTACAATCCCAGAAATCCGGTGCGGAAACCATGTATGTGTGTGATGCGCTGCTACACCGCCGGCTCCTTCCCCTTAGACGAAGAGGTACCTGAAACCAAAAATGAAACTGTAAGCACGAAGTTTAGTGAGTTCCCCCATCATACCCATAGCACAAAATCTTCGGTATCTTTCAACCGGTAACCAGGAGCTACCCTCCCCTTCAGTATCTTTCAACCGGTAGCTGGGAACTATCCTCCCCTTCGGTGTCTTTCAACCGGTAACCGGGAGCTACCCTCCCCTTCGGTATCTTTCAACCGGTACCCGGGAACTAACCTCCCCTTCGGTATCTTTCAACCGGTAACTGGGGACTATTTCACCCCTATCCCTATCACATAATCCATAGCATAAACATATTAGTTTCATGATAACATAACATAAGCATACTGCATCATACAATAACATATCCTATACATACTACTATGCACGCGTGGGTTCTGTCCACCCCTTCGGTATCTTTCAACTGGTATCCGTCTTCGGTATCTTTCAACCGGTAACTAGGGACTAGTGCGCCCTACTAATACTAGCACATATCTCAGCGCAGTCATAACAACCAGATAATTATCACAAAGATAATCGTCTCAACCATAATCACCTACTGGTGGGCCGGCATTGGTGCCGTAGACCCACCCCTACTGGAAGGTAACTCACCTCGTAAGGCTGACTGCTGAAATGCTGATCGGGAAATGTCTGTCTAAATTTATGTCTCAGTTGTTTTATTCAAATGTTTGATCATTTACTTAATCGTTTGTCATAACGATAATATTCATATTCTGAAATGATTAACTTCTATTTATGAGACTAGATCTCTTAATAGAATTATAAAGTAAATATCAACATTTTATAAATAAAATCAAGTTCTATATACAAGCACTTTTGACTTAAACTTGTTTTAAATCAAACTTATCTTGGATATTGATATCTTTATTATATAAATGGCATTCACATATTCCAACTTCATGAAAGGGATCTTTGAAGGCAAATAATGTAGTTTACTTGACATATTTGAACCTTATTTATATGTAAGGATTCATAATGATATTTTCACTAAGGTGTAGAGAAAATAATTAAGGAACTATAGACTTTGGTGTATGACTTCCTTTCTAATGAATGTCTGAGATTAAGCACAAGATACCAAATCAACTTTGTTAACAACTATAGTAGTTTTAATTATATTTTACGTGTTAAAGAATAATTGTGAAATCTTTGTTGAAGGTTTCAAAAGTTGAGATGCAAACCAAAAAGAACCATCTAAGGCCTTAATGATAATAAAGGATGAATTAAATTGTACTTGGTATGATTAACTTTCTAATATGTAGAAATATCCTCCTTTAATATTTTTTGGGATAATACTTCAATCACTATTAATTGTATCTTGAATACAAATAAAAACTAATTAGTAGATTAAACACTTTATAAGATTTAGTAAGGAAGGGCTCCATCTTCATCTTACTTAATGTTTTGTGGATTTAAAGCCTATGTTGGACTAAAGCTTCTCAACCCAAAATCTACTAAATACATATTTGTATAATACACTAAAAGTGTCTTAGATTATTATATGCAAACCCACCAAGAATAAGTTCTCTTATACTTGTGAAAGCTAAGTTAGTAGAAAGCAAGCTTCTAATGAAAAAGAAAGTGGGAGGTACATGGAACTTAAAGCAACTCAAGAACCATAACCTTATGTAGTAACTAGTTGACACTAGTTTTAACAAGGATTGTGAAACTTGAATAATAGTTATTCACAAACACAAATTGTTCGCATTAATGGTAGAAATCATCTATGACTTGAGAAATGTGGAATCTCTCCTTGATGAACTTTTATTGATGGTTTCTTGAAAATCCATCAAATACCAAGATGCTATGCAGATCTCGAATCTGATAAATTACTTCGAGTCATGAACATGAGATGTAATCCATGTATAAGAATCAAGTATGGGCTTGATTAAAATTTCTCCATATAGCAAGGCTAGAAGGAGTAAATGATTCTTCTAGAAAGAATAAATTGCATCGATAACCATACACATTTAAAGCAAGATTTCTTATAAAAGGATTTTCTCATACTCATGTCATTGACTTTGGTCCTCATCATACTCATAACATTGACTGTGATCAAACCTTTTCCACAAGTAGCTATGACTAGATCAATAAGGATATTGTTTACTATAAATTCATATTCTTAATATGAGATATAGTAAATAGATTTCAAGAAAGACGGCTTTTTCTTAATAGACATCTACTAGAAGATATCTATATAGATTAGCCTGGAGGTTTTCTTAATACATGTTATCCTAAACTAAATATGTGGAGCTTAAGATCCACTTATGGATATAAAGCAAACATCTAAATGTTATAATCATCATTTTATGTAAAACCACAAGGTGTGTTTTTATATCAAAATGAATAGAACATGTGTGTTTACTAAGAACTAGTGGGAGCATAGTGAAATTCCTAATCTTGTATTAGTGAGACATACTTAATCATTTGAAATCACATTCGAACTAAGCAAGGTCGTTTTCACCTTGACTTGGAAAGTGTTTCTAAAATGAAAGACTTAGGAAGGAAATGATATATTCTTGGAATATAAAATCTATAAGGGATAGATGAAATGAATGTTAAAGGTTTCATGTCCTTATACATATATTGGCAATATCTTGAAAGGGATCAAGACACAAGATTCTTTTGGAGAATTCTTGGCATTGTCATATGGAACCATTTTGAGCTAGCCTCAAAAGTACATAGCTCATAGGTTTGAACTGGATGAAATGATTTATATTCTATTTGCTTGGCAAACGAATTCATCATTTACGCCATATTATGCATAGGACATGGTATTTGAGCATGTTGTAAGCATGTCATAGGATACTAATTGAATACATGGTTAACTCACTAGATGACTATGAGAGCATTCTAAAAGTACTTTAGAAGAACTAAGAGAATGAATATGAGACAATCAGTTTAGAAAGGATCTTTATGGAAAGAGCTACACAAGATGTTAATTTCTAAACATATATAAATAATTATGAATTATAATTGGATGTTGACTTCATTATGGAATGAAAGGTAAATTTTGTTGGAATGAGGTCCAAGTAAAACATAATGACATAATCTACTACAAAATAAGAATACACTACTTTAGAAGTTGAATTCAAATATGATTGGATGAATGGGATCATTGAAAAACTATGCTGATTACTGCCATTCAAGGATCACATAGAAATCTTTATGACTTAGAGTGTATACTTAATTAAGCTAAGAGAATATATGTCACGAAAGAACACTAATCATATTCTCCAAGATATTTAACTATACCTAGAGTAAAGTTAAGTATGGAGATGATAGTATTTACAGAATTCACACAAATTAAATTTTGACAGATCCATTGATAAAGACATTGTTTTGAGCTGAGTATGATTGGTCACACTTCAACTATAAGACTTTATTATTCTAGAAATGGGTTTTTTTATTTGAATTTAGTATTTGGATATTGGAACATTATAACAACAACTATTAGAAAATGTTATGATATATTGGGATATAGTCATCACATTAATACTTGCTGTGTTCTATATTAACATGTTTAATCCATGAATACTGTTATTATTCTAAAGGTTCATAGTCGGTTATAATTGTGGGAGAAATTATGAAGTAAGACTAATATGAATTGGATTGGTTGATGCTCACTAGATGAAAGTAGGCATGTGGTTGTAACCAAGTTTCATAGGTACTTTTCAGAGAACTAGTATTGAACTGACCCGCATCAAGATCATCTCATGGATCGCAATCGTGAATGATACTTGATTAAAAGGTACTATCTTTGTATCCTTAACACTTGAGATACATAGTGGGACTTAAGTGTAGAGAGTAATATGCTTTGTAATGGTCAAATGTTGTTCCTTAACCGGGAAGTTATAAAAGCCTTTTTCAGGTATGGTGTGAACTATGCAAGAGGCTTATGTAGTCAAGATGGGATTTGTTCCTCTTATGTGTTGAGAGTTAGACATCTAAGGCGCCTTACCAAAAGTTGAACAACTAATGAGATTGATCGCGATCCGAATCTCTTGTTCAACATGATGTCTGTAGCAAAGGGATAATTGATAAACTTACCTTATTCACCAATTGTAGCTTTGAGCTTTTGAGGAATTGGGCATTGATAGAATGGCACAAACAGTCGTATGGTCTTAGGGGCAGTGAAATGTTGCTAGATGTTCACCACTGTCTATATCAATCTAATATGAGTCTTGTGCAAGCGGGAGATTGAAAGGCCTAGTATGCTCAAGAGTCATATTAAAGTGATATTACTAAATAACATATGATACTAATGGATCACACTAACAACAACTTGATACAATTGATTATTTATTAGAAATTAATTTTAATAAATATTCAATAAAACTCTTATAGTTAAATTAGAAATTATTTATTTCATGGAAATAATAAATTACATTAGCATGTAACTTAATATACATCATATGGTATGATTTATAAGTCATGTACAAACTTTTGGATTAGTTGAATCCTTTTGTCTTTTTCCTAAAAGATAAGGTTTATATTTTATAAAGGAGTTTATAAAAGTTTGATTTTCTTTCTTCTTCTTTATGCAATTTTCGAGATATGAATAAAAAGAAGAAGTGTATGACTTGTCTAATCATGCTTTAAAGGAATGAGAGACGTGCTTATGACAAGGAGACAAGTTTGTCTAAAGTTGAAGGAACCAATGGTTAATAACTTCACTTTTAGGCACTATAAATATGAGGCTTCCACTCTTGAAGTTTTTGCCTTATTCTTTCTTCCAATGGCTAAGAGCTCCATGGGAGACTCTCTATCTCTTCTTTTCATTGAGTTATTGAATATTACTTGCATATCTTTTGCTCTCTGAAGTTCATATTGGTTATGAACTTCAAGCTTAAGAGTTTAAGAGTTTTGGACTAGCATCTACATCAAGTTGAGTCATTGTTGGTGTCTCAAAGGTTTGATATTCTTCATCAACTTCCAACCCTCCCATGAGGACCCAAAGAACTACAAAGGCTGTAATTTCTTCATCCTTTTATGGTTGGTGTTTTAATCTTTCTATAACTTGCAAGAAGATCCTTCGTGGGTATAAAATGTTTATGTTATTTCAAAAATTAAAGTATTCCGTTGCCATATTTTAAAGTTTGTTTGAAACTGTTTTTTGAACTAAAACCCAACATATAAAAGGATTCTTCATCCTCATAAAGAAGGGGACGAAACTCTTTTTCCTGTGATCTATGCTTACCTCTCTCAGACCTCATACTAACTTGATCATTGGAGCTTCGTCCCCCGAATTCCTCCTGGACGTCGACTAACGATCATCTCTCTCTTTTGTACTGTGATATCAGGAGAAGAAATCGGCACGGATCTCATCTACAATCCAAACTCAACCCTCTCCAACATATCACAACAATGGGTAACCTTGGGAACCACTTACTTGAGTTCCGCTGATTGCACGCATCGCACCCCTTCTTCTTAGTAAAAATCTTTTTGGAAGTTCAATTTCATTTTCTTTTAAAAAAATTATCATTTTCTCAGTTTGAGTTCTGACACACCCGAGTGTGTGCCCGAATCCCTCAAACTAAGGCTCTGATACCAACTTGAAACATCCCAAAAATAATAATAATTTTTTTTCGTTTGCAAGTCTATCAAATCATTCATCAATTGTTTAAAATTAACACCAACTCATAGTATTCAAAACATCAGAGTACAATTATTCAGAATGCGGAAATCATGAGGGGAGGATGTTGTTCCATCATGTCGGGCCCTTCCCTTTCGAACTGGAAGTACCTAAACCATAAATATAAACTATAAGAACAAAGCTTAGTGAGTTCCCCAAAGTACCACATACCAATCATACAATTGGGCTTGACCCTGGGGTACAATCCAACCCAATATACACGTATGGGCCCCGCCCTGGGGTGTATTTCAACCCGATCAACACATATGGGCCCCGTCCTGGGGTATCTTTCAACCCAATCATACAATAGTGGGCCCCGACCTGGGCTCTTTTTTAACCCGAACATATGCTAGTGGGCCCCGCCCTAGGGTGTATTTCAACCCGACACACAATCACATATAAGCCACATGACAACTATCATCCTAAATAATACAATAATGGGTCGGCATTGGTGCCTTCGACCCATAGATACAGTGAGAAGACTCACCTCACAGATAGATGAGAAAACTGAATGGTACGCCGCCCCGAGATCAACTCTACAGGTCACCTTAATGAATTCAGTGACATAATCTCAGCATACAAATCAAAATGCCTAAAATACCCCTAGGTCCAACCCCAGTCAAAATCCAAGTCAAATTCAACTGAAACAACCGAGTTGACTCAGTGAGTACGTTGGGCGTACTCAATACGTACACGGGGAGTACAACAAGGTTGACCGTAGTCGGGGAGCTAACCATGTACACTCAATGTACCCTTTGGTACTCCCAACATACGCGACTGCCTTCAACTTCATCCATTAAGTGCTTAATCCTTAAGCACTGATGTCTAAAATCTAGATCTAGACCCTAAAAGGTGTCCTTAACCATAAAGTTTCCAACTTTAAGGTTTTTCATGGCTATTAAGACCTTAGCAACAAAAACCCTTGCCTCCTTACCCATTAAGACAATCTAGATCATGCATAGAAAGAAAACTAATGTCCAAGATCACATTTTTATGACTTAACACACCCTAAAACCTCTGAAAGGACAAATCAAATTTCTTGGTGTAATGCTTGTTAGAGTATGTTACTTATTTGCCCTTTATATTTAATCTGTTGCATTATTGGTCCTTAGAGTAGTATCCGGGGTGTACCACATGGTACGCTTAGCATACTAGCTGAGAAGCTAGTACGCAGGGCGTACCACATGGTACGCTTAGCGTACTAAGGAGGAAAGTGATCACGGATTCGAAGCCTCGTATGTTGGGCGTACGAGGGTTACGCATGGCGTAATACGTGGATAAGAAAACCCTAATTTTTTGGTGTTGTACCCTATATAAGGTCCTTAAGTCCCTAGGGCTAGCCTCTTTACCGGCTTCCATTTCCCTAAAACCCTAAATCTCAGCCCTTAGCCTTTAGTGTTGTGTCTTTGATCTCTTGAGAAGAAGTTGGTGCTTATTTTTCTCATTTTGAAGGGATTGAAGAAGATTGAAGGTGAATTGCTTAGTGTGAAGCTTAGAGATCCAGAATCATCACTCATTTTGCAAGTCTTTTGAGGTATCAAGTTCACACCTTGTCTTCTCCTTGCTTTTGGTCCCTTTTTGGGTTAGTTTGATGAGTTAAGTCGTTTGAGGAGCTTATTCTTTTAGATATGGACATATTATGAGTTTCTTATGCTTAAAGGTGCAAACTTTATGGGGTTTATGGTCTCATGCATGCATTAAGTCATCTTTTAAGTCCTTTTGAGCTTTAAGATCTTCATTAAGCCATGCATGCACGTAAATTTAGCAACTTTACGTGATAAACCATCTCAAGGAAGAAAGATCTAAGTTTTGGAGTAAAGTCTTTATTGATTAAGAGCTGGAAATGGAAGTTGGCTGAATGAGGGAGTACGTTGGGCATACAAGCAGGTAGGCTTAGCGTACAAGCCCTGAGGCGAATACGCTATGCATACGAGCTGAGTACGCCCCGCGTACTCAGCAGAGTGGGCCTCAGATTATTGGGTCTTTGGTTTGGGCCATATTTAGGGCTTAGATGTTTTGGGCTTTGTTGGGCCATCTGAATTTATGTGTTTTGGGATAGGAATTTATGTGTTTTGGGGTTTGGGCCCAATTTGTAAAATTGGGCCATGATTGGGCCTTGGATGATTATTTTGGTATTTGGGCCTTTTGGATTGTAGGTTTGGGCCTTAGTCTTGGACTAAAGTAGGTAAGGGGTAAAATGGTCTTTTACCCTAATTTTGGACTGATGGTTATGGATGGAATCCACTTATTAATTTGATGTTATTTGGTATTGTTAGCTCAGGGATTTGTCGGACCAGCAGCCAGAGATTTATCAGTGTGACGCAGCAGTTCGAGTTGAGTTTCCTCACTGTGTTTAGCGGGTCGAAGGCACCAATGCTAGCATATCATTTAATCCTCTTATACAATTTTAAAAGCATACACTTAGAAATTACTTCTACCGATACATATTCCAATTCTAGCATATCCTTTGATCCTCTTAGGCTACAAGCATCACATATCAGGCCAATCCATACAATCATCAGAAATCCAAACTAGCATGCAACTTAAAAGCTCAACCAATCAGGCATATAAAGGCATCACTCCTAGTATAAAATCCTAAGCAGATCCCTAGCCCTAATCTAGCATGCAATTCTAATAACATATAACATAACAGACATGTATAGGTATTCTGGGAATCACTTACTTGAGCTCGGCTGATTGCACGCACCCCACCCCTTTCTTTTATTAGAAAATCCTTTAATAAAACATTTATTTTATGAAAAATCCATCAAACCCTCAGTTTGAGTTCAGACACACCCGAGAGTATACCCGAATCCATCGAATCAAGGCTCTGATACCAACTTGTAACGTCCTAGAAATTATAAGGTAAAATTTTCATTTTTAAATCAACCATAAACACTATTTAATCATTTGTATCATTTCAAGGTATACCAGAGTAGAAATAGTTATCAGATTACAATTCCAAATCATAAAGTGTGGAAACATCGATGGATACGCTGTGATCAAGCCAGACGCTTCCCTCTCGAACCGGGAGTACCTCATACCATACTTATATGTCAGCTCAAGGCTGTGTCGGGTCTATATTTCACCCCCAGGTCTATTTCACCCCCGAGTCTATTTCAACTCATGTGTCGGCCTAAGGCCGTACCGAGTCTATTTCACCCCCGATTCTATTTCAACTTATATATCAACACAAGGCTGTATCGGGTCTATTTCACCCTCAGGTCTATTTCGCCCCCATATACATATAGCAAACAGGCACAAGGCATACATACATACATACAACAGGATTTACAAACACTACAAACATATACAATCCTAGTGTCCTACATTATAGTGAGCAAACTCACCCGAATCACAAAGCCGGCTAACACTCAGCTCAACACCGTGCCGACCACCGCTAACAGTTCTCCTGCCAAATGATGGGTGCTTAACACCTCTTGTCAATCCATACAAGGTAAACCCTAAGTCTACCTTTTAAAACTAGAATTTGGCCAAAAGTCAACCCATGCCAAAAGTCAACGGTCAAAGTTAAAGTCAACAACCCAATTTCAACTTATCCATCCTCACGTCATGACCATCCCTTGGTCACATCGTTAGATCTCACTCAGTCCGATTCCAATTCATCCCGACTCAAATCAGTCAACTCAGACATAAAAAGTCACTGGAGCTGACCTCACATCGTGAGAAGCCTCCTCTCACATCGTGAGCTCCAAGAAGCTAATATGAAAACGGGGTCATTCAACCCTCACATCGTGAGACCCCATGTCTCATGTCGTGAGAACAGTCTAAATCCAAAAGTCCAACTTTTAAGTCCTTAATCCATTAAGCCTTGAACTCTAACTCTCCAGAAGGTCTTATAACTCCATAATGCACTGGAAAGTTGATGCTTTTAAGACATATATGTCCAATACATGTCTAGATCTCATTTGGGTCAAAAGTTGAAGAAAAGACATCCAACTTTCATGCAAGGTTCCAAAAGTTAACCATTCACTAGATCTGAACTCCATATCACTCTTAAGACCTTAATAACTCGTAAAATTGCAAACTTTATGGTCTACATCCATTAAAATTGCACAACTAAGAAGAAAAGTGGGAAAAAAACTTAGATCTAGCCTCATATAACCATAAATGAGGAAGCTTTGACACTTACAAAGGTCTAGAAACAATGTGAGGTGATGATGATGATGATTTATTGCAAGCTTCTTCAAAAGATCACCTTCTTCTTCTTCCTTTATCCTTCTTCCAAACCAAGAAAAGCTCCAAAATGACCAAAGATCAAGCAAGGATGAAGACTAGGGTTTTTCTGAGGTGAAAGAGGGTTTCGAGGCTGATAAGAACCCTAAAATGAGTTTAGATGTGCTTTAATGCGAAGGAAACCCTAAAAGATCATGGGCTTGGGCTGAGGCAACTCTCATGTCCTGAGCCTATATGTCTCACATCGTGAGGCCAGTCCCGAACAAAGGTTTCCATACAACCCATCTCACTTCATGAGCCTCTATGTTTCATGTAGGGATGGCAATGGGTACAGGTATACCGGCTTTTGTGTTCCCCATCCCCATACCCGAATCCCCATCCCCATCCCCATACCAGACCCATCCCCATCGGTGATTAAAATCTATCCCGATCCCCATCCTCAGTGAGGAACGGGGATCCCCAATGGGTAATCGGGTATTTTTTCCCATTACAAAGCTTTGAACTTTTATGAAAAATAACGCATAGTCAGATATTAACCAGCAAAACAAAAACTAATAGAAATATATAAAGCACTATAATCATTGAATCTATTCAAACATGAACAATAACATTCATGTTTACAAATTAAACTGTTTTATTTGAGAAAAAAAGTCTTCCATAAATTACATGTTTAATTGTTGAAAAACCTTACTATGACTACCGACTTACTTTCGCTTATGCATTATGATTTATGGATTGAGTAAAAATAAAAACATAAATACTCTATATATATATATATATATATATATATATATATATACATGTGTGTGTGTTTGTGTGTGTATCGGGTACCCATCGGGGTCGGTTTTGGGTACGGGTATGGGTACCCGACATGTAGAACCATCCCCATCCCCATCCACGATTTTTTCATTCGGGTAATACCCATCCCTGTCCCCATCCCCGGTCAAATCGGGGATTTACCCGGTCAACTCGGGTTAGGGTTTCGGGTACCCGTCGGGTTCGGGTCTTACACAAGGCGGGGCCTAATAAGTGTGTTGGGCGGGGCTCGTCACATGTTACTGACAGATCTGTTACGGGCGGGGGCCGATGTTTGTCGGGCAAGGCCTATTGTATGTATGGTATGAGCTATTTTAGGGAAGTCACTAAGCTTTGTGCTTACGGTTTTCAGTTTATGTTTAAGGTATTTCCGATTCGAAGAGGAAGAGATCGGGATTATCTTATTTCACAGACCATGATTTTCCGCTTTATTGAATCTGATGTAGTTTTGGAATGTTTATTGATATACACTGAATACTTTATGGTTTTGACAAGCATGTTTGGTCGATGGATTATTCAATATAAAAACAAAATTTTTGGTTCTAGGTTTTAGGTAGTTACAAGTTGGTATCAGAGCCTTGGTTTGAGGGATTCGGGCATACTCTCGGTCTACTTGAACTCAAACTGAGGGTTTGGTAGATTTTTCATAAAAATAAATCTTTTATTAAAGGATTTTCTAATAAAAGAAAGGGGTGTGGTGCCTGCAATCAGCCGAGCTCAAGTAAGTGATTCCCAGAATACCCATACATGTTTGTTATGTTATATGTTACGAGAATTGCAAGCTAGATTAGGTCTAAGGATCTGCTCAGGATTTCATGTTAGGAGAGATGCCTTTGTATGCATGTTGTTTGAGCTTTTAGAGTTGCATGCTAGTATGGATCTCAGATGATTGGATAGAATGGTCTGATTAGGTGGTACATTGATTAGACTTTCCGATGCCGGAATGCTATTTGCTTTGTGCTTTGTGGGACTCATATTGATGTAAGCTAATTATTTATTGAATATGTTAAGTTGCATGCTGCGGAGGTTAAATAATCTCATAGTGATTGATTTGGCCCTATGGCGTAACTCCCGTATGAGTCTAACCGTTGTAGGGTTAAGTCTTTTAGTCAAAGGATTATCCAAGCTTTGTTGCATGCAATTGTATTCATGAATTATGTTAATTGACATTAGTAGGGGATCTTCAGCAGCTGATGGTAAGGTGGGGTGAGGAATCGTAGGAGAGCATAGGAAGTATGTTAGTACAACGAAGACGTTGGTAGCTATTGACTCGAGATGTCCTATGATTTTTCTATGGATTGGAGTGTCACTACACGAATGCTGCTAGCTTTGTGTTTATGGGACTCTTGATGATGTGAGTTAACTATTAAATGAATACGTTAAGTTACATGCTGCGAAGGTTAAATAGTCTTAGAGTGATTGATTTGTCCCTACTACGCAAGTCTCTTCTGAGTCTAACCATTGTAAGGATGAGTCTTTTAGTCGAAGTATTGTGGCATGTGATTGTATTCATGAGGTATTTAGTTGAAATTGGAAGGAGTTCATCAGCAGCCGATGGTAGGGTGAGGAACCTAGAAGAGTCGAGGAAGTTTTGTAGTCGGTTTTTATGCGCTGTTTAGTGGGTATTTGGGGTACCAGTTTGAGAAGGTGACTTAAAGGATTCAAGATGATTCTTGAGGAAAGTATGGATATGTATGGAAGGTAGTATTGGGCCCGTACAACTGAAAGCACAAGATTCGTACTCGAACCAGAGATCGTCATGAGGATTTTAAAAACCTGGTAGAGGGTTGGTGTACATGATGTTTTTGATTAGTAGGTGAAGTGTGATGGATTAATGATAACATTATGGTTATGGGATGACAATTTGGACATGTTGTATAGGATGTCGATGTCTGGATGGGAAGCAGAGTCCTCTGAGATGGGAACGGACAACACAAGATTTCGTGACTGGATTGCCACTGAGGTTTCACAGGTTTTATTGAAAGATTTGCCCGGTATCATTGGTCGGATCACTGACAGAATAATTCTCAACTTCTAGGAGTGAACTACAATCTTGTATGCTGCAAGAGAAGTTGATGAGGCTACTAGATAAGGAAATCTTGATGTGGAGGAACGGTAAGGATAGAGAAGGCGGACACACGATTCAGGACTATTGGAGGGAGGTGGAGAGTACAATACAGCTAACATGGGTACTAGAAGTCAGGGGAACTATGAGATATGTGGCAAGTGTGGGGGAACTCACGGGTTTGATTATCACAAATTTAGGGAGTGCAGAGCCCAACACCCATGGGTCATTTCAAATCCAGCTGCCCTGCATGGGTGGCGAAGGGAGTGCAGAGCCCAACACCCATCGTCCTGCAGGAGGTCAAGGTCGAGCCTCAAGAAATCATTGGTATGTATTTTGATCCCCATTTCTGTAATGGTATTTCTATCTAGAATAAGTATGTTCTTAGCCAAAGTTGCATCGTTGGATCAAAAATCTCTTGAATGGTAAGATTGTTAGAACCATATTGGAATTTCTACAATTTTAATGGGTTAGGGTGCAGTCCTCAAGGTGCCTCATATGTCATAGGTGTATAGATCGCTCTTATTAGTTTCGAAGTTGTGACATTGGGAAGTTTCCGATAACCCAATCTAAGGTTCAGGGTTCCTCTATGATTGCTTAAGCCATCGTTCAAAGAATTATCATATGACATTTTGCATACCAAGAGTCGTGTTTAGGGGATATTTGGGTGAGCTAGTCTTGGATTTGGATGTGGGAGGCATCGGTCATCATCAGAACAAGCTTAACATTAGAAAAGATCAACAGTCGAATTAACCTTTGGTGGTATCAGCAAGAATTCATGAAATCCGCAAGGTGGTCATGTCGGGTTTGAATGTAGGATATTTAGGGGTTCTTCCTGGTTTCGAGACAATGAGGAATTATTTTAATTGTGTGTGTAAGATCGGTAGATGCCAAGTTCATACCTACATATTGTGTTCAGTTGCAACATCGGAGTTGCTCTAAGTGCAAGTAGGTCGTGGAATCGGTTGGGGTACCCGTTTTGATATTTGAGATGTTGTTCTTCATCACCTGATAAGTCGTCGAGGACTTGTAGTGGAGAAAATAGGAAGTGCTTGGGATTATAGAGCTCGTTGAGATTTCAGGAAAGATTCATCTGGTTTTGGAATGCGTGTGATCGCGAAGATTGGCTAGTAATGGAATGCTAGTTCTTGTAAGCTCATGTTGTCGTATGCTATTTTGTATACCAGGAGTCGTGATTAAAGTGTCTCTGGTTGAGTCAGTTTTAGGATTCGACATGAGGATGCCAGCCAAGGATAAGGTGAAATCTATGTGAGTAAGAACTGAGTATTTTGCCTGAAGGATCAACAGCGGGATTGATCTTATGGCTTCAGTGCATTGAGTATGAAGAAGTTGCAACAAAAGTGTAGTAGACTTTTGGAATTCAGGATTCATGGAGATCCTTCATGGTTGTGAAGTAATGAGAGTTTGGCCAGAACAGTAGTGTAGGGTTAGTTGTTATCGGGTTCAGGCCTCTAGGGATGGATTGGTACGTTTTCGTGTGGGTCTGTGGCGATAATAAGTGGGTCATTAGATTGGTTATCTATCCATTTCTGATAAGCTAATTTAATCATTCTTTGTCATCATTGTGCTTGCTTGAGGGCTATGGAAATGTATTAGTAGAGATTCCTGGGATGCGTCAACTTTTGTCGAATTTGAGAAGTGTATATCCCATTTTGGAGAAGGGATACTCTAGATTGTTTGGTCATGGAATTATTAGCTCTTGCAAGCTCGGATGGGTGTTGGCTTCGGGTAGTAAAGTTGTGAATAATTGGGGGTCCGAATTCCCTTAAGGTTAGAAGTGGTAGCTGAATCCAAGTGGGGGAGAGCCACTTGTAGTGTAGAGGATAGTTCCTAATGCGAGGCAATCTGGAGTTCGTATCCATGATGGGATTTTTGGGCCGATGGGTGTGTGATTGAGTGTTTTTTGGAGTTCCTTGCAGTTGGGGAGATCCAACATATGACAGATGGTAAGTATAGAGCAAGCTACTGATAGGCCGGTGAGGCCTTAACTGGTTGATTAGGTGATGCAGTTAAGATATTGTCTGATTAGGATAATTAGGTTATGCATGTTCGTCCAGCAAGGGACTTGTTTAAGAATCAATTTTGGAAGGGTAACCATGGAAGACTAGTTGCCCATGGGTCATGGTAGTCGGCAAGGTCATTTGGTAGTGGTGGATCAAAATCTTATGTTTTTTAAGTTGGATAGCCTGAGAACTCTTGGTCTAATGCATGTTTGTGCTGTTCTTGTATGATTGTTCGCTCTCGAGCAGACCATCTGTTCGAACGTCTATCTGACCCCTGACTACATGTAGTATCTTTCGTGGAAAGACCATGGGGGTGAGCCCATGGCAAGCGAGGAAGTATTGTAAGACTGCGGCTGGGCCGTAGCATTCACTAGGGGAGGAGGAACGTGGTTAAGGAAAATATTGTAAGGCTGGGTTGGTCACAAGTGGTTAGTTGAGTCGAACTCAGCTGTTGACGATGACATCTTCGGTGGGACCCATGGGCGAGGCCCGTTGGTGATGTTATCTTGGGTTAGACCGAGGCCCATCAATAATGATATATTGATTGGAATCTGGAAGGGAAGTGTGTTTTGCGAGGATTGGTTTTGACCGTGGTCTCATTTCAAGGCAGATTTTGGTAGCATGTTGTGACGGTCTCATCACTTGTAGTATCGGGATAGGTTGTAGGCCGGTTTGGGCCAATGTGATGCAACAACTACGGGTTAGCCCGTAGCATCCACCTGGAGTGTAACAAACTCATTGATCGCCCGTGCGTCGGTTGGTTAAGTCGTCTTACGTAGGACTGTTGGACCCATGTTGACTGCTAGGCTAGGATAGTCGTTTTCAGATAGACTCTTGATCTTAGTCTCGTGGTGCGACCGTGTTTGAGGACGTTAGCATCAACAATCGGTCAGAGGAGTCCATTTTTCAGTTATTTAGTAGTACAGAGCGGAACTAGAAAGATCTCAGATAGATCGAAAATGTGAATGTTGGTTTGCAGAATTAGAGATATACGTTGGTAGGGTACCAACGACCGAGACCGGTATGGGATTCGCTTTTTGTATGCAAAGAGTAGGGATGTCGGTATCGGAAATTGGTCGGGGTTTCCGTTTCTCAGTTATCATTGTGTTAATTCAGGTTTGGAAATGTCGTTGTTCGTTGTGGTTTGCGAATTAAATATGTTAGGGTCCCTGTTTGAATGGTTTTGTATGTCTGGAAGGTAGTCATGATATGAGGTTTTCAGATGTCAGGAAAAGTGGTTGAACTTTCTCCTTATTAGTTAAGGGCAGTGTGTTGATGTTTTTTTCTTCGCCAAGACGCGTGGTTTTGCTAAACATTGGTTCGGTATTGGTGTTAAAAGGTGGTTATATTCTTGAGTTGTTATTTCAGTGTAGTTTTTGGACTTAGAGGGTTCTGACGATGTTAATTCGAGTAAAAAGAATAGGCTTGGAAAATCCTCAAGGGTTTGGAAGGGGCGTAGTAAGAGTAAGTTTAAGTACGAATTTCGAGGACGGAATCTAATTTAAGCATGGGAGAGTTGTAACTCCCGGTTTATCGTATGCTAATTATGAAGTTTATTGTCATTTTAGGTTGGCCATGGTGTGGCAGTGTGCAGGAAACACACATATCATTATTGCCCCCCACGTCATGGCAAGTATTGGCCACGGCATGGTGGACGGATGACGTGAAAACCCTATTTTTCTGGATTTGCTTCCTATTTATAGGAATGAGGAGGCTAGGGTTTTCTCATCCTCAGCCTCCATCATCCCCCTCAAGCCCTAAAGAAAACCCTAATCCCTTTCCTCCATTATTGAGCTAGTTTTGGTGTTCCTTGAAGCTAAAGAAGGAAGAAAGAGGAAGAAGGAAGCAAAGATCAAGCAAGCAAGTCTCCATTCTTCACCTTAGCACTCTTCTTGAGTTTTGTCCCATAAACTTCTTGTTCTTATTGGTGGGGATTGTGAGATCTCTTAAACTTTGCAACTTTATGAATCACTGGGGCATTTGGTGTAGTTTGTGCCTTGGATCTGGAGTTTGGTTGGGTTTTCAAACCATGCATGAGATTCAGGTCATAAAACCTCATTTTGACCTAATATGGGTTCAAGACATGCATTGGACATGCATGTATATAAAACACCAACTTTTAGGTTAGTCTTGGTGCTAGAATCACTTCTGGAAATGATGGACTTCGGACTATATGGAATAAGTGATTGTTGGTTAAGTTCTTGCATTGTTAAGCCTTTTGGGGCTTAGGGATTTGGGTTATGGACCTTTTGGGTGGTCCTAATGGATAAAGTTAGAAACTTTATCCTTCTAGATCGCATTTTGGACCCGATCTGAGCTTTGGAGCTCTCGGAATCAAAGAAGACAGCTTAATGCATTAAGTTGTTAGAACCTTGGCTACCACGGCGTGGTCCTAGGTCACCACGGGGTGGCAGATAGGAATTTCCCGACTGGTTGGTCATATGCGGGCGACGACGTGGCCAAGGAAGACCATGTCGTAGCGGTCGGCTGGAGTCAACATTGGATGTTGACTTTGATTGTTGACCTTGAGGGTTGACTTTTGAATTGTGGACTTTTGTTCAGTTGTTAATAGGTAGATTAAGGTCTCGCCTTTTGTGATTATCTAGGTGGAGTTTAGCACCTGTTGTGGGATTTTGAGGGCGTGTTGAGTTTTGAGCTGCTTTGGGAGGCGAGTCTCCTCAAAGTACTTGCGGGTTGAAGGCACCAATGTCATCCCATTGGATTATGTTATAGTATGTTAGTTGTCTTTATGACTCTTTTATGTATTGTATGTGATTATATGTATACCGGGTGGGGACCGATGCCAGGTGGGACCTGATGAGCGTGTTGGGTGGGGCCCATCGCCTGTTATTGATAGACCTGTTCCGGGTGGGACCCGATGGTTGTCGGGTAAGGCCCATTGTATGTATGGTATGAGGTGTTTTGGGGAGCTCACTAAGATTTGTGCTTACGGTTTTCAGTTTATGTTACGGGTACTTCCGGTTCGAAGATGAAGAGCTCGGGATGATCGCATTGCACACACCATGATTTTCCGCTTTATTGACTGTGATGTACTTTTGGGTGTTTATTGATATACACTGAATACTTTATGGTTTTGACAAGCATGTTTGGTCGATGGATTATTTAATATAAAAACAAAAATTTTGTTTCTGGGTTTTGGGACATTACAACCTGAGGGTTAACCCTAATGTCCGAGGGATAGGCTTTGCACACCCTCACCTCCATCACCTCCCTTCACCCTCAAGAGAACCCTAATTAACTATTATTGATTGTGAGCTCCTTTTTGGTGATTTCTAACCTAGAAGAAGAAGAAGAGAATGAGTTTTAGTGCATCATCTCAGCTAGCAAGCCTCTTCCTCATCACCATGAGCTACCTTACTACTCTTCTAAGTCCTCAAGTTCCTGAATTTTTTAGATCAAGCATGTTAGATCTAGAGTTTTTTCCATTTTTCTCAATGTTTGAGGAAGTTTGAGTGATAGGATCTCATAAAGTTGGCAACTTTATGAGTCCTTGAGACTCCTTTGTAACCCCTTGCTCCAGATCTTGAAGAATAGTGAGTTATGGATTCCATGTATGAGATTTGGTCTCGTTTTCCCTTCATTTTGACCTAGTTTGTGTGCAATACATGCATATCTAAAAAGCAATGATTTTTATGGTCCTTTGGGTTGGATAAAGCCTTCTAGAAAGTTTGAAGGATTGGCTTGAAGGATTAATGTAACACCCCATTTTATCGTTTCTGTAAATGTTCACGATTAATATAAATTCGAAATTTAGTTAGATGACTTAGTAGGCTAAGTAACCTACACAAAAGTCATAGTACTCGTAAAAGCGAATTTGTACGTATAGAGAACATTTAAATCTGAATTCATTAGAGGAAGTTAGGATTTTCTAGGATTTCAACATAGTAGTGTAACATTCATTATTCAGGAAATTGACATCTTTGATCCCTTAGTATAAAACTTTTGCAAAGTGATCCCTTGGAGTACCAACCATAATCATTGAGCATTTTAAGTTTACATCATATTCGAAAAAAAATTACATTTTAGTTCCCTACTATAAAGTCTAATACATAACAAAAGTAACATCATGTGAAAATTCATGTTGACGCCTAATTTAGGTCACTGACCGTTCCCTGAAAAGCATGCAAAAACGAGGGTCGACTATAAAATAGTTGGTGAGTTCACAGTTTATAAAGGTACATAAGTTCAGTAAACAAATATACATTTGTTCAACAAAAGTTCCAACTCAAAATGAGTGTTGAATGCCAAAGCACTATGTTCACAACCAAGCCTAACGACCGTTCTTGCCCCATTCCATCATGTCTATGGTTCCCATGATGTCAGTTCATGGAAATATGCACTCGCGGTTCTGGGCGAGTGGGGTCCGTCTACCCCAAATAACGTTATACATGAGACCGTCAGCTCGAATACGAGTTAATAGGTTATAGTTCGGTTCTCGGGGACTTAACATACAAAGTTCATAAGAAGTTCATATCACAAAATTCATATCATAAATTTCATAGCACGAGTTCATAAAAGAGTATCGTTCCAAGTTCATCAAGTTCATAAAACAAAGTTCACCTAGTTCACAAAACATTATTCAACAAGTTCATAAAACAGTATGGATAGTTCATAAAACAGTAGCATGCTTTCCACCCCAAAACATGAAAACTTTAATAAGGGGGACGTGAATACTCACTAGGGAGAGTTTGCGGTTCGAGCTTCGCGGTTCGGTGTTGTAGAGATCGATTTATACTAGTGCCCTATGGAACAAATAGTTTCTAGTGAGATACCATTTAGTAAGTCATTATCTAAGAACTACCTATCCTACTAATGGTGTCGTAAAGTGCCCAAAGTTTGTCTGGTTCATTATTGGTAATATTGAATTCACTGTGCCTTGTGTTCAAAAATCCATAAAGACATGAAAATGAACTTCAAAAATAGTAAAACTTTATATTCTTGTTCTAACAGAGGTTATTAGTGTCTAGAAATTTTATAGAGAATTTTGAAGGTCATTTGTTATTTATTTTCAATTTAAGTCTAAATGATAGGAAAAATTCAAAGTAAATAGTAAAAAGTTGAAAATTTCCCAAATTAATTTTTAAAGGTTCTCATAATGTTACCAAAGTTGAGAAAATTATTGATTCAAGCCCTTGAGTCCTATGACCCAGTTTTGTAAATTCATTCTCTAATTCAATGAAAAATATTAATAAAATACCAAACAGTGACCAAATTGTATAAAACTTTATATGGGATTCTTATTTTGTGAGTAAATCAGTTATACAAATTTTCAGATTTTTATCTTATCTGTAAATTATTATTTTGAATTTTTGGCCATTAAATTCTTATTTTTGTAGAACAATTAGGATTTTGTTTAAGCACTTGGGGTTTCACAGATCAACTCTTAAAGACATTCCCTTTCATAAAACAAATTTGGTTCAAATTAATTTCAGAGCTAAATGGGGGTATTCAACCCCAACAAGTTATGAAATGTAGCACTAGCAAATGCATTAGCTCCAAATTCAGTTGAAAGTTCAATAATTGGTGTAGAAACCTCTGTAACATTTTAGTTCATGAAATTTTAGGTCTTCTGAGATAGATGTGTTAAGTTCCTAAAATAATTTTCTCCAGATTTATTGTGGGGTTTAAGGGCCTTGATCATGTAATGCAAAACTAGTAGTCACAAAAAAGTGTTGTTTAAGCAACTGTTTTGTAAAAATCGTCAAAAATCGAACTTTTAATTTTTTACAGTAAGACCACTTGGGTTAGAAATTTAACTCATATAAATACGTCTCAGAAAAATAATATCGTGATTTGGTTAATGAGTGAGATATAGTTGTTCAAAGTCGAATAAACAATTCTGGCAGAATGCATGTTACCTTTGGTTTGATTAAAGTGCCCCTTTGGGTCATACGTTCACAAGAACAACATGCATACTCTTTATGGTAGAAAATGAAGGAACATACTATAGTTTATAGAGGAACAAGAAACGTTGGTGTGCATTGATCCAAGTCATAGATCTAGGTTTATCCAAGACCCCAAAAATGGGTGTTTCGTTCTTGCTATAAAGAACTCCTTGGAACCGAATCTTGCACTAAGATTGGCACCTCAAACCCAATTTCTATCACATGCATGGAGTTAATATACACCCAAGATGTAATAGAAATGGTTTTTGTCATGGGAAAACACAAAAAGTGAAGAAGAAAAAGGTGTAGAACTCGGTTTTGAAATCATATGAACATGCATGCTTCTTTTCACTCTTAGAATAGGTTTGATCCCTGATTTTCACCATTTCTAACACATGTAATGTTTTATGGTGAGAATCTACAAACACCAAGAGTGAGGCAAGGATTTCTAGCCATTAGAGGGCATAAAATCCGAAAAGCAAAGAAGAACATGAAGAAGAAGAAGTAAAGTTGTAAAATCATAAGGATGTGTTATGTTTCTCACCTAGAATCCGGTTTTTGGTTAAGCAACAACTCCTCAAGGCCTTCAAGAATCCGAAAATAGAGAAGAATATGGATGATTTTTCAGATGTTTAAGAGAGTTTCGGGATGGGACAGGTGTTGGATTTGGTGTCTAAGCCCATAACTATAACTAGTATGTACTTGACCCGATTGTAGCATGGTCCCTTTTTGGGTTGCCTTCACCAGTGCAATTTGATAGGAATGATTTTTGAGAATAAGGTTATTTGTGATTTATTAATATATTACAAGTATAATATATTAATATTATTTAATTAGTGTTGATCAAGAATTAATTTGGAATTAATTTTGTGATCAAAATAGACTAATTAAATATATGGGGATTGATTATGTAAATCAATCATTCTTCTAATGTGGACTAATGATCCATGACTAAATTGTTGGGCTAAACCAATAAGATAATCCATGGATAATCCATGTAGGTTAACCCATGGAGCATAAGAATGTGAAAAGTCATGGAGCATTAGGGTTTACAAAGTGTAACCCTAGTGTTTGCCACATTATAAATAGTGCCCCCATAAGCCAAAATCGGCTACACACTCTTTGGAGTCAAGCATCTTGGTTCTCCTAAAACCTCCTCTTGCATTTTGGTGTTTGTGAACCAATAGAGGCATCACACTTGAGGTGCTCAAGCTTTCAAAGGTCAAGAACTCTACCCTATTCAAGAGGTAAGAATCCAAACTAAGTTTTATATTATATAGCTTCAATTGTATGCTAGCTAGGCAGAATGCTTTGGAAAATTGAAAATATGCATGTATAATAGAGCAAACATAGATCCAAAGCATTTAGGGTTGCATGTGCACCATAGGAGTGTTATAGTGCTCAAAATCCAAAACTAGTATCAGCGCCTAGTGTTGTTTTCTATTATATTTGATGCTTACTAGTTTTTCAAAGCTGACTCGACGAGTACATGAACAGACTCGACGAGTCCACTCAGTAACAGAGCAACTCGGAGAGTTCAGTTCATGTACTCAACGAGTTGAAGGCTCTGTTTGCAGAATTTCGAGTTTCTTGGCCTGGTTTGGATTGGGAACACTACCACAAACTGTTTTGGATCATTAGAAATGTTTTTTATGATATGGTAGTGCTTGTACTCATCCAAACACAAGATAATTGTCAAAGTTTTAAAATAATTGTTGTTTTTATATGATAAACAAAATTGCTTTCAAATTGTTGACTAGAAGTTATCTTTATTATGAGTTTGCTTAGATCATAGATTATGTGATAATTTTTGTTGTTAGAAAAATGATCTAAATGATGTTTAATGACCTCCATAACTTGTCCTCAAGTTATGGAAAATGAAAGGTCTCATACATTAAAATCAATTAAACTCATAAGTTATGAATGTGAAGAGTTTTGACAAGTTTCAAAACTTACCCTCAAGTTTTGGAATTTGTAGAGTCTCATCAATGAAACTTTAATTCCAAACCCTAGAGTTTTAAAAGTTAAAATCAACCCATATACTTTATAATATTATAATTTTAATTATATATATATATATATATATATATATATATATATATATATATATATATATATATATATATATATATATATATATATATATATATATATATATATATATATGTATAATACAAAGTCGTTCTTCCCGTTACTAGGCCTCATTCACGAAGCCGGTCTATAAGGGGGTATAAGGTTACTGCCTATAAAATGGTAGTTTAATGGGTGTCCACTCTCACCCACCGCTTCCTTGACTGGTGGAGGTTCGTTAGCTGAACGGGTAGGATAGGACATTAATTCTCATTCATTAAAAAGTATAATGATAAATATAAAATAATTAAACTTTTATTAAATTCTCAATCTTAGTTACTTTAGGAAAAATGTGAAATGGTGCTAATCCATGAAATTACACTTTGCACCTTGTTAAGTCGTTAGTGGAGCGTGTGTGGCTAACCGGCACACTAATCTGGGACTGACAATGTGTGGCAAAGGGTAACTTGATGTTAATCATAGATCAATGGAGTGTGTGTGGTTAACCGGCATATTGATTAGGTGATTTGTAACATTGGGTGTACCAAGCTAATTTGCATGGTTATTCACACCTTATTTGTGATCCTCGGCATCCCAGTCACAAACTTGAAGGGCACAATCGAGATTTAAACATGCCATTGAAAAGTTCAATGAATCTCAAAGATCTAGGAATATCAAATCCAGTTAAAACTTAATAATCTATTTCGTTTTTCATGGTGGAAATTGGTAAATCGTCATTTACCTACGTTCAAATATTTTACAATTGGATTACGGCATCCCTTTTCGCAATTTTAGAATATTGTGTTGGGTCCTAGTGTTAATATTTCATATTGGGTGTAATATTAAGGATTATCATATAATCTAAACTTTGTTCTTCTTCTTTTACAGATGTCTATCCCAAACAATGCTTCCAACCCAATTCCTTCAGGCCCTTTCTCCCTCATGAACTTATGTGGGAGGGTCATTTTCGATGGCTCAAATTTCAATGATTGGATTCGAAACATCAGGATGGCTATTCGCTATGAGGACAAAGAATATGTCCTAGATAAAGAGCTCAAAGAGATTGATGTCACCACTGCTACTCCTGAACAAATCGCTGAACACACTACTCATGAGAGGGATGCGACAAAGGTGTCGTGTCTAATGATTGCAACCATGACTGCTGAGCTGCAGAAGTCCTATGAGGACTACTATCCTTATGAAATGTATCATGATTTGATGGAAATATACCATCAAAGTGCTCAGCAGGAGAGGTATGAGATCATTGCCTCCATGATCACAACCAAAATGAAGGATGGTGAACCCATCATGGCCCACTTGCAGAAGATGCATAGATTCGTCGACCGCTTGCTTAAACTGAATGTCAATTTTGATGAAGAGTTGGTCATAGATATAATTCTACACTCTTTAGCTTCTTATTATGATCAGCTTCGTATGACTTATCATATGAACAAGGAGGAAGCCACTCTTAGCAAGCTTCAAGGCCTTCTTAGGACTGCAGAAAGCAACCTGAAAGGCAAATCGGTTGTTTCTACTCCTACTACTACTTCTGACCTTGTTCTGGAAATCGGACATGGGAAGGGAAAGAAGAGGAAGGCTCCCTACAAGAGCCGCAAGGGAAATTCTCTTGATGGATCCTCTTCTAGTGGGACCAAAGCTGGTTCTGTTAATCCCTCTTCCAATTCGAAGGAAGCAGAGTGCTTCCACTGCAATGATAAAGGGCACTGGAAACGAAGCTGCCCCAAGTACTTGTAGGACATAAAGGATGGGAAGATCAAGCCCTCATATGCATGTATTTATACAATTCAATCTAATAACTCATCACATGCTAATTCTTGGGTCCTTGATACAGGTTGTTGTATTCACATTTGTTCTGATTTGTCGGGACTAAAAAGAAGTAGGGATGTGGAGCACGGGAAGATCAACTTAATCATGGGAAATAGGAAAGTGTCGCCTGTGACCAAGATTGGAGTTTATTCTTTATTACTTAGTAATGGTTTTGATTTAGATTTGAATAATTGTTTTTACTTAGCTGATATGGCAAGAAATGTTATTTCTTTTCACAGTTTGTATAAACAAGGTTTTACCTTTTCTTTTAATAATGAAAATGGTGGTATTTATGCTTATTGTAATGGTGTATTTTATTTTGAAGCATTAACTTGCAATGGTATATATATGAAACTGTGATGGTTGTAGATAACTTAGGAAATAACGTGTTGAATATTGATTCTTCCACTGATTTAAATAAAGCATGCTAGTGGCATTGTCGTCTTGGATATGTCAACAAGAAGTGCATAGCCCAACTCCAAAATGATGGAGTTTTGGAATCATTCGACTTAAAGTCGGATAATACTTGCGAATCTTGTTTACTTGGAAAGATGACCAAGTCACCCTTCACTGGTTCTTGTGAAAAGGGTGAAGGTCTGTTGGATCTCATACACACTGATGTGTGTGGACCATTCAGAACCGCCACAAGGGATGCTGACCTCTTCTATGTGACTTTTATTGATGATTATAGTAGATATGGGTATATTTACTTAATCAAGCATAAGTCATAAACTTTTGAAAAGTTCAAAGAGTTTAAGCAAGAAGTGGAGAATCAATTGGGCAGGAAGATAAAGATGCTGCAATCTAATCGAGGAG
This sequence comes from Lactuca virosa, assembly GCF_052849685.1. Classification (NCBI taxonomy): domain Eukaryota; kingdom Viridiplantae; phylum Streptophyta; class Magnoliopsida; order Asterales; family Asteraceae; genus Lactuca; species Lactuca virosa. Next base: position 213,258,192 of record NC_136434.1, read on the forward strand.
GAGAGTATCTTAGTATCGAGTTCCTTGACTATCTTAAGGAATGTGGAATTGTTTCACAATCGACGCCACCTAGGACACCACAACTTAATGGTGTGGATGAGAGGCGCAGTAGAACCTTATAGACATGGTTCGTTCCATGATGAGTCGAGCTTCATTACCTATCTCATTCGGGGGGTATGCCTTAGAGACTGCCGCCCATATTCTTAATCTAGTCGCTACCAAAAAGGTTTCCAAAACACCTCACAAGATGTGGACAGGGAAAGTTCCCACATTAGACCACATCAAAGTTTGGGGTTGCGAGGCTTTTGTGAGAAAAGAAACTCACGACAAGCTCGAACCTCGGAGTGAGCGATGTATTTTCATCGGCTACCCACAGAAATCCTTTGGATGTCTCTTCTACAGACCGAGTGACAATGTTGTCTTCGTTGCGAGGAGAGGAGTCTTTCGTGAGAGAGAACTCATAGGCCAAGGAAGCAGTGGGAGGAAAATTGACCTTGAATAGCTTCAAGAGTCAAGCGGTGAAGGAACCTCAAACACTAGCAATCAACCTGAGGAGGAAACTCCAGTTGATCCAATTTACGAGTCCTTACCTCTTAGGCGTTCCAGTAGAGTTATAAATACACCTGAGTTTTATGGTTTCCATATTACTACTGAAGGTGATACATTTATCAGTGATAGCACACTGGTAAAATTGGATGAACCTAACAACTACAAAGAAGCCATGGCAGGCCCCGAGTCTGCAGAGTGGAAAGAGGCTATGGACAGTGAGATTCAGTCCATGTATGACAATCAAGTTTGGAACTTGGTTGATAATGTACCGGGTCATAAGACAGTCGGGTGCAAATGGATCTTCAAGAATAAGACCGACATGGATGGGAAAGTACACACATATAAGGCGTGACTGGTTGCGAAGGGCTTTACTCAAACTCCAGGAATTGACTATGATGAGACCTTCTCACCAGTAGCGAAGATTAAGTCTATAAGGGTTATGTTAGCCATAGCTGCATTTCATGATTATGAAATATGGCAAATGGATGTCAAAACCGCTTTCCTTAATGGAAAGTTGGCGGAAGATGTTTACATGAGTCAGCCAGGGGGTTTTGTCAATGCAAAGTACCCTGATAGAGTGTGTAAGCTTGAGAAATCCATATATCGATTGAAATAAGCATCTCGTAGATGGAATCTTTGTTTTGATGAGAAAGTCAAAGAGTTTGGATTTTCGAGAAGCAAGGATGAGTCATGTGTATATGTCAAAGCTAGTGGGAGTATAGTGAGCTTTCTGGTATTGTATGTAGATGACATACTAATCATAGGAAACGACATCCCAACCTTGCAGGAGGTCAAGTCCTGGCTTGGGAAGTGTTTCGCCATGAAGGACCTCGGAGAAGCTGCTAATATCCTAGGGATAAGAATAATGAGAGACAGGAGTAAAAGGCTAATAGGACTTAGTCAAAGTACCTACTTGGACAAGGTGTTGAAGCGTTTCAGCATGGAAAACTCCAAGAAAGGTAACCTACCTATCCTAAGCAATACCAAACTGAGTAAGACTCAGAGTCCGAGTATAGAGGCTGAGATAGCAGAGATGAGTCGAATACCATATACTTCCGCAGTTGGCTCGATCATGTATGCTATGACTTGTACTCGCCCTAATGTGGCCTTTGCTTTGAGCATAGTCATCATATATCAAGGGAATCCTGGTAAAGCTCATTGGACTGCAGTTAACAACATTGTTAAGTACCTACGGAGGACTAAGTACTGGATCCTCACCCTCGGTGGGAGTGATGACTTGAGAGTGACAGGGTATAGCGATTCCAGCTTTCAAACCGACAGAGATAATTTCCGCTCTCATTCGGGCTGGGTGTTTACCCTGAATAGAGGAGAAGTGACATGGAAAAGTTCTAAGAAGGAGACTGTAGCAGACTCAACGTGTGAATCAGAGTACATAGCAGCAAGCGAAGCATCGAAGGAGGCAATATGGTTGAAAAACTTCATTGGAGACCTTGGAGTGATTCCATCCATAAAGGAGCCTATGGAGATTTTCTACGATAATGAAGGGGTGGTTGCCTTAACCAAGGAACCGAGAGATCATGGTAGACCTAGGCATATCGACAGAAAGTACCACTTCATAAGACATAAAGTAGAAGAAGGGCACCTCGTGGTAAAGGGGATATCGTCAGAGGACAACCCAGCAGATCCTCTTACAAAGGGACTGACTTGGGTTAAGCACTTGCAGCATGCAAGGGGCATTGGGCTAACGGACGATATTAGTTTTAGTGGTTAGATAAATAGAAACTTGTAATAGCTAAATTCTAATTGACATTTGATGATTAAATAAAAGGAGTTTTATTTATAAGTAAAGTTACTGTCTTGTGCCAATTATTTACTATTGTTTCACTTTGCATGTTTTGACTTCCAGAATAATAAAATTATGATTATTATTATTATTCAAACTATCCACAGTCGATCATACGTTGGAAGTAAGTATGAAAGAAGACTGTCATGAGTTAGCTTGTAGATTGTCTAAGGAGTTAGACATAGCAAGAATATGCTACACCATTCATGACTACTCCTAAAATAATATTTGAGTATTGGATTCAACCCACGCTCACTTGAATTACTTTATGGAATTTATCACGAGTAACTATGAGACTATAATATCATATAATCTTCAAACCAAGATATATGAGTTGTTGACTACGAGTTGGTTGTGCATTGATGGCACGAAAACGCATCAGTAACTTGATGTTATAAAATGTGTCATTGTGCATGATTTAATAAGTAGTTAGTACAAGCATATAATGTCGAATTTTATCTGTTCCTTTTATCCTAAGAGGATTAAAAGTGATATCTTGGGCCCCTTGATGATTTTGTTTTGACTTATGTGGCGGGCCCGGTCAGAACTAAATTGATGTGTTCAGTTATGTTCTATGTCAAACAAATCGGAAATCGGGTAACAAACTGCTGGACAATAAGTATGACATTGTTCCATGTATTTGTCTAGCTGGTATCTTGAGAACGGAGGAGTATATGATCACTTATCTAAAGGACACGTCACTGACTGGGTCAGAGTTGACAACGGCTTTTGAAAGCTTACGATTGCTAAGTCGGATCCTGAATTGCATTAGCAGTTATAGTTATTAGACTTATCCAAGTGGGAGACTATTAGATTTGGTGTCTAAGCCCATAACTATAACTGGTATGTACTTGACCTGATTGTAGCATGGTCCCTTTTTGGGTTGCCTTCACCAGTGCAATTTGATAGGAATGATTTTTGAGAATAAGGTTATTTGTGATTTATTAATATATTACAAGTATAATATATTAATATTATTTAGTTAGTGTTGATCAATAATTAATTTGGAATTAATTTTGTGATCAAAAGAGACTAATTAAATATATGGGGATTGATTATGTAAATCAATCTTTCTTGTAATGTGGACTAATGATCTATGACTAAATGGTTGGGTTAAACCAATAAGATAATCCATGGAGGTTAACCCATGAAGCATAAGAATGTGAAAAGTCAAGGAGCATTAGGGTTTACAAAGTGTAACCCTAATGTTTGCCACATTATAAATAGTGCCCCCATAAGCCAAAATCGGCTACACACTCTTTGGAGTCAAGCATCTTATTATCGTAAAACCTCCTCTTGCATTTTGGTGTTTGTGAACCAATAGAGGCATCACACTTGAGGTGCTCAAGCTTTAAAAGGTCAAGAACTCTACCCTATTCAAGAGTTAAGCATCCAAACTAAGTTTTATACTATATAGCTTCAATTGTATGCTAGCTAGGGAGAATGCTTTGGAAAATTGAAAATATGAATGTATAATAGAGAAAACATAGATCCTAAGCATTTAGGGTTGCATGTGCACCATAGGAGTGTTATAGTGCTCAAAATCCAACAAGAGGTTCCTTGGAGAATGAGATAGAAGTTGGGTGATTTTAGACAGAAGAAGGAGAGAAAGTGAGGTTCTATCTCTCTGGATAGGCGATCTCTCTCGTCACCTCTTTGGGAATATACTGCATTAAAATCATCCACAAAACTCCAGTAATGTGAGTTAACATATGGAAAACGAAATGGAAAAATCTCTCCCACAGAATATGTCTTTAAGATCGGTTTTGCTCTCTCACATTGACATGCAAAACCTGACATCGGGATTTTGCATAAAGGAGCAATAATGAGTGAGAGAGAGGACTGTAGAGGGGTTGGTATGGCCGAATTTTTGGGGAAAATAAAGACTTTATGAGGCTTCTTGATGGTTGTAACATTTTTAAATATTGCCTCTTTACAATTTTTATAAAATGGTTTTTAGTTTTTTTATAAAAATTTTAGGTAATTTTGCAATCTTCTAAGGGTTTATTTCTTGGTTTTTATTTTGGTATTTTGTTTTTAAAAATAAGTTCTTAAACTTGTATTATCTTGAATTAAGTTATCAAAATGAAAAATTATGATTTGATTTTTATAAATTCAAATCTTTATATTTCAAATAAATGAAATAAATGTTCATAACATATGAACGTAGGATTAGACAATCCTCCGATTATACTTTTGGCTCATAATTCAGTTTATGATATTTGGATATTATTTCCAACTTGTTAATTAAATCAAATTATGATTTAATTAAATTGAGTTTGATAAGTACTTAAACTAGTTAAGCATGTCATATGTTCCGATTAATAAATTAGGGTATTTAACTTACCCTTGAGCCGTGATCTATAGAACATGGTTTTGTGTTTAGTTTTGAGATTGAACTTTGGCACTTTACAACCTAGTTGGAGTATTCACATATCAATGTGACTTCTTAGTACAAGCTAAGTTACACTACTTGTTCCGAGGGATCTATTAAGTTGCGATCTAGCTCAACTTGTTGCATCTAAAGTCAAGTTATGTGTACGCATGGAAGTGACAAGGTTCTAGATGAGTCATAACCTGAGTTTTGACGGTTGTCACGGATTTTAACCAGGATTTTGACCAAGTTTGACCTAGGGGTATTTTGGGTATTTTAAGCTGATTTTTGAGATTTGGTCACTGTTTGTTGTAAAGGTGCCCGATAGAGTTGGTATTCAGAGCAACGTATCGTTCAACTATTTCCTCATACTGCAAAGTGAGTCTTCCTGACTGTACCTGTGGGTCGAAGGCACCAATACCGACCAACTAGGTTATGTATCTTGGTATATAGTATGTTGTTATATTGTAGTGATCTGTTAGATTTGTATCCTGCTTGATAGGATGTTGCTTTGTGGTAGTGGTCTGTAGATCTGTCTGTTTGGCTGTTGACTGGTTATATGTTTATTTGTTTCATATGTCGACATAATACGGTTTTGGGTTGAGTCTTTACTACTATGTGTGTGAGCCAACATACCGGGGGTAATCCAGTCCGATGACTGTGGACCCGAGGTGAACATCCCAAAAATATCAACAAATTTGAACTTTTCAAAACAACCCTTTTACTAATAAAAGTGTTTACAAAATTAGTATTTCCAAAACATTATGTAAAATGAGAGTCTCCCAAGATCCAATCAGTTGTAAAACCAAGGATGTGTACGGTCACGCCATCGCCTTGCCACGGTCTTTCGAGATACCTGAAATCATAATCTGAAACTGTAAGCACAACGCTTAGTGAGTTTCCTCCAAAATACCACCACACAAATAGATAACATATATAACAAGCATGCTCAAATACTCATGTCTGGCCCAATCAGCACCGGGCTGGAATACTAGGCATGTCTACGATGGGCCGTGTTGTGACATCTCCATTTTCACAGCCATAAAAGATTGATTTGTTTATGCTTATTTAAAAATCAGACTATCCTTTTTGAAGAATAGTATTTCGGAATTTGTTCCCAGAAAACATGATAAATATATTATCAAAGCATTTCTGAAGAAATGTATTTTGTTTATACTAAAACTTTGGGATGCCATCGCCAATACAGAAACATAAGCATAAACAGACCTTACATTCATTTACACTAGTGATTTACATCTTCTTTAATGTCTCAGTGTAATGTAGCTTCGTATCAATACCTGTGATTCAAATAAACTTCGTGGGTCATGTTGGGAAACCTGGTGAGTACATAGGGTTTTCAACCCACAATAATAAAATTATTATGTTTCATCATCAAACGATTATCCCAATTACCCATCCCCATTATCTTCTTTATTTCTTAAGGATCTACCCTAAGAATCATCTATCATTCACTCATTCATTCCTAAGGATTGTCCTAAGGAATAGGCACAAAGTCCATCATTGCCAGGGTTTATATAACATGCACTAAGTCCATAGTTGTCGAGGTTATTTGTTAGACACTAAGTCCATAGCTGCCAGGGTTTATCTCTTTTATTGACAGTATTATTTTAGGGAGTCCACCCACAATACATGTCAATGGTGTTTTTAGAGTACATCTGGTGAACACATCGTTCACAACACCTACAAGTTGCGAGTCTTCTAGTGTTCCACTGGACTATCTAGAATAGTTTGTGGTTGTCATCTATACTCTGCTAGATGACTGGGCCATCGCTTATCATCATCTTTCACCTCCCATTCATTCCTAAGGGTTGTCATCTATACCCTAAGAATCATCTATCGTTCACTCATTCATTCCTAAGGATTGTCCTAAGGAATAGGCACGAAGTCCATAGCTGCTGAGGTTATTTGTTAGGCACTAAGTCCATAGCTTCCAGGGTTTATCTCTTTTATTGATAGTATCATTTTAGGGAGTCCACCTACAATACATGTCAATGGGTTTTTTTAGAGTAAATCTGGTGAACACATCGTTCACAACACCTACAGGTTGTGATCCTGCTAGTGTTCCACTAGACTGTCTAGAACAGTCTGTGGTTGTCATCTACACTCTGCTAGTTGACGGGGCCATCGCTTGGGTCATCGCTTTTCATCATCTTTCACCTCTCATCATCTATATCATTTTTCATCTCTCATCATTCATCTGATCTTTCATCTCTCATCTCATCTCATCTTTAATCTACCCATCTTTACCCATCATAATTATAGGTATAAAATACGTATATAGTTTAAATTGAATAAAACATGTATATTTTGTTCATCCAGCATAGATATCAAGAACACAGATAATATGCACACATAGCACGTAATTTATATTAAATACTTCATATCTATGTGTAAGATGAAAATAACTATGCACTCACTTGTTAAAGTGATGACTCGAAATTCGGACAGCGCTTCGCTTCTAACAATCGTCTTTTCCTTCGACGAAACCTAGCATTATTATTGCTAAGTTTTAGTCTAATATTTATAGCGACTAATTATTAGTCTAGATTTATGAGCGGTATTGTTTTATAAATGTTAAACAATACTTTTCAACTACTATGTACAAACAGGGGCCGGACATGAAACAACGGAGGATAGGACCATTTTGGCATTATAGGACTTCTGAAATCCATCAACCCTGTGCGGCCGTTCAAACCAGATTCCCCGTACCACGAATAGTTAAAAGATATTATAATAACACTTTATATATTATATTTTATAATACATATATTGTTTATAAGTTCATAATAACAATATTGAACTTTAACATAAGCTATACTGAAAGTAAGGTAAGCATAACTCACTTACTAGGAGGTTTGGCTAGCACTTAGGAAGTACTAGGGAAGGGGAGGGATAGTTTTGGAGTGTTGAGAGAGAAAGAAGGGTGAAGGTGTGAAGAAAATGGATGATTTGTGCCTCTATTTATAGGCTGTCTGGGGCCTCTCACATCATGAGACATGGCTCTCACGTCGTGATCCTTGCGTAGGCACCAAGGCGAAGCCTGGTGCTGACACGTGGCGCCGGATGCAGGTAAAACATCTAATTTTAAAAAAATCATTACTTTCGCATACGAACTCCGTTTTTGACGTTCTTTATATCCACATGTAGGTATTGACAAGATCTACAACTTTCCTTTTGACCCATTGGCTAATTCTTGACCGATTTAAAATTTAACAGTCTGAGAAGATTACACTGTTAACGACCGTGTAAAATTCATAACTTCTACATACGGACTCCGTTTTCGACTGTCTTTTTATCATTTAACTCCTGTTAGTAAGATCTTCAATTCTCATTTAGATCATTTTGGCTAAAAATTGACCGATCTAAAATTTGATTTCCGGGTTGTGCACTGCTTTGCTAAATCTTAGAAAAATCATAACTTCCTCAAACAAAGTCAGATTTGGACGTTCTCTATATGCACGCTCTCGGTTTAACGTCTAGTACAACTTTTGTTTAGATTGATAAGGCTAAAAAGTAGCTTATCAAAAATTAATTTTTTACGTTACGCGGCGCTGTGCAGGTTTTGTCGCAAAACTTCGACGAGTCATAACTTCTTCGTTATAAGTCAGATTTCAGTGTTGTTTATATGTACGTAATCCTTGTGACATATACTATAACTTTGGTTAAGTTTATTTATGCTAAATAATCTTCTATCAAAAAGTCATTTTTAACGCTCATTGTCTCTAAATTGATTAGTTTGAATCTGCGGGCGTTACAATTATCTCCCCCTGCGGATGATTACGTCCCAGAATCATCAACAAAACAGGGCTTGTATAATGACTCCATACGTTATCTTTTCATCCTAGGTAATAATCGTAACTCTTGTTTCCTTTCGAATGAGTATCTAACTCTTGGACTTCTTGACTGTTGGCGGTGCTCAATTTTGCACCTGCTCTTCGTACTATGTTGGAATTTCAATTGTAACCTTCGAGTTACAAACTTGAACCTTATTGGAGACTCCTTCTTCTTCTTAACAGAATTAACTTAAGATAGGTTCTTTCCTTCGATTATCGTAACATACCAATGGTTCATGTTCTAATGACCTTTCATCGTATGATGCAACGCTTTAGACTCAGGTCTTTTTGAGTCAGATTCCAGAATGGAAGTATCCTTCCTTCATGTTCTAATGTGATATAATCACATTCTAGCATGTAGCACTTTTAGCTAGAAGCTTCTTACTATCACGGTGATTGTGATACTTCTACTCATCTCTTCGATTATCCTTCACTTCATTCTTCTGGCTTAAGTCGGATGCTACATCGATCTTGGTTCTCTAAACCACGTAACATACTTATCTTAGTTGTACTTGATTTGATGTGACCACTAGGGTCGGAAAAACAATCATCTTCTTAGTCATTACCGAAACGATGGTAACGACAGACATAAACAAAACACAATCAATTACTAGTGCCTTGGTAACCTTGTGACTTTTCCTGATCCAAGTGCGAGTCATGTGCTTCCGCTAGGATAGGCCTCTACTACCTTTCACACCTACTCATACTTGTCCCAAGAATTACCTCGCAGTCCCCACGTTCTTTATTTCCTAAAATCATAAAACGATTTAACACATACAAATGTGTCCAAATAATCTTAAAATTTCCCTAGACTCTACTAGGACTTCTTCCATGCATATCTTCAACAAAAATTTTGCTTCAACTCGGTTGGTGATGGAAACGCCAGACGATAGGACAACTTTAGAAATTACACCAATCGTTCTATCATCCCGCCAATCAAAGGTGTACATTCGGACGTACCATAGTCCTCTCTATGTATTGTTATTTTATCAGATGTATTCTAAAAGCAAGATACCACTCTTACGGTATCTTCTGATAGGTATCATTCACTATCGTAAGCCTTCTCATTTCCTCCATTTACTCAATTTGCTACGAGTCTTCACCATGACATTATATTCACGGAAGCATGCGTTTAGTGTATCGGGACAAGAATATAGATAGAGAAGGTTTATACGTGTAATCCTCCTTATTACTCCAAAAAGTTACATGTCAGTTCTAATACAGTAATTAAACGTTTACAAATCTGAACACATAAAATTTCCAGATCTGGTCGGCAATAGGCCATAGATCTGATCAAACGATAGCATTATAAAGCATATAAGGCATCTAATAGCATAAATCATTTAGCACATAAAAGCAATTTATGAATCTTCCCTAAATAAGATAGTGCTCGTATCTATTCAGGCATACTTCCTAAATATAGCAGGAAGTCATCTCACAATCATTACTTAGCATTCTAAGTTTAAGTCTAGAAATTTCCTAAAATTCTTAGTTCGCTTAAACTAAAGCTCTGATACTATGTGACATCCCCATTTTCACGGCCAGAAAAGGTTGATTTGTTTATGCTTATTTAAAAATCAGAGTATCCTTTTTGAAGAATAGTATTGCGGAATTTGTTCCCAGAAAACATGATAAATATATTATCAAAGCATTTCCGAAGAAATGTATTTTGTTTATATTAAAACTTTTGGATGGCATCGTCAATACAGAAACATAAGCATAAACAGACCTTACATTCATTTACACTAGTGATTTACATCTCCTTTAATCTCTTAGTGTAAAGTAGCTTCGTATCGATACCTGTGATACAAATAAACTGAGTGAGTCAGGTTGGGAAACCTGGTGAGTACATAGGGTTTTCAACCCACAATAATAAAGTTATTATGTTTCATCATCAAACGATTATCCCAATCACCCATCCCCATTATCTTCTTTATTTCTTAAGGATCTACCCTAAGAATCATCTATCGTTCACTCATTCATTCCTAAGGATTGTCCTAAGGAATAGGCACGAAGTCCATAGCTGCTGAGGTTATTTGTTAGGCACTAAGTCCATAGCTTCCAGGGTTTATCTCTTTTATTGATAGTATCATTTTAGGGAGTCCACCTACAATACATGTCAATGGGTTTTTTTAGAGTAAATCTGGTGAACACATCGTTCACAACACCTACAGGTTGTGATCCTGCTAGTGTTCCACTAGACTGTCTAGAACAGTCTGTGGTTGTCATCTACACTCTGCTAGTTGACGGGGTCATCGCTTGGGTCATCGCTTTTCATCATCTTTCACCTCTCATCATCTATATCATTTTTCATCTCTCATCATTCATCTGATCTTTCATCTCTCATCTCATCTCATCTTTAATCTACCCATCTTTACCCATCATAATTATAGGTATAAAATACGTATATAGTTTAAATTGAATAAAACATGTATATTTTGTTCATCCAGCATAGATATCAAGAACACAGATAATATCCACACATAGCACGTAATTTATATTAAATACTTCATATCTATGTGTAAGATGAAAATAACTATGCACTCACTTTGTTAAAGTGATGACTCGAAATTCGGACAGCGATTCACTTCTAACAATCGTCTTTTCCTTCGACGAAACCTAGCATTATTATTGCTAAGTTTTAGTCTAATATTTATAGCGACTAATTATTAGTATAGATTTACGAGCGATATTCTTTCATAAATGTTAAACAATACTTTTAAACTACTATGTACAGACAGGGGCCAGACATGAAACACCGGAGGGCAAGACCATTTTGGCATTATAGCACTTCTGAAATCCAACAACCCAATGCGGCCGTTTAAACCAGATTCCCCGTACCGCGAGTAGTTAAAAGATATTATAATAACACTTTGTATATTATATTTTATAATACATATATTGTTTATAAGTTCATAATATTGATATTGAACTTAAACATAAGTTATACTTAAAGTAAGGTAAGAATAACTCACTTACTAGGAGGTTTGGCTAGGAGTCGGGCTCTGCAGGGGTAGAACTTCCGAGCCGAAAGCTCTTCTTCTCGGAGCCTTCTGGCGCTCTGGGACTTGCCTCTAGCACTTAGGAAGTACTAGGGAGAGAGAGGGATAGTTTTGGAGTGTTGAGAGAGAAAGAAGGGTGAATGTGTGAATAAAATGGATGATTTGCACCTCTATTTATAGGCTGTCTGGGGCCTCTCGTGTCGTGAGCCTTGCGTAGGCACCAAGGGGAAGCCTGGTGCTGACACGTGGCGCCGGACGCAGGTAAAACAACCAATTTTAAAAAAAACTTAACTTTTGCATACGAGCTCTGTTTTTGACGTTCTTTATATTCACGTGTAGGTATTGACAAGATCTACAACTTTACTTTTGATCTCATTGGCTAATTCTTGACCGATTTTAAATTTAACAGTCTGAGAAGATTACATTGTTAACGACCGTGTAAATTTCATAACTTCTACATACAGACTCCGTTTTCGACTGTATTTTTATCGTTTAACTCCTATTAATGAGATCTTAAATTCTCATTTAGATCATTTTGGCTAAAAATTGACCGATCTAAAATTCAATTTTCGGGTTGTACACGGCTATGCTAAATCTTAGAAAAATCATAACTTCCTCATACGAAGTCAGATTTGGACTTTCTCTATATGCACGCTCTCGATTTAACGTCTACTACAACTTTTGTTTAGATTTCTAACGCTAAAAAGTAGCTTATCAAAAATTCACTTTTTACGTTACGCGGCGTTATGGTGGTTTTGTCGCAAAACATCGACGGGTCATAACTTCTTCGTTATAAGTCAGATTTTAGTGTTCTTTATATGTACGTAATCCTTGTGACATATACTATAACTTTGGTTAAGATTAGTTATGCTAAATAATCTTCTATCAAAAAGTCATTTTTAACGCTAATTGTCTCTAAATTGACTAGCCCGAATCTGCGGGCGTTACACTAGTCATCCCCTGGATGGAATACCCTCGTATCATAAGTGATTTGGTCCAATCAACCATCGGGTTGGAATACCAAACATTTCGGGCCTAATCAACCACCGGGTTGGAATACCCCTGGCCTATTGACTGATGCACAAAGCAGTCCAGTCTCATCATATATCATATAATCATATCGGGTCCAATTAACCATCAGGTTGGAATACCCCATACCCAATCAACCATCAGGTTAGAATACCAATATAAAATGGGTCTTGTCATCCTTGGGATGGAATACCCTCAGGCCCAATCAACCATCAGTTTGGAAGGCCCCCGGTCTGTTGGCTCACGCACATAGCAGTAAAACCTCAACCATTGATCAACATATAACCAGTCAATAGACAATCGAGCAGATCTACAGATCACTACAGTACAATAGCATGCATAACAGGATATCGAATCTAAAGGGGCCGGCCTTGGTGCCTTCGACCCGTAAGTATAGTGAGGAAAAACTCACCTCGACAGTTGAACCCACAAATACATATCTGACTACAGATCCGCTAGAATCCCCGCGCTAACATACATGGATAACATTCAATTAACATTTGGGTTCCAATTCAAATCCAATAATCCATACATGGGGTAGAAAGACCATTTTACCCCTCACCTTGTTTGGTCCAAGACTAAGGCCCAACTCACAAATAAAAAGGCCCACAAACCAAATAATCATCCAAAGCCCACTTGTGGCCTAATTTTCCAAATTGAGACCAAACCCTTACATGGGTCTTCTCCTAAATTCCAATAACTCTTCCTAGTCCAAAACACGTGTTCTCATTTGGCCCAACAATGCCCTAAGCAACCAAGCCCAAAAGATGGCCAGAACCCGAAATGACACCACAAGGCCCAATAAGGCCTGAATATCCCAATTGGGCCTAAACCCATCATGGGCCTAACCCGAGAAGGCCCAATATCTTAAAAGGCTCAAAATAATCAATGGTCAACCCTGTTCAAACTTCTGGTCAATGGTCCATAGACAACAAGTCAACAAAACAAGAAAGGCTAAATAGGTCGAGTACGCCCCGCGCACTCAGCTGGTACGCCCAGCATACACCCTTTGGGGCCAGTATGCGTAGCGTACCAGATGGGTACGCCCAACATACTCCCCTGAATCCCATTCTTCTCCATTAAGCCCTTAAGCACTTAAGTCCTTGCTCCAAACTCTCAGATTTGATTCATATAGATTACTTATTACGTAAAGTTGGCAACTTTACTTGAATACATGCCTTAATGGGGCTCTAGATCTCAAAAGAGCTTAATGAAAGGTCTTAACACATGCATGGGTCCAAATAAACCATAAAGATCACATTTTTATGCCTTTAGGATACCTAAAACGTCCAGATCTAGTGTCCAACTCTTGGGGCAAGCTCAAACTCATATATAGAAACCAAAAAGGGACCAAAATTTTCCATAAACCACCCCAAGCAAGATCTAACCAAAGAGATGTCAAGATGAGAGCTTTTCACCTTCAATAGGTTGCAAAAGATGAGAAACTTCTGGATCTATAAGCCCCACTCCAAAGGATGATTCTTCAGCAAGCTTCAATCTCTTCAAGATGCACAAAACACTCCAAGATTCCTCAAAAAGGCTTAAGAACTCCAAGATGGTGGCTAAGGGTTGAATATTAGGGTTTAGGAGGCTTGGAGGCTGATAAGGGTCAAGGCTCAAGAAGAAAAGTTGCTTAAATAGGGGAAAAAACCTAAAAATGAGGGTTTGAGGCTGAAGTGAGTACGCCTCGCGTACCCCTTAGTACGCTCGGCATACTCAAGGACCGCCCGCGACCCACTTGACCAGTACGCCCCACGTACATGACGAGTACGCCCTACGTACTCGTTGAACCCTTTAAAACCCTAAAACTTCAATTGGATCTAACTCCTTCGATCTAAGTCTGTTTCCGACAAACTTTATATCCACGGAATGGTGACGAAAACCCTACACTTCTAAAAACTCACCTTAGCCTTAAACTTCCTAAACCAAAAACCCAAAATTCTTAAAGGCCCGAACTAAAAAATTATGATTATTCCCTTAGGCTCCGAAACACCATCGAACACTCGGATCACTTAGACTTTAACACCCTCATCCAAAAAGGGCCAAATCCTTTCTTCCCCAAGGCCCTAATCCTTATGATAAATGATGATCGTGCCACAACCCCGAATAATGAAGTTATTCGAAACCGAGTGTTACAACTCTCCCCCACTTCAATTTGATTGCGTCCTCGAAATCATTCCTTACCATCTCTAGCATACCCGACAGCCTGAGGGACGCAACCATAACCTCGAGCATACAACAACCTTCCTAAGGCAACCGAACCCAGTCCAAGCAAAACTTTCCAAACCGAAGAAGACGAATCCATAATCCCATGCAGAAACCCACCCTACTTTACCTGAAATCTAAAATCTTGAATTGGTCTGACTCCCCGACAGACCGCCCATACAAAACCAATGCCAATTCCACTTCACTAATCAATCAAATTATCTACTCGACTTCTGATTACTTGAGGTTCCTACTAGAGAACAGAATCGTAGACCATCAGCTGCTACCGACAACCTTTCGCTTGACCAAAAAGGGGTTAAATATTCCTTCGAGAGAAGGCTCACCCTGATGATAACAATATCATGAACACAATGAGCTACAAGATATTGATTTCCTTAACTGTCGGACCGATACACTGCTGCTAAAATTCTGAAGCCCCATAACTTGCCCAACCTTCACGCCGGTAGAACCATTCCAAAGCACAGTCACAAGAGCCTCTTCTACCATCTAAACTGAAAACATCCCTTTTTACCCTGAACCCTCCAGCTGATGCCCTGGGCATACAGATTCCTTATCCCACATCTCACCAAAATACAGGCCTGGCATGAATACACTTACGATTCCCAACGCAAGTTTCCACCAAAAGCCAACTCGAAAACGGCCACTCCTAAAATTTCTCATCAATTCTTTCCTAAGGCTGATGAGCGTCCATCCATGAATCTATCCCCAGTCCCTGACCGGAGACACCACCAAGAACATGCGGAAAAGATCCTCAAAACATATCGATCGCGAAATTTTCCCAATCCAATACCATATAATGCACTAAAACCTTAAATAGCTCTTGACTCTCTACCATGCCACTACCAACCACTGTTCCGACTAGTAAAGATGATCAATCCAAGAATTTCCGCATTGCATCCAACCCTTATCAGTTCAGGTGTACCCCCACCTGAAAATCACTCGAGACATTCATGAGGAACTTTATGATTCGCGGCTTCAAAACCGATTCCCAACTTGATAATCAAACCCCTAAAAACAGCTTGCGAACAAACGAAAATATAATGCATACATTCCACAGATACTTTATGATACCTGACTGATACTCCCAACAACCATTAATTGTTCCCTTTAAATAAAACACATTACACCTCTCTCGACAATACACATACTGAATTACCACAATGCACATCCTTAGGGAACCCATAACCTCGTCCCAAAAAGGGAAAAAACACCAGAGCTCTACTGAGCGACCAACCTCAATTATTACCAGAAGACATTCCCATGAATGGTCGGAACAGACCCCAAACCCTGATTGAGACTGAACAGATTTCATCAATACGCACATAGCTCACGAAGGCTTCCTGAATGCTACCAAAAACCTGAGCCTGCTACAAACCAAAATTTCACACACCTGAACAGGATAAACATACCCTGAGGCCAAAGGAACATAAAACATACTGAACTTGATGGTAGGTGACACATTCCTTGAACTTTAATTGTCACCACTTGAATCTTTCGAAGAATCTCCGCTGAAAGATAAACTTAGCGACCAATGGTCTAGGATACATTGACACTTAATCCAGAGAAACAAAAACCACCCGAAACTGAACATACCCGTCTCTGGAAATGATTCACCGATCAACATCTGCCCAACTAATCTGAAAACAGCAAACCAAACAGCGAACTGACAAATCCCTCAATGACTAATACTCAACCTGAGAATCCCAGTTCTCCCCCACTTAGGGCTCGAACCACCACCCACGGGTGTTGAAACCAAATCATAACTCAATCGGCTCAACCAGGTACGACCATACCTGAACCTGGAATGAATAATACACGCAGAATGATCCTCCAGATACGGATCAAAACATTCCCAAAAGAATCCTGAATTTCAGTTGAAGACCTCTGAATCCCCAATTACAATCACTTAACATTAAGGGTTTCACACAAAAGCGTAAGCTACTACCGACTTACGATCCAAAACGTACCCTCCTTGCCTACAATCCCAACCAATGATCTGAGACTTGCCCCGCTATAACCCGAGAATACGGACCCTTGAACACATCACAAAGCATCCATAACACATCATACCACCCGCGCACTCCTACGCTGACATTGGTCGCCAAACTCCGCGACCAACAAACCCTGTTGGGTTTACATCCAATTTCTAAAAATCACAAGTCTGGTCACTCCTTCTCTGAACTCGGAAAACTGAAAAGGGCATGATCCTTTCCACAGATAGCGACAATACAATCTGATATCGCCACTGGGGCCTAAAACAATTGCCAGACCCATCCTCATGCCTGGGCAACCATAACAAAAAGATCAACAGGTACGGAATTACTGCCACGAATCATGGTATCAAACCATGTTATCACCCCAACTAGCCCTTAGAATCCCCGAGACTCTCCTTGATTCGATTATGGATCATATGCTTCCAGTAATACTGGCCCAATACTACCTTCCACACCTATCCATACTTTCCTCAAGAATCGTCTCGGGTCCTTTAGGACCTACTCATTATAACACTCCCGATATCTGCTCAACAGCGAAACAATCACACTAAAACACTTCCTAGGCTCTCCTAGGATTCCACCCACACCTCCTCTGCCATCAGCTATTGAAGAACCCCTACCAATTTCAACTAACCACTTCATGAATACAATTACATGCAACAAAGCTTAAATAATCCTTCGACTAAAAGACTCAACCCCACAACGGTTGGACTCAGACAAGAGTTGTGCAATAGGTCAAAGTCCTTCATTCTAAGATTATTTAACCTTCATATCATGTAATTTAATGTATTCATTTGATGGTTAACTCTCATCGACATGGGTCCCACAAAGCACAAACCAAGCAGCATTCAAGCAGAGGAGCCGACTGGCAATAAAATAAAATAAAATCACACAGATCCCCACACAAAAATTCTCGATCTTCATCTCCCAGTATCTCGGATACACCTTCGATCTGTCCTCACTCTCTCAAGAGTGGCTACTCATTCCTCAAGCTGACCCTCTATGCACTGCACCCACTCATGAAAGTTCCACCAACCCTGCATCACTCGTGTATGCTAGTCATACATAACACTGAATCCTATAGACATTCGAATACCTCATCCTATCCTAAGCGCTTCATCAAACAAGAACGGGAAATAAGGCTAAACCAAACATTCTCAGGCTATAGAATCTTAGTTATGTACAACTATGATGCATACACTAAGCAACTATAGTAATGATGTCAATTTCATATAAGGAAGATCCTAGGCTATCATGCATCATATAATCATGAAATTCTATCATGCAATTCCTGAAGATCCCTAGCCTATCACTAGCATGTTGTTCTAACATATCACAAGATCAAATAACAGTGTGGTAATTTAGGGTCTACTTATTGGCTCCGGCTGATTGTACACATTGCATGCTCCTTGATTATTTTGAAAAAAAATTGAAAATCATTTTTAAAATCTTTTTCCTTAGTTTGAGACTTGATTCACACGAGTGTTCCTCCAATTCACTCAAACCAAGGCTCTGATACCAACTTGTAACATCCCAAAAATTTCAACAAATTTAAACTTTTCAAAACAACCCTTTTACTAATAAAAGTATTTACAAAATTAGTATTTCCAAAAAATTATGTAAAATCAGAGTATCCTAAGATCCAATCAGTTGTAAAACCAAGGATGTGTATGGTCATGCCATCGCCTTGCCACGGTCTTCCGAGATACCTGAAATCATAAACTGAAACTGTAATCACAACGCTTAGTGAGTTTCCCCCAAAATACCACCACACAAACAGATAACATATACAACAAGCATGATCAAATACTCATGTATGGCCCAATTAGCCTCGGGCTGGAATACCAAGCATGTCTACGATGGGCCCATTTATCCTCGGGATGGAATACCCTCATATTATAAGTGGTTTGGTCCAATCAACCATCAGGTTGGAATACCAAACATGTCGGGACCAATCAACCATCGGGTTGGAATACCCCAGGCCTATTGACTAATGCACAAAGCAGTCCAATCTCACCATATATCATATAATCATATCGGGTCTAATCAACCATCGGGTTGGAATACCACACGCCCAATCAATCATCAGGTTGGAATGCCAATATACAACGGGTCCAGTCATCCTCGGGATTGAATACCCTCGGGCCCAATAAACCATCAGAGTATCCTAAGATCCAATCAGTTGTAAAACCAAGGATGTGTATGGTCATGCCATCGCCTTGCCACAGTCTTCCGAGATACCTGAAATCATAAACTGAAATTGTAATCACAACGCTTAGTGAGTTTCCCCCAAAATACCACCACACAAACAGATAACATATACAACAAGCATGATCAAATACTCATGTATGGCCCAATTAGCCTCGGGCTGGAATACCAAGCATGTCTACGATGGGCCCAGTCATCCTCGGGATGGAATACCCTCATATTATAAGTGGTTTGGTCCAATCAACCATCAGGTTGGAATACCAAACATGTCGGGACCAATCAACCATCGGGTTGGAATACCCCAGGCCTATTGACTAATGCACAAAGCAGTCCAATCTCACCATATATCATATAATCATATCGGGTCTAATCAACCATCGGGTTGGAATACCCCACGCCCAATCAACCATCAGGTTGGAATGCCAATATACAACGGGTCCAGTCATCCTCGGGATGGAATACCCTCGGGCCCAATCAACGATCAGGTTGGAATGCCCCCGATCTGTTGGCTCACGTACATAGAAGTAAAACCTCGACCATCGATCAACATATAATCAGTCAACAGACAATCGAGAGGATCTACAGATCACTACAGACAATCGCCAAGTTCTTCCCTCCCTTTCTATGATACAAATTTCTTAACCCTTTCTAGGGTTTGTAGAAATTTGATTATCTCCTAGTTTTCTTTTGGTTATCCTTTTCAAGTCTTGGGTGTAATTCCATTAGAGTGATTCTCGCTAGGTGGTCTCGTCCAAGCAACATGGTTAGATCAAGAAGGGATCAAGAAGGCTCAAGAAGATCAAAAGCAAGCTACAAAAGAGGTTAGTAATTCTGTCTTTCTTAGTAGATTTATAGTTTTAAAATAGGTTGTTATAATTAGTAAAACCTAGATCCTACGGTGCATGTGTAACATCCAGGAAATTCATAAAAATTTTAAATTGTTCAAACATTCCAAAACCATCCATTGTTTACAAATTGTTTTCAAAATAATCCAATATCAGAGTTTTCCCAGAAATCACAACATGAAAAACGAGGACGTGCACGATCAAGCCTTCACCTTCCCACGATCATCCGAAGTACCATAAACAAAATCCAAAATTGTAAGCCCGAAGCTTAGTGAGTTCCCCCAAAATACCAACGTCATACGATAGAACAATATCATAAACAAACAGTATGCATACAGAGTCTTCAGTATGACTGGACCGCCTCATTGGGCCTACAGCCTATCTGGCCCACTCTCAGAACCTTCAGCATGTCTGGACCGCCTCACCGGGCCATCAGCTTGTCTGGATCGTTCTTCGGGCCTTCGGTTTGACTGGTACGCCCCTTTTGGCCTTTAGTCTATCCGGGCCGCCCTGTGTCTGTTGGCCTTGAGCACAAAGCAGGACCGCCTCAACCCACCAGCAATCACACAATCAACACATAAATTTCAAACGCTAGCTAGCATGTACAGACACTCATACAAATCTAACAGATCACTAATCATAGCATTATCCTATCTACCAGGGTACAGATCTAAATGATCACTAGACATAGCACCATCCTATCTACCAGGATACAGATCTAACAGGTCACCAAGCATATTATCATACGGTAAACCAGGATACAATCCAAAAAGGGTCGGCCTTGGTGCCTTCGACCCTGTCAGTATAGTGAGGAGAACTCACCTCTCAAGTAGTGTTGAACCGGTAACAATCAAATCCCAGCCCACAGCTCCGAACTCAACTACCTACAACCACCATGTGACTAACTCCATGAGAATCCCGAAATACCCAAAATACCCTTAAGGTCAAACTTGGTCAACCATGGTCAAAGTCAACAGTCAAGGTCAACAGTCCATGTTGACCCAACTCGTCGAGTGTAGCTATCAACTCGTCGAGTTCCTTCTGTGTTCAGAAAACCGCGAAAGTCCGATCCAACTCGCCGAGTCAGCAGAACAACTCGTTGAGTTCCTACAGCATCCAGAAAGCGGGAAAACCCGATCCAACTCGTCGAGTTGCCAGGGCAACTCGTCGAGTTTTCCCAGTATTAACATATTCAGCCCCTTCTAAGCAAATCTCAAGCCCCAAACTATAGATTTGGTCCCCTAGAACTGAAATACCATGTAAAGTTGCTAACTTTACGTCCATGCATGGTATCAAGAGGCTAAAACACTAAAACGAAGCTTGTTAAGGGACTTGAGCATGAAGGAGGGCCAAGACTTGATAAAGTTGGCAACTTTAAGTTTGTAAGGGTCGAATTGTTGTAATTAGTCGAAATGTATTTTGAACTCTTCGAATGTTTTGTAATGTATTTTACTAGGGCGCTTTTATTCGAAGCTTAAGTGTCTATGCCTTAGTATATTTTTTGTACGCTTTCTGTTCCCTATTAATAGGGTTATTTACTAGAGTTAGATAAGAGTTTTTACAGACCTGTCTATTGTACTCTATAAACATTCGAAAGCGTAATAGAGATGAAACAAGATCATATTTACTCCTGGTGTTCAATCTCGCATTCTGAATTGATTTCATACTTTGATTTGTTTAATACTTGATTCTTTGATTCATCAATTGGTATCAGAGCAGGAATCACATCTGTGATCTGATTTTCATTCATTCAAAAAGTTTTTGAATCAAATTTTTGGTTGAAAAGTTTCCGCACTTTTTGATCATGAAAAACTTGTCTAGATCTTAGTCTGTGATTTGGGTCTGCATTTGAATTGTTGAATCGAGTGTTCTTCTAGCAATTTCGATTTGATTCAACTAGTTTGATTTCAAATTTCCAAATCTTCATAAGAATTTTCAAAATCAACTTCCGTATAACAATGGCGAGTTTCAATCTCAATTCCATGACCTCGTTTTCTCATCTGTTAGGATCATCAACCAAAATTCCAATGCTAATCCCTGAATACTATGATCAGTGGGCTGATCGTATGCAGGATTATCTGAATGGTATTGATGAAGAATTATGGTCATGTATCACTGGAAATGTCAATGTTCCAGTGAATGTTCAACCAATCGGATCTTCTTCCACAAGTTCTGATGTTGATAATCAATCTGATCGTCTGAAGAAACTGGAGAAGAGGTGTATGAGGGAACTGCAAGGTGCTTTACCTCCAGTTGTGTACAATTATGTTAGGAGTTGTACAACTGCAAAGGAGGTCTGGAACAATCTGAAAGATAAGTTTCAAGGAAGTGAGAAGACGAAAATCAATTCAGTCAAACAGTGTTTGGTTGAGCTGAAAGATTTCAGACAAAAAGAAGGTGAAACAATCGAAGTCTACTATGATCGACTGAACGAGTTAATCTATCGTTGTAATCGCTATGGAATTACCAGGACTTCAATGGAATTTAATCTCATCTTTGTGATGGGTCTTCGAAAAGAATGGAGAAGCGTAAGTATGATGGTGAAGAATCAGCAAAGTTTTGATACATCAGCTCTCAATGATTTGTACAATCAGTTGAAAACACACGAAACTGAGGTTAATGAAATTGCTAAAGAGACGAAGCTAAATTTGGGAGGTCCATTGGCACTTGTGTCAAAGATATCTGAGAAAGAAGCAGAAAATGGTGACTCTGAGGAAGAAGAAGGATTCATCATGAATTCGGATGATGAGGCAATAGCTTTTTACTCGAATAATCGTGTTAAGAAGTTTTTCAAAAAGTCGTTCAATCCGAAAACTAAGCTTGCTGAGGTAAAAGGAAGTGTTGTGAATAAAACTGCTGATGAGGAGAAAAAGAAAGTTGACAAGAAAGATTCGAAAATGTCTGAAGGAAAGATTGAGAAAAAGCTGAAAGGTGATGCTGGAATAGATTGTCATTATTGCAACGGTGCGAATCATCTTGCGAATGACTGTATGCTTCGAAAGAAGGATGAGAGGAAGAATAAAGTCAAGGATGAGGCGTATTATGCAGAGAGGCTTGAGGAGGTTCATGCGAAAGCCAAGAATTTGTCATTGGTTGCAAAGGGTGAACATGAGGATGAAGATGGAACTTATCAAATCTGGTCATCCGGATCAGACGATGAAGAAATGAGAAATCCAACACATGGAGCGATGTATGCGAAAATGGAGGAGGATTCAGATGATGAGGAATTCGAAGTGAAAGGACGATGCTTCGTATCCAAAACGGCAGACAAATCTCCAATGACAACAAAGGTACGTAAAATTCTCGAATCTTTTAATATTCCTACACATGCTTATGATTCTGAACTAATATCTTTTGATGAGACGGTTACTTATTTTGATTCAATTGGTGTGTCTGCTAGCAATGAGGCCAACAAATTGTCCATGTAGTTATTAGAGACCAAAAAGAGATTAGACTTGAAAATAAGCAAAATTGAATGTTTGGAATTACAAATAACAAATATTATGTGTGATAGGGATACTTTAACGAGTGAAGTCAAACTTTTGCTAACACAAAGAAACATTTATTGTAATTCTGCGAAAAGACTTTATGGCAAATTAACTGATTTACATCATTCATGTGACATAAGTAAAGAGCAACATAAAAAATTACTACCTTTTCTAGCATTCGAAAGAGCTAAGGTAGATAATATTTCGTATGATTGTGAGCAAATAATAGCTGATTTTGACAAAGTTCCTGATGATAGATATAAATATGGAATTGTCAAAATTGATGAATGTCTTGATGCAAATGAATTAGTTAACACCGTGAATGATACTTTAACTAAATCTGAACAAATTCAAATTTTGAAAAAGACTGAGAATTCAACATCTGATTCTCAATCTAATTTTGTTGATATTGAAGATAATTCTGACAATATTAGTGAAATTAGTGAACTTGAAGATGTTGATTGTTCTCAGTTGTCTGTTGTTAATGTTGCATCAACATCTAAAGGGAAAGAAAAAGTTAAGCATTTGATGGTTGAGAATAAAACTGACATACCCTCAACTTCGAAAGTTTGTGATATGAACTTCGTAGATATCAAAGACAGTCAAACTGATGATAGTGATGATGAAAATGAAGAGAAAATTTCGAAGGAAAAGAAATCTTCAAAGGAAGAAGAAACTCCACTAATAGTGGTTGATCAAGTGTATGGTGATACACAAAAGTTCGAAAAAGTAATGAATGAAAAAGGTGAACACTATCTTGAAACGAATACAGTGGTTTATCCAAATTTCAAGTGTACAGATGATGTCATTTTTCCAAATCAAGTTTTCGTAACTACTGGAAATATTGAGAAAATCAAACCAGAATTAAAGAAATTAGTTGAAGAGGATAATTCAAAAACAACTGATGAAGGTTTTTTCGCAAATCAAAGCACAGTTGAAAACAACTTAACAAAGAATTCGTATGTGTTCCAACGTCAAAAACCACAAAGAAAATGGGTTGAAAAATCAAAAATTGAAAAAGAGAATTCAAAACAAGTTGAAAAGGAAAGTGAAAAAGCTGTCAAACTAAACTCCAAGGAATTTAAAGATCAAATTGACAAATTTTCGAAGGAAAACAACATTTCAAAAAGACAAGCAAGAAAGAAAATATTTTGGCAAAATGTTGAGTCTCAAAAGGTGTCTGAATCACAATCACCCAAAAATGTTTTCAAAGCTAAAAATTCATCGTTTTCAACAAAACCTCAACATTCATCTCAATCAAATCATTCAAAGTCTGAAGTGAATAAACAATCAAGGTTTTTGAAAGTTTCATAAACTAATATTTCAAGAAAATTTTCAAATAACTCAAATCCAAATCAAAAATTTCTTCGAAGTCAACATTTTAATTCAACAGTTGATAAATCATATGCTCAATCTTTTATAACAAAACCAAAAGTTGATTTTGTTCCTAAAAAGCCAAATTTTCCAAATCACTCGAAGAAAGAAACTATGAAAATTTCACGAGAAAAAGGAATGACTTCAAGGAAAAACATTGATCACTGGCTTGAAGGCAAAGGAAAGATGTATCAGTCGAATACATTTTCAAAGGAGCAAATTCACGAAGCTTATGAGAAGTATGTGAATACTTCATCAAACAGCAGTTCATCTTCTAAGGATTCGAACATTTCAGTCAAAGCTTGGAAACCAGTAATAAAAGCAAAGAATGTTCATTTACAAACTCAGAATTCGAAGGGTATTGTCAGTGAACAATCGAAACCATCAAAAACTTATGTTTCGGTTCCTTTAAATGAAGATGTAAACTTAATTGATAGTCTCAAAACCAAAGTTTGTGATTGGGTTAAAAGTTCTTCATTTCATTCGAAATTGAAATCTAATTTCCAAGGACCCAAAAAGCCTTGGGTGCCTAAATTTTTCCATTGATTGTAGGTACTATGTGACGAGCAATATGATAATAAATGGTACATCGATAGTGGTTGCTCTCGTCACATGACTGGGAAGAAGGAGAATTTACGTGATTTTCGAAGTCTAAAAAATGTTGGAGTTGTGAAATTTGGGAACAAACAAAAATGTCAAGTCAAAGGATATGGGAAGATCACGAACCGACAATTCACAGTGAATCGTGTGGCGTATGTTGAAGGTCTTCAACATAACTTGATAAGTGTTTCCCAACTTATTGTGGGCACTGGCAATCAAGTTCTTTTTAACGAAGAAGGAAGTGTTATTTCGAATGTCAACACAAAAGAAGTGTTACTGAAATCCAAAAGGAAAGGTGGCATGTTCACTTTGGACATCAATCCGATAGTAGGGAAACCTGCTATATGTCTTCTTTAGAAAGCAACATCAGACTTAAGTTGGCTTTGGCATCGAAGACTCTCTCATCTCAATTTTCGAAACATCAATAAACTAGTGGTACAAGATTTGGTAAGAGGTTTACCTGTACTTAAATTTGTTAATGATTCTTTATGTGCAGCTTGTGAAGTTGGAAAGCAACAAAAACAAGGTCATCCAATTACAATAGATTCGAAAATTGTTGCACCTTTGGAGCTCTTACATATTGATTTGTGTGGTCCTTCAACCGTTTCAACTCTCAACAAGAAAAGGTACATTTTAGTTATTGTTGATGACTTTTCCAGATTTACGTGGGTTTATTTTCTCCGGCTTAAATCCGAAGTTGCACAAATCATGATTGACTTTATCAAAAATATGGAAACAACATTGAAGAAGATTGTTCGAAAAATTAAGAGTGATCATGGAACGGAATTTAAGAACAAGGTTCTTGATTCATTTTTGGTGGACAAAGGAATTTCGCATAACTTTTCATCTCCATACACACCACAACCAAATGGTGTTGTTGAACGAAGAAATAGGTCACTATGCGAAGCGGCAAGGACTATGTTGGCATATGCGAATCTTCCACAATACCTTTGGGCTGAAGTAGTATCCACCGCATGTTTCACTCAAAACAGATCTTTCATTCATCGTTGTTTTAACATTACTCCATATGAAATTCTCAACAATCGAAAACCTAACGTCAAATTTTTTCATGTTTTCGGATGCAGGTGCTTTATTATGAATCTCAAGGATAATCTTACGAAATTTCAAGCTAAATCAGATGAAAGGATTTTCTTGGGATATTCGCATAATTCAGTCGCATATCGTGTGTTAAACAGAAAAACACGAAAAGTTGAAGAAACTTTTAATCTTACATTTGATGATTATTACATTAAACAAACTACAATGCAGTTTGAAAATCATCATATTCTGAAAAACATACAAGATGAATCTGATTCCTCACAAACATTAGATATTGATTATGATTTAATTTTTGGAATTTCAGATAATGCTGTTGATGCTGAAATAAATGCAAATGATAATCATCTCTCAGAAATAACGAAGCTTACTGACGATTCAACATCAACTTCTCCAGAGAAAGGCGAAAGCATGCAAAACAATCCAGTAGAGGGGGAGCAATTGGATTCGACTACTCTAGTTGAGGAAGAGCATTCTTTCGAGGGGGAGAATGGAAAAGTGAATGCTAATGTTGAGGGGGAGCATGATGTTGAGAGGGAGCATAATGTTTAGGGGGAGCATTTAGAAAACATTGAGAATAATAATGATTTTGATGATGTTTGTTCGATTGCAGGTTCAGAGAATGATGATATATACGAAGATGCACCTTTGGAATTTGATCCAGCATATCCCCCAATGGAAAAAATGGACAAGAGATCATCTGAAGAATCAAGTGATTGGGAATCCACAAGAGGGTGTTTTAACAAGAGCTCAAATTCGTGCAAAGAATGAGGTATTGAATACTCATCAAGATATTTGCATGTTCAATGTTTTCATCTCTAAAATTGAACCAAAAACAGTTAAGGTTGCAATGGAACACTCAGATTGGGTTGTTGCAATGCAATCTGAATTGTCTGAATTTGAACGAAACAAGGTTTTGAGATTAATTCCTAAACCTGAAAATGTTTCGATTGTCGGGTTAAAATGGATTTATAAAAATAAAACCGACAAAGATAGAAATATTGTTCGAAACAAAGCCAGACTTGTTGTTAAAGGATATTCACAACAAGAAGGAATCGACTATGAAGAAACTTTTGCTCCTGTCGCAAGACTCGAGGCGGTTCGTATATTTCTGGCTTATGCAGCTCACAAAGATTTTGATGTTTATCAAATGGACATGAAGTGTGCATTTTTAAATGGAGAGCTTGAAGAAACTGTTTATATGGAACAACCCCCAGGTTTTATTAATGAGGAATTTCCAAATCATGTTTATATTTTAGATAAGGCAGTTTATGGTTTGAAACAAGAACCACAAGCATGGTATGCAACTCTTACTTCATTTTTGAAACAATCTAAATTTAAACAAGGATCTGTTGATCCCACATTATTTCGAAAGAAAGTTGGGAATCATCTAATGCTTGTTCAAATTTATGTTGATGATATTATTTTTGGCTCAACTGACCCTGCTTTATCTAGAGAATTCGAAGATTTGATGAAAAGTAAGTTCGAAATGAGCATGATGGGAAAAATCAATAATTTTATTGGATTGAATATTCGTCAAAGCAGAGAAGGAATTTTTATTAATCAAGAAAAATATACGAAGAATCTGCTAGAAAAGTTTGGATTGACGAATAGCACAAAGTTACGAGTTCCAATGGCAACTGGCATAAAGTTGACACCTTCGTTAGATAAACCTGCAGTTGACATAACTCTTTATAGGAGCATGATTGGTTCATTACTTTATCTTACAACAAGTAGACCTGATATCATGTTTTCTGTGTGTAATTGTGCAAGGTATCAGTCTAATCCACGAGAACCACATCTCACTGTTGTGAAGAATATATTTCGTTATCTTAAAGGAACAATTTCGTTAGGATTGTGGTATCCTTCGAAAACTGGGTTCTTTGTACAAGCATATTCGGATGCAGACTTGAGTGGGTGTAATCTTGATCGAAAAAGCACAAGTGGTGGATGTCAATTTCTAGATGGTAAATTGGTGAGCTGGCAATCGAAAAAGCAAACATGTGTATCCATTTCAATAGCTGAAGCAGAATATGTGGCTGCTGCTGCTTGCACTTCAAAAAATATATGGATTCAAAGTCAATTGCGTGATTATGCAATTAATATGAAAAAGATTCCATTATATTGTGATTCTCAAAGTGCAATAAGAATTTGTCATAATCCTGTGCAGCATTCGAAGACTAAACATATAGCACTTCGTTATCATTTCATCAAAGATCACGTGGAGGATGGAAATATTGAAGTACATTTCGTGAAAACAATTGATCAGTTAGCTGATATTTTCACAAAACCTTTAGATGAAAAATCTCTTGTGAAAATTATAGAAGGGCTTGGAATGATCGATGGAAATTTTGTTCCATACGAAAAAGGAGAATGATGGTTGACAAGGAATGAATCAGAGGTGCTGAATGAAAGACAATGCAAAGTCATTCAGCATTCAGAGGTTATTGTTCATAGTCAACGCTTCGACCCCTTCGAATTCGTACATTTGTCACTTATTTTAAGGGTTGATTCAGAGGTTACTGTTCATAGTCAACGCTTCGACCCCTTCGAATTCGTACATTTGTCACTTATCAGATGATGATAAAATTTCGTGTTTTTGCAACAAGTACAGTATATTTTCATTTTCAAAAAATTAAAAATCCAAAAAGATTTTCTTTTGTTTTGTCATTTCATTTTCGAAAATTCAAAAATCCAAAAAGATTTTCTTTTGTTTTGTAATTTCATTTTCGAAAATTCAAAAATCCAAAAAGATTTTCTTTTATTTTGTCATTTCATTTTCGAAAATTCAAAAATCCAAAAAGATTTTCGTTTGTTTTGTCATTTAATTTTCGAAAATTCAAAAATCCAAAAAGATTTTCGTTTGTTTTGTCATTTAATTTTTGAAAATTCAAAAATCCAAAAAGATTTTCATTTGTTCTCTCTTTACTTTCGAAAACTCAAAACAACAAAAATATTTTGATTCTTATTTCTTTTTAGTATTTTGTTGCAGATAATCATGAAGATACAGAGTGGATTATGCTTGCAGTTCTAGGGTCAGGTACGTTTTTCGTATGAATCAATAAATTTTTCATCATTTGAACTAGTTAAGTTGTCCCTAGAAGTATGCTGTTGCATGTTGTCCAAAAGCCTCCAATGACTCAATGTGTGTGTACGAAAGCCTTAATGAAATTTTTCATACGAAAATTTCTTCCCAAACAGGCTTATATTCATATTAGTCTCTGAGCTACCTAACTCTTCTCAAAATGAGTTAAGAGTTTACTGTTTGGTCCAAAAATAACAGAGGTACTTTTCGTGTCTTACATCAATCTTTTTCACCTATAAAGTTCTTACACGATCACACACGAAGACATATGTCCGCGAGGTCTCTGATCAAACCCATCGAGACTTAGACATATCAAAAATCTGTGTTTATGATCTGACATCATGAGACCGTGATGAAAGTGAAACCCAATTTTCACTATACTTTTAAGGAATTGACGGGGAACAATGTTCCAGATTTTCACGAAACATTTGTTTAAGTACCAAAATTCGAAACTCCAATCATATTCATTTCAAATGAGTGGTCTTGATCAAACATTCGAAAACCATGATGTTTGTTACCCAACAAGATCCAGCACAAATTTTTTTTCTTGAATATGATTTCCGTGTGAGTTTCCTTCGAAAGTCCATGTCACTTACAATTTTTCAAAACAAACTTGTCACTGACTACACTGGTTATACAAGTAATTTCTGTTACAATTTCTCACCTTATGTTTAGGATGATATGTAACGAAATTTTTATCCTGCCCACGAAGCATTATAAAAGAAACCCTTCGATACTTATCAACAAGTATTCGATTGTAATTAACGGGAGCCCACACAAGCTATTGATCATTTCTCTTAATGATTAATGAAGTAATCTTTGCCCGGGATTTCATCTGCTTTTGTGTCAATTGTTTGACATCACAATATCCCAAATTTTTTTTATCTTTGTTTCTCGTCTACATCTTTGGAACACTGCACTCACGAAATCCTTGAGGTTCTGAGTAATACCAACTCAGGCTGATGATTTCAAACATCTGGCATATGACTTCGCTTTTCATCCCAAAAGTGAAAGAGCCTTGCTTCCATATGAAGGGTTCTGACGGTTACAATCATCATGTGGATAACAATAAAGGCTGTCTATACATGACGTATGGTATTCTGTCCGATTTTCAAGGAGATGTGACAGCTACTTTTTGACGCATGGCTACTTTTACGCAGTAATGGTCCGATTTTCAAGGTGCCACGTCGGATATCATTAAATACCTATCCCACTTCAAATTTGTGACACCAGTCAAAGTTTGGTCAAAAATTAATTGATCAATAATCATAATTGGGATGAACCAAGTGGTATAGTTTGTAACAAGGTTTCCAAAAACATAAAGAACACTGAAATCCGAGTTATAACGAAGAAGTTATGACCAATCGAAAATCCGCGGTAAAACCGGCAAAACATTGTTTAGTGTAAAAAGCGAATTTTCGATAAAAGGATTTTTAGCCTTAACAATCTAAATGAAACTTGTATAATATGTTAAACCGAGAATGTTCATAAAAAGAACGTGAAAATCCGACTTCGTATGAGGAAGTTATGATTTTTCGAAGTTTCGGTTTAGCAGTAGACAGCTAAAAATTCGAAATATAAATCGATCGATATTTAGCCGACGCAACTTAAACGAGAATCGAAGGTCTCATCAAAAGTAGCACAACGGTAAAAAGACAGACAAAAACGGACGTCGTATGATGAAGTTATGAATTTTTAACGGATTCCCGTCCCGGTCTGTTTAAAATAATAATATTAAAAATAAAGTCAAAATTAGCCGACAAAGTCTAAACGAAAGTCATAGAGTATGGTTTTACCTACGCGTGCATATAAAGAACGCCAAAAACGGAGCTCGTATGCTAAAGTTATGATTTTCGCAAGTTTTGGCACAAAAATAAAGAAAAATAAGAAAAACCGGGCAATTTCGCATGTGACACGTCACCTCGCACGTGGCAGCTTCTGAGTGGACCGAAGCCATGCGTGGCACCTCCTGATTGGACCGCAGCCGAGGTCCACTAAGAAGCGAACAGCTTCGCATGAGATGCCCCGGAGACACCCCTCGGACACCCTCCTTCGCACGTGTCCTCCTTCTATTGAACCGAAGTCCGGTCCAATCCGAGCCAGCCAGCAGCGAGCCTCCGGTCCGAAGAAGCCCCCTCCCTTCGCCATCTGTTCGATGCGTGGCAGCCTCGCGTAGGCTCGGGTCCGAACCTTCGGACTATATAAAGCATGCGAGGGTTCCGGATTTTTTTACACTTTTCACCCCAATTTTCATTCTCTTTCACATTTTCCACTTCCACAAACTCATATACAACCCCTAAAGCCCCGGTATCAAGTCTTGAACTCGAAGCAAGCCCCGGAGCCCCGGAATTCTCGAGAAGTCATCCTCTCTCCTATCGAAACTCTGCCCGGTTTGAGTCGGTTTCTCGTTAAATAAACTCTTTACGGGAAATGAAACGTTGCCTGAATCACCGCTTATCAAAGTGAGTTTATACCCCTATAATTTACCTTTTCAATGGTTTTTAAATACTTTTTAGGGGGGAATACAAGTTTAACACAATATTAAATTGTGTTAATAACTGTATGTGATAATAATCACACAAAATGATTCCGTATGCTTTTAAGAATTATCAAATACTTCCAAAATAACGTGAAGCCATGTTAAATCTTTAAAGTCATGTAAAAACTCCGTTAAATTCTTTGAAAAATGTTTTATAAGCTATTTCAAAGTATAAATGCCAAAATCATGTTTATATATGTATAAATATATAAATAAGATTTGAAGGGCTTAGGACTAGTGAATTATCCTATATCCTTTTCCTTGTTTGGATGTGGAATTAGGGTTGTATTGTTTGTCCGAAGGTCGTTTCCTTCTTAATTATATATATATATTATACATATATGAGTACCAAAGGTTACTCCTTTTGGTATCTTCACCTTTGTATCAGGCTGAGCAAAGGTGTTCATCCATGAGAAACCATGCTAATCAGATAGAACATATAAATTATAATAGGTATAATTTATCATTCAAAACTAAAGATACAAGTATAAATTACAACTGTATACTTTCCAAGGAAATTACCAAAATTCATTCAACTATACCAAGATATGGATAATACCTTTAATATACGAATAACATATTAAAGAAGTAAAGATACATCATACCTAATTTGCATTAACAAAGGTACGATACAGAGTACCAGGGTTAGCAAACACGTGGTAATGTCGGGTTTGCATTAACAAAGGTACGATATACAGAGTACCAGAGTTAGCAATCACGAGTAATAATACATCATACCGGGTTTGCATTAACAAAGGTACGATATACAGAGTACCAGAGTTAGCAATCACGGGTATAATACATTCTGCCGGGTTGGCATTAGCAAAGGTACTATACAGAGTACCCGAGTTAGCAAACTCGAGGTAATAATACATCTTACCGGGTTTGCATTAACCAAGGGTACGATACAAAGTACCAGAGTTAGCATTCATCGGGTAATAACAATAATACATCGGAAATCTCGTTGAAACAATAAATTTGTGAGACCCTTCACGGTGTGCTTATCTAAGTACGACCTTTTTAAGTCCTGAACTATTAGCCAGAATCTCTTGTAGGGAGAGCGTGAATTTGTGTATAGATCTATATGGGACTGACAATCCCGCACCTTTACTGTTCGCTACAGTTTGGCCGGCAGGCCTAGGGTGTCAAATATCATACCGTTCCGACGCCTGAAGAACGTCGCTGCAGGCATTTCCGTCATATTAGTATGGTTAATAGGACTCACATGGATAAAACAACGAGTGAATTACAAAGTAATACACTTCTCTTATAACAGTAAGAAAAGTTAATTACATCCCGACCAGATATACCTTCAGTAGTTTTTACTTACAGTAAAAGCTACGTATCATGAAACCATGTATTGTACTTCTGGTTTTGAACATTTAAAACCACAAGGCAGTATTATGGATAATACAATACTCTCCAGGATTAATACTAAGGAACAGATATAACTAAGAACACTTTTACAAATGAAACGGTTTATGGGATTAAACTACTTTTACAAATGAAACGGTTTATGGGATTAAACCACTTATCAAATGAAACTTAGTCATTCAATCTTTGTAAACTAGTATAACATAAAAGACCTTTAGTGGTTAATTCTATAATTCCTTAGTTATTACATCAGAGTTGTACATAAGTAATATCCGATTGACAGTGAAATATGTGACTTCCGCCTTACTTCCTGATCCTTGTTTGGTTGTGGGCTTAGGGCAGATACACCCATTTAACTGACAATTCAATATTATGTTATGTATATTCAGTATAAACTAAGTAATTACAGAGGGAAACTATTGAGGTTATCAGTTAATCACCTCAGGAGATATAGGATTTCTTGGAGAAACCAGTGAACTTATTCAAAGAACTTAGGGTATACTTAACGGAACTAAAATACTTATGAACTCACCAGCTTAAATGCTGATCTACTCTTTCCAAATAACTTGTATTCTCAGGAATTCAGTAGACAGGTACAGTCCCGAAGCTTTTGACAAGACTACCTAGTACCGTACCGCGACTCTTGTCTTCTCCTGTACCTACTTTAGTGTTTGAATATGTAATGTTTAAACGCTTATGTAAAACTTATACTTATTAATGCAATGGTTGTGTGTACTTTGATTACTATGTTACATGTGTTGTGATACTTACCTAAAGTCCTCCGCCCCCGAACGTTTCCGCCATTCTGGTTTGGGGGTGCGACAAAATTCAAACTTAACGGTTACATATAAAAGGGCATTCAAGGGTTCATTATTAGTTTACGCGATCAAAAAGAACAATTCCCAAATTCTCTGATCTTCAAAATCTTCAAACCCTAACAATGGCGACTTCTGCTCATGTTGATTCTCATACCACTGAAGATGCCTCTTCACTACCAATAATGAAGATTCAAGCATCAAACTATCACTTGGAGGGTGATGTTTCTCAATACCCTGAACAATTGAAGATGCTAATCGTTGCCTTGAAGAACTTTGTTTTGTCTAAGGCGATGTTCAGTTCATTCTCTATTCCAATGTCCTGGCTTTCTCAAGCAGGATCAACTGCTACTTACAACAAAGCTTCTGATACGATTACTTTTCATCTGGTGAACGACAAAAAGGTCAGGCTATCCAAGAAACTCTTTTGTCAAATTCTTGAAATTCCGAATTCACCTCCATATGTTGCTTTCACATTCCCTCAAATCGTTAACATGTTTAATGAGATGGGATATCAGCCTCCATTGTCCAAGATCAGTGATTTTAAGAAATCTGGTCTTCCACGACTATGGAATTTCTTATTTGGAATCTTTCTAAGATGTTTAACTGGGAGAACAGTTGGTCTTGATAAAGGAAGAATGGAAGTTTATGCAATGGTTGCTGGAATCTATTATGATCTTCAAGTGGATTATTCTACACAATTATGGAAGGAATTCCAAAAGGGTGTAGAACACACGAATGCTATTCATGATATTTCGTGTGCCAGATACTGGAGCTTGATTTTGCAATACTTTTACAACAAGGAAGGGATTTTGGTACCTAATGATGAAGAAAGAGCAGTTTTTCAATCGTACCACTATCCGAAGGATGTCACAGATAGTGCTGAAGTTTTTCCATCAGTTGCTCGTATTCCTGATGCAATGCTTAAAAGAGTTGATCCTTCGAATTCTGTCTTGGTGGCATATTTGAAGACCATTGATTCTACAATTGAAACAGACATACTCTTGGGAAAAGATGATAAGAAATCCAAGAAGACGAAGAAGACTGAAACCGAGTTAAAATCTTCGAAATCTCCAAAGAAGAAGCCTGAAACAGTTGAAGTGTCTGTTGCTGAGACTCAAATGATTGAGCCTATTATTGAAGAAACACAAGAGAATGTAGTTATTCCTTCGAAGACTGGTATGTTTCGAAGAATAAAAATGAGGTCAACCCATAAAAGCAAGTCTCCTATACGTAAAGTGGTTCGAAAACCTCAAATCACTCATCAAGGTGTTTTAATTAGAGAAGTGCCAGTACCTGTTTCTCCAGTGTCCAAGAAACGAAGGGTTGAGGATATGGCAAAACATTTGTCCAAGAAGAAGAAGAAGAAGACTCGAAAACTCATGATTTCTACTGAGTCAACAGAAGATGATGAGGAAAGAATTCCAGAAACCCCAGAGTTAAATCCTCACGAAGGAAGTTCAACTCCTGACCAGACAGTTGTCATACCA
The DNA here is from genome assembly GCF_052849685.1 of Lactuca virosa. Classification (NCBI taxonomy): domain Eukaryota; kingdom Viridiplantae; phylum Streptophyta; class Magnoliopsida; order Asterales; family Asteraceae; genus Lactuca; species Lactuca virosa. The sequence continues at coordinate 213,293,898 of NC_136434.1, forward strand.
CCCGAAGATTCGGTTGCCAAATCAGTTTCTGAGGCAGTACGAACTTCAGGCATCCCTGCAAACGTATCTGATATGGATGCAAATGTCAATATGGGTGATGGAGATGCGAAGAATGAAGATCCAGGTCAATCTACTTCTGCTTCCTTCGAAAGTCTTGTTTCTTTACCGCCATTCATTATTCCCACTACTTCAACCACTGATTCTCCTATATTCGAACACATTATCAATCAACCATTCACTTCTATTTTTTCTTCTCAATCCACTGACACACCCAAACCGACTTCGAATGTTCAAGAAACCATTTTTATGGAGACAAAAACTGATACAGAGGGGTTTGGAGGCACGTTTGAGGAATTGGAATTTCATGTTGAAGAAGAGCAGTTTCCAGATCATATGCTAATGACCATGAAGCAATTTAAAATTCTGAATCAGAAGTTGAATTCGATAATTCAATCTCAAGCTGATCTGGGGGGTGGCTCATTTATTTCAAGTTTGGAGGTTGATACTATGTTGAAGATGTTCGAAGCCAGAGTTGTGAGCAAAGTATCTGGAATGCTTACTGACTCTGAATCAAGAATTTTGGAGAAAGTTGATCATAATGATCAAAATAATGAACTTCGGATCAATTCTCAAAATTCAAAGTTTACAAGTGATGTGAAAGAGTTGAAGAATGTCACAAAGGAAAGGCATGTTCTTTTTGTTCAGGAAGTGAAGAAAGTAAGGGAGGATGTTAATTTGCAAATTCGTGAACTTCGTGAAGACATGCAAAAAGAAGTTGCTTCTGTTCAACAAGATTATGCATCCTTGAATCAAAAGGTTGATATAATTTGTGACGCTGTCACCAAATTTGTCAAATTGTATGAAAGTTTGAGTCCTCACCTAACTCAACTTTCAACGTCCGAAAGTGCAAACTTTGAGGAAGTGATTACTTTGCTCAAGGAGTTAAAAGAAATTTCTGACAGGCCCGTTTCTTCTTCCCTGATTACTCCTGAATTTTTATCACAAAAGTTTATCCAATTCGAAGCCATTCTCAACAAGCAACTTGCTCCTCTCTTTCGCATATCAAGCCTTCTTCCAACAACAAATGCCCCACCTGTTTTCACAGGGGTGCAAGGGGGAGAAAGAAAAACTAGTGAGTCGAAGACTAGTGGTGAATATGCGAAAGTTGTAGGAAAATTTTTTTCTTCGAAGATCCCAACAACAAAGCCAGTTATAGTTTCTGCTGGGATGGTTACTTCAACAGTCGTTACAACACTACCTATTACAAGACTTATTTCGAAAGGAATTGTAATTGGTAAATCTACGGAGACTAGTGAAAGTGGTTCGAAATCAAAAGAGGCAATTGACAATCCAGCTTTGAAAGATAAAGGGAAACAATTGTAGTGGAATTGTCAAAAGAAGAAAAGAAGGCTGCAGCAGAAGCTGAAATCGAAAAACTGAGGTTGATTCAAAGTATTATGGCTCAGCGTGCTAGTGATCCGAAGGGAATGGACAAAGGTGATCCATCCAAACACTACAATTACGAAACAATCGAGGCCAAGGTAGCATATAATCACATGTATTCGTTTGAGAAGAAACCAAAACAAAGTTATTTGGTCACGAATACTGATGCAAGCCAGCTGGATTTTCCAATAAACGAAATGATGTTCATCATGCCTCAGTTCAAAGAAGAAGGAAATTTTAAAGAAAAGGATGAAGGTACACACTTGAAAATTCGTTTTCATGCTGTTCTTGCAAAAGCCGCTGAGGAAGTGTGGTCATTGATTAAAATCAAGAAAGTGATCAGTATGAAAAAGGATGTGGTATTCGAAAACACAGTCCAAAATTTCAAGTATGTGGTTGCCAGGGCAAATGGAAATATTTGTGAGTTTACTGTTGCAGATTTTCTATTGATGAACTTGTATGATCTTATACAAGTTGCATTAATTTTAAAAGACAAATCATTTTCATACCTTCAAAACACAGAACCTGATGAATTCAAGCTTGGGGTTGCTCACATCAAGATTTTCATCGAAAATTACTATGAGTGCTTGGCTCTTACAAATGTGGAGTTAGCTACGGCTAAAGGTATGGAAATTAAAGTTCTGATGGCTCCTACGAAGACTCAGGCAGAATTGAAGAAGTATGCTGATGGTGAAATTTGCCTCAAACCTTTTGGAATGGTCTTCGCAGGAAAAGACAAGGCTGGAAAAGCTAAACGATTCGTATTCCAGGCATGCGAAGTAGAGAGATATTCAACATCTCAATATACGAACTTAATTGTTCGTATGAATCATTGCAAGAAGAACAATGAAGGAGATAAGAAAGAACTGAAAAAGATTATCTCCTGGTACACTAAGATTCGAAGAGTGATGTTGTATTCCATCCAGCTTCTTACTAGTTGAGTACTTCGACTATGATTACAAAGGGGGAGATTGTAAGGGTCGAATTTTTGTAATTAGTCGAAATGTATTTTGAACTCTTCGAATGTTTTGTAATGTATTTTACTAGGGCGCTTTTATTCGAAGCTAAAGTGTCTATGCCTTAGTATATTTTTTGTACGCTTTCTGTTCCCTATAAATAGGGTTATTTACTAGAGTTAGATAAGAGTTTTTACAGACCTGTCTATTGTACTCTGTAAACATTCGAAAGCGTAATAGAGCTGAAACAAGATCATATTTACTCCTGGTGTTCAATCTCGCATTCTGAATTGATTTCATACTCTGATTTGTTTAATACTTGATTCTTTGATTCATCAAAGTCCACAAAGGCCATGAGTGATGGGTTTTGAGCATTACATCAATCCTATGGTGCACATGCAACCCTAAAGCTTTGGATCTAGGTTTTCTCTAGTTATACATGCAATAAAATTTATCCAAAGCCATTACCCTAATCTAGCATACAATTTTCGAGATTTACAATCTAAAACAAGTTAGATGATTACCTTTGATTGTAGCTTTCTTGATCTTCAACCTTTTGAGAACTTAGCACCTCAAATGTGATGCCTCTAATAGATCACAAACACCAAGAACAAATTTTGAAGAATATGAGAGAGGCTAGGGATCACAAAAATCGGTTGATACTCTTCTTAGGGTTCAAGTTCCGATTTTAGGAGTCCCATAGGGTCCTTTTATAGCTGAGCTGCTAGGGTTTCAGTCAAAACCCTAATCTGATTGCTTGGGCCTAAAGCAGTCCAGTGGATCCTTCCAGAAGGCCCCTTATGGACGAATTCTTCTATGGGCTTCCATATAATTCGTCCATCCCCTTCTATTGGGAGTCCACAACCCATCTTAAAATTATCTTATAGTTACAATATCAGTCCCCTTAATTTAATTAATCTCTTTTGATCACCAAATTAATTCCAAATTAATTTCTGATCAATACTAATTAAATAATATGATTTCTCAATATATTATTCTTATAATATATTAATAAATCACAATTGACCTCCTTTCTCATAATCCATCCAATCAAATTGCTTCGGTGAAGGAAACCCAAAAGGACCATGCTACTATCGGGTCAAGTACATACCAATTATAGTTATGGGCTTAGACACCTAATCCAACAGTGAGATGTTCAGATCTGAAGTCATAGCTTCATAACATGCTCAAATCTAGGAATGGTCCCAAAATAAGCTGATAATGGCCATAAACTCTCAAGGGAAGAGATCTAGCAAAAGAATGGTCAAGGTATCGACTTTATACCTTAATATAGCTGCCACAACAGAGAATAACCCAGATCTAAGGCTTCTCCCTTCAATTATGCACCACTAACTTCAACTCCTTCAGGAAAGCACCAAAGAACACACTCTTTTAACTCACACACACTCAAATATGGGAGATGAGACATGATTTAGGGTTTCTCTGGTCAAGGAGGCGATAAGGGAGGCTAACAATGAGAGTTAAGGCCTTTAAATAGGGTGCAAACCCTAAAAATTAGGGTTTTCATGTTCAGCCTTCAACTCGTCGAGTTGGGTCCTTCCAACTCGTCGAGTATACCTTAAAAGTTACGCGGCCATTAAAAACTCTACACGACGAGTTGGCACCTTCCAACTCGTCGAGTTGCCTTGAAAATATACATATATAAGACCTTATATTATTGCCTGGAGTTTAGGATGTTACAAATCTCCCCCATTTAAATTAGATTTCGTCCTCGAAATTGTTCCTCATTAATTCTCATAACAACGACCATCTCCAATGATCTCAATCGGAAATTTTGTGCACAAAATAATTTTCCCAAGGAAACCGAAACTTCTATCCCAAGTTCACTCAGAGCCCTTCGGATGTTTCCATTGTACCTTTACTAAAGGTATGCCCTTGATGCGCAGGACCTTTACCTTTCTTTCTAAGATAGCTACCGGCCTCTCAAAATAGTTCAGGCGATCATCGACCTGAATGTTGCCTAATGATACCACGTTATCCTCATCCAACACGCACTTTCGCAACCGCGAAACATGGAAAGTGCTATGAATCTGACTGACCTCTTCCAAAAGATCCAGTCTATACGCCACCTTGCCAACCCTGGCAATAACCCGAAATGGCCCAATATATCGGGGACCCAATTTTTCCCTACTTCCTGTAGTGGATCACACCTTTCCAGGGTGAGACCTTCAGCAACACCATGTCACCGACCTGAATTCCAACTTAGACCGGAGCTGGTCAGTATAACCCTTCTGATGACTCTGAGCAGTTTGCAATCGCTGCCTGATCTGCGGAATCATCTCGGTGGCCTGTCGGATCACCTCGATCTGCCCCATGACCCTGTGGCCAACCTTGCCCCAACCAACTGGGTACGACACCTCCGCCCATACTAACCATCGCTGGTTCCATTCCCCTTATTCCCTACTGACTACTCAACCCTGAAAACCTGAAGTTCTCTCCAGAAACAGAATCATAGATCATACACTGCGGCCGATAATTCTTTGCTGGAAAAAGAGATTAGATATTCTTTCAAGAGAAAGCTCATTCAAATAGCCAAATTTCCATGGATAAAATAAACAACGGGAGGCAAACTGGGGGATGAACTCTTTTTGTGCTGATAGGCTAATGCTTCCTTTAGCTCCCGAACCAACATGCGTATAACAACTAATTAACAAGCATGAATACTCATACCTGACCCAATCAGCCTCAGGCTGGAATACCAGGTGTTGAGTATTTGAGATATTGAAACTGATATGGCATATTTGGTTATTTAGGGAAGCCTTTTTAAGGTTAATCATTTTATGATTCCCTACGATGCCTTTACAGTAGAAGTTCTTAATCGAGCTCTTCTAAGGCATTGGTTTTATATTAGGCATAGAATTTATATTTATGGCATATACTTATTGTTCCCTATAAATAATCATTAGATTTACTTTTGGTGTAAGCTTTTTACCAGATTAGGGTTTTCTCTGTACGTTCATCTCATAATCAATATACATGAAAAACCTTTATCAGATTACTTGCATATTATGGTGATTGATTCTGATTGTTCTTGATATTCCGCATTCGTCATCTCGGATTTATTCCCCAAAAGTTATCAAACTTTACAGTTTCCACCCTCCTGAAAGATCGTCACTTATTTCAGCGCTACATTGAAGAAAATGGGTTATATTTTCAATATTCCCCCCCCCCCTGACTTTCAGCACTTCACAGATTTTACCCCATATCCGAAATTCTTTTCAAATTTCTCGGATTTTTACCATTTTTATCCATTCTTTCCAAAATATTTTAGTTTCTAATCTTTTCTTTGGTCTTATTCTTTTTAAACCCTTCTAAATAATTGCTTCTTATTCTATTCTTTTGTCTAAATTTAAAAATCGAAAAATACAAAATTATTTTTTGTTATTTTTCCGGTTTTAATTTTTGAAGATTGGGTTTATTCTAAAGGGATTTATTTCATCAAATCTGACGGGTTTTGATGATTGTTGGTGATTCTTCTTAACTTTCCGGATTCTCTCTATGGTATTTGTTGATTATTCAAGGGGGAGTTCGTATTTGGAAGATTATTTTTATTTCTCTCGCTTTGAAGACCTCATGTACTGATGAGTCTCACAATTTAGGGGGAGAAATGCCAAGAAGATCGGAAATCGTGATCTTCTTCAGTTTCAACATCTAGGGGAGATTGTTGAGTATTTGAGATATTGAAACTGATATGGCATATTTGGTTATTTAGGGAAGCCTTTTTAGGGTTAATCATTTTATGATTCCCTACGATGCCTTTACAGTAGAAGTTCTTAATCGAGCTCTTCTAAGGCATTGGTTTTATATTAGGCATAGATTTTATATTTATGGCATATACTTATTGTTCCCTATAAATAATCATTAGGTTTACTTTTGGTGTAAGCTTTTTACCAGATTAGGGTTTTCTCTGTACGTTCATCTCATAATCAATATACATGAAAAACCTTTATCAGATTACTTGCATATTATGGTGATTGATTCTGACTGTTCTTGATATTCCGCATTTGTCATCTCGGATTTATTCCCAACACCAGGCATGCCTACGACGGGTCCAGTCATCCTTAGGATGGAATACCCTTGGATCATGCACATGTTTGGCCCAATCAACCCTTGGGTTGGAATACCAAACACGTCAGGTCCAATCGATCATAGGGTTCGGTCATCCTCGGGATGGAATACCCTAGATTGGAATACCACTGTATACATAACCCGGGCCTAAACTCATAACTCGAGATCCAAGGACCTACCCTTGTATTTCGCCTAAAATCTTCTCATTCATCGAAACCGATTACGACTCGCTCGAACCCCAACAATGCATCCATTTCAAAAGTGCTCCAAACAGGAGAAATGAACCATTAAGATCACTAGGCCCATATCCTATGACTGGAATACCCTTACATGGTCCTCACCATAGGTTTGGATTGCCTCTGAGCCCACAACATGAGTCTGGTATGCCCTCCCTGGCCCTCAGCTCATGACTGGAATGCTCCCGATAACCAATCGACATTGTCGTCGTCACATCAGTTGCCCAACACTCCGGGCTTGAAGGTACTCACCTTCCTACATTGCCCAAAAAGGGCCTAATCAACGTCCCACATAACACCAACAAGCACCACAATGCTGAAACCCTACCACGCATGATTCACTTATAGAACAAGTTGTTACCCAAACAAAATCTTACGAAACCATGGTTGCACACGACCCGAGAATAGGATGACGGTCGAACTCTTGATCCAATTCGCAGACTATAACCCCGACCTAACCATGCACGTAAGTCGAACCAAACCCCAATGCTACCTTGAACACCCACAAATACACACGAAAAATTACCACCATGCACGTACTTAAGGAGCCCCTAACCTCATGTTTGATCGCCACGAAACCCCATACTTGATCGGGAATGAATAGATTCTACTAACACCAAAACTAGTTTGAGAAGACTTCGAAGGCTATCCGAAGGTTGCCAAAACCCGAGTCTGATACGAATCAGAATCCCACTCCACCATCGAGGGTAAACATACCTCAAGGAATGAGGAAACATAACACACTGCATAGGGGGATTGGCGACGCATTCCTAGCTTCTCAATTGTCGCCTCTTGTACCCTTCGGAGAATTCCCGCTGAAGGAGAATCAACGACCAATGGTCTAGGACACCCTGACACCTAAACTAGGGAACCACAAGTCCACCTGGAGTTGAACATTCCCGCTTCTGGAGAGTTTCACCGATCAACGCCTGCCTAACCACTCTGGAAACCGTAAACCGAACAGCAACAGACAAAACCTTCAATGGTTGACGCGCAATCTGAGAATTCCTAATTCTCCCCCACTTAGAACACTAACCACTACCCATTGGTGGCGAAACCAAAACATAACTTAACCGTCCCAACCAGGTATTACCATACTTAACCATGGAATGAACAACCTACGCAAAATAATCCTCCAGATACGGAGCAACCGAACTTCAAGAGGAATCTGAATCCCAGCTGAAGACTTCTGAATTTCCAAATTATAACTACTTACCCTGGACTGGCGATTCTTTACTCTAAGCTCTCATCCTCAAATGAATCTCTGAATTCTAACCATCTACAATCCCTTGATAATAAATTTCCCGAGCACCTCCTATGTCCTAACGACTCATGCGGAAGGCATATAAAAGCTCACAATACAATCACAAACAATAAGATAAGAGATAAATACATACCAGCTACAACATCCAGTGTTGTCCTGGCCTCCTCGGCTGTAAGCTGGAAGGCACGACCTTGAGCCCTCGGGGGCTCCGCCCTGCCCCGACTCCTGTCAGTATTCCTCAATGTAGTCGGCGCTGGATCCTGCGCCAGCCTGGAAGCGAGCAATGGACAGTTGGCCTTCACGTGGCCAACCTGATCGTAGTGGTAGCAAATCCTCATACTCTGAACCGGGGCTAACTGGCAGCAATCCCTCGCAAAGTGCCCCTCCTTGCCACATTTATGACACACACCACCAGATCGACAAGCTCCGGCATGAACCTTCCCGCACTTCCCACAAGTGAGGCCATGCTGACCTCCAGACCTAGAATCTGCGGCCTTGAACCGCTTCGGCGCCGGATGCGTCTGTGTCGGGGCCTGCCTCTGCTCCCTCAACTGAAGCTCTATCTCAAGCTCACGCCGCCTGGCGGCCTCCTATAACTCCAACAAAGTGTCACACCTCTGAGTAGAGACGAACTGTCTGATGTCCATCTTGAGCATGCTCAGATAACGGGTCATCTGAGCCTGCTCTGAAGCAAACTCAGGGCAAAACATCACCCTCTCGGTAAACATCCAGGTGATCTCCGTCACCGACTCCAATCCCTGTCTCAAATCCAAAAACTCCTAAGCCAATCTCTCTTGCTCAACCCGTGGAATGTAGCGAGTGCGAAACATCTCCCTGTAATAAGTCTCCACCAATCCTTGGCTCCGGACCTTAGTAGGTTTAGAGCACACATGACCTTCTTGTCAGCAGGGCATAAACAAGTAAAGGAGCATCCCTCCACATCAGATAGCCACCTCATGGCCACAATCGGATCCTGAACTCCATCAAAATTCGGGGGCTTCGTATTATCGAAGTCCCGATACTGAAAGGCCCGACTTGTCCCTGCACCTGCAGCCGCCACAGCTGCAGAGGCTGCAGCAGCAGCAGTCTCAGCAATGGTTGCGTATCTGACATCAAAATACTCCATCATCGCGGTCTTGATAGACCCAAAAATCTCCGGAATCTGACCCCAGACAATCTCAACCACCTCCTCACGGATGATCTCCCTGACGCGATCCTCTGTCAATGCTGGCCTATCCTGACTGCCAGCTCCTAATCCCGACCTGAATCCGGTCTCAAATCGTCTCGTAACCACCATAATGAAAATATACCAGGAAGATATCAGACATTCCACATCTCATAACGGGGAACCAACTCCCAACGAAGCCCTAGGGGTTTTGACTTCCTCGATACGCGTATGGGTCATGTGCTTTCAGTAGTACGGGCCCATACTACCTTCCACACCTACCCATATTTGTCTCAAGGTTCATCACAACGCCCTAACAATGCTCACAATCAAAACTGTACACTCAATCTCCACTTCCTAGATAAAGGCTAAATATCTCCCAACTGGTCGGCTGACCCCACACGACTCATCCTACCACTAACTGCCACACGACCCTCCATTGGTGCCAGATAACTATTGCATGAATACAATCACATGCCGCACAGCTTAAACAGTCTTAGACTAAAAGACTTAATCCCACAACGGTTAGACTCAGACGAGAGTTGCACAGCAGGACCAAATCCCTTATTCTAAGATCACTTAACCCATGTAGCATATGACTTAGCGTATTCACTCAATACTCAATTTACACATGAAAGAGTCATACAACAATCAATTAGGCGCTCTACAAGTGATAAGGCATCATATAATCAGCAAATTCTATCATGCAATTCATGAAGGTCTCTAGCCTATCACCAGCATATTGTTCTAACATATCACAATATCAAATATTAGTATGGTATTTTGGGGTCTACTTACTGGCTCCGGCTGATCGTACACATCGCATCCTCCTTTAGTATTTTGAAAACCTTTTGAAAATATTTTTCCCTTAGTTTGAGACTGGATTCACACGAGTGTTCCTCCAATTCACTCAAACCAAGGCTCTGATACCAACTTGTAACATCTACGAAATTTCAGAAAAATTTTAAACTTTTCAAACATTCCAAAACCATCCATTGTTTACAAATTGTTTTCAAAATAATTCAATATCAGAGTTTTCCCAGAAATCACAACATGAAAAACAAGGAGGTGCACGATCAAGCCTTCGCCTTCCCACGATCATCCGAAGTACCTGAAACAAAATCCAAAACTGTAAGCCCGAAGCTTAGTGAGTTCCCCCAAAATACCAACGCCATACAATAGAACAATATCATAAACAAACAATATGCATACAGAGTCTTCAGTATGACTAGACCGCCTCACCGGGCCTACAGCTATCTGGCCAACTCTCAAAACCTTCAGCATGTTTGGACCGCCTCACCGGGCCTTCAGCCTGTCTGGACCGTTCTTCGGGCCTTCGGCCTGACTGGTACGTCCCTTTTGGCCTTCAGTCTATCCGGGCCGCCCTGGGTCTGTTGGCCTTGAGCACAAAGCAGGACCGACTCAACCCACCCGCAATCACACAATCAACATGTAAATATCAAACGCTAGCTAGCATGTGCAGACATTCATACAGATCTAACATATCACTAATTTATAGCATCATCCTATCTACCAGGATACATATCTAAATGATCACTAGACACAGCACCATCCTATTTACCAGGATACAGATCTAACAGGTCACTAAGCATATTATCATACGGTAAGCCAGGATACAATCCAAAAAGGGCTGTCCTTGGTGCCTTCGACCCTGTCAGTATAGTGAGGAGAACTCACATCTCAAGTAGTGTTGAACCGGTAACAATCAAATCCCAGCCCACAGCTCCGAACTCAACTGCATACAACCACCATGTGACTAACTCCATGACAATCCCAAAATACCCTTAAGGTCAAGCTTGGTCAACCATGGTCAAAGTCAACAGTCCATGTTGACCCAACTCGTCGAGTGCAGCTATCAACTCGTCGAGTTCCTTCAGTGTTCAGAAAACCGGGAAAGTCCGAGCCAACTCGCCGAGTCAGCAGAACAACTCGTCGAGTTCCTACAGCATCCAGAAAGCGGGAAAACCCGATCCAACTCGTCGAGTTTTCCCAGTCTTAACATATTCAGCCCCTTCTAAGCGAATCTGAAGCCCCAAACTATAGATCTGGGCCCCAAGAATTGAAATACCACGTAAAGTTGCTAACTTTACGTCCATGCATGGTATCAAGAGGCTAAAACACTAAAACAAAGCGTGTTAAGGGACTTAGAGCATGAAGGAGGGCCAAGACTTGATAAAGTTGGCAACTTAAAGTCCACAAAGGCCATAAGATGTTCAGATCTGAAGTCATAGCTTCATAACATGCTCAAATCCAGGAATGGTCCCAAAATAAGCTAATAATGGCCATAAACTCTCAAGGGAAGAGATCTAGCAAAAGAATGGTCAATGTATCGACTTTATACCTTAATATAGCTGCCACAACAGAGAATTCCCTAGATCTAAAGCTTCTCCCTTCAATTATGCACCACTAACTTCAACTCCTTCTTCAAGAAAGCACCAAAGAACACAATCTTTTAACTCACACACAATCAAATATGGGATATGAGACACGATTTAGGGTTTCTCTGGTCAAGGAGGCGATAAGGGAGGCTAACAATGAGAGTTAAGGCCTTTAAATAGGGTGCAAACCCTAAAAATTATGGTTTTCATGTTCAGCCTTCAACTCGTCGAGTTGGGGCCTTCCAACTCGTCGAGTAGACCTTAAAAGTTACGCGGCCATTAAAAACTCTACACGACGAGTTGGCACCTTCCAACTCGTCGAGTTGTCCTGAAAATATACATATATAAGTCTTTATATTCTTGCCTGGAGTTTGGGATGTTACAGCATGTACACATACGGATTAATTTGTTTATTTCGTTGCGTTAATATAGTGTGAGATTTATAAAAACCCAACATGTACACATAGTGCTATTTTGATGTTTTCACTGCCTAACTAATGTGTATAGATTATGATGGTGTTTTTAGTTTAACGAAGATAATCGTGATAATTAGATACTTGGTATTGTAGAAGCACATGTTTGGAGATGTGGTGGTTAAATAAAAGGCTTCGACAATATAAAGTTTTTTTTGGCGGATATCATATATCAAAGTAATAGAGATAAAACATAATGAATAATATGGCCATATTTTATTGAATAATCTATTATTAAACTATTAGTCATTAACTTATTATTTATTTAATCTTTCTTAGCAATTTACTAAATTAGTGTACAAAATTAATAGAAAAATTAAATATTATACCATAGAGTTTAGGCTCCTAAGCCTAAATTAGCTTACTCACATAAGCTTAAGATCGAGCACATTTAATAAACGGACACCAAATGTAGCTCAAGCTCGGGTCGGGATTGTTTTGTTAGAAAAATGATACTTATTCATGTAAACCAAACTATGCAACCCAAAAACATGAAAATAATAATCGAACGATATGACACAAATCTGAATCACATGTTAACATGAACATGTAACACATGCACTTAAAACAGATTTCACCCACACTAGTAGAGGTTGGTCTCCCATTATACAACCATCAAAACTGCTCTTCTAAACCGTCAAGCATTATTAGACGTGTACTTTACCTCGGTGTAAAACCTTATCTCGTTTTCTTTAAGTTTGAGACTTTGCAGTATGCAACAACGGTATGGAGCATGGTGAACAAAATTAAATTTGGTTGTTTTTCTTTATATGTCCTTTGCGGCTATATTTATGTAGCAAAACCGTAACGGTTACTAGTGATAGATTAACTTGGTTTTTACATAGCTCACAAACCTTGTATACCCATCAAACTTAAGCGTAAAATGGTAAAAACAGTAAGAACTAAAAATGGTAAAATTTAAGCATAAATTGAATTTGTCAAACTATAAAACAAACCCACAAATTGGGATTTGCCAGTTGAGTCGGAATCTATCTTGACTGTCATGTACAATGCAAGGTAAAAGTTTTCGTATTATGTGCATTATATGTCAGTTAGAACTGATGGTGTGATATTTCAACAAATATATTTACAGTTATTAAATAATAGTTTAAAGTATGCTTTTAGCGATATATCAACATAATCATTACCAACAGAGAATAGAGAAGGAATTAGAACCTTTTCTTTCTGCGTACAAAGGAAAGATTCAAAAACCATAGAAATAGCGATAGGCTGAAAGCAACAACTCAACCATGACATACCGGAATCACACATGTTAACTCCAACTAAAACCCGAAATAAAAAAATAAAAATAAAAACTCATTATCGTAGGATGAAATGAAATCGCTATATTATCCACAAGAATAAGCAACCAAAAGCAAACAGAAGTTCCAACATTATTCAGAAAAGGAAAGGATGTAGAGAGAGATTATTGATGTAGGATTTCAGAAGTTTAGTTTAACAAGGCAAGCCTTTTATTCCTTAATCAAATTCCTGATGACATATTGAAGAATACCACCATGATCAAAATACGTCAATTCCACCTGCAAAGATAAACAGCCAAATAATTAAATAAAATAAACACTCAAACAATCATATGGAAACAGAAAATCAGAAAATAGAGATGATACCTGTGTATCAAATCGAGCTGTACACGTGAAAGATTTCCCATTATCAGTTGTAACAGTAACATCTTGGCCAGGCTTTATCTCACTAACTTTTGAGGGTAAGTCAATGGTGTAACGCTCGTGACCCGTCAAACCTAAAGTCTCCGCATCCTCACCTGCCTTGAAGCAGAGTGGAATAATCCCCATACCAACCAAATTACTCCTATGAATCCTCTCAAAACTTTTTGCTATCACCGCTTTCACCCCCTGTAACATTGGTCCCTTTGCAGCCCAGTCCCTTGAACTCCCACTTCCATATTCTGCGCCCGCCAAGACAATAGTATCCTGCCCCGCTTCTTTGTACCTCTGTTTGTAATAAACATTCACATCACAAATGGCTTCAAAACTTTGTCGGTTTTTAGTTATTAGAAAAACATTCTTTTTTAGGCTGTGCCTAGAAAAAGTGACAGACCAAAGGGACCATTCTTGAAATTTACGCAAATAAATAAAATGTGACATACCATTGCAACGTCAAACACGGAAAGCTTCTCTCCGCTAGGAATGTGGATAGTTTTGGGTCCCACTTCACCATTTAAAAGCTTGTTAACAATGCGAATATTTGCGAAAGTGCCCCTTGCCATAATTTCATCGTTGCCACGACGGCTGCCATAGGAGTTAAAGTCTCTACGGTCAACGCCACGGTCAAGGAGGAACTTTGCAGCAGGGCTGTCTTTATGGATGCTGCCAGCTGGCGAGATGTGATCGGTGGTGATGCTGTCGCCGAAATTTAGCAAACAGTAAGCGTCCTTGACCCCGTGAGGGCCCGGTGGATCCATGGTCATGTCTTTGAAATATGGTGGTTCGTGAATGTAGGTTGAGTTAGGGTCCCATGAATAGAGACTTGATGTTGGGACAGATAACTTGTTCCACATGGGGTTGCCCTGTGTGATTGCGTTGTATGTACTTTTAAACATATCAGGCAACACGCTTGATTGAACCACCTGCAGATTTACCATTTTGTCCCTTTGAGATTCCACTACATGTGGAAAACTAAAACAGTTTGTAAATTATAACATTATTTATCTACCTGAGCGATTTCTTCATTGCTTGGCCAAACGTCTCTAAAGTAGACATTCTTTCCGTCCTTTGTGGTCCCGATTGGCTCGTTTTCGAAGTCAATGTCCACCTAAATAACACAACATGCAAAACATAATGACTTTGTGTGTTCTTTGAGGGTTAGAAAAGTAATTTTACACATACCGTTCCGGCAAGTGCGTACGCCACGACTAAGGGAGGTGAAGCGAGGTAGTTGGCTCTTGTCAGTGGGTGAACACGCCCTTCAAAGTTTCGGTTTCCGGAAAGCACAGCTGCAGCAACAATATCTGCAACAAATATGTTCTCAAGAGTTAAATAAATTAGTTTATTACAAATATGGTCCCTGTGAATTCTGATTTTTACTTTGTTTCACTCCAAAATTGGAACTTGGAACTTTTTTTTCAATTTTGGTCCCTAGAACGTTGAAATAAGGACTAAAACTGAAAAAAGATTTTATGTTTGGACTAAACAAGGAAAAAAGCAGAAAGTACAGGGACCATTTTTGTAATTTACTATGTAGTAGTAAATTACAATTATACCATTATCAGTAATTGCTGATGCAACCGACTCATGAAGATCTCCTGAGTTTCCGATACATGTAGTGCAGCCATAGCCTACTATGCTGAATCCCTGCTGGTCCAAGTACTTTTGCAGACCACTGTATTGTATACATGAGGAAAGTTATAAAAATGGAAGGCAAAGAGATTAACAGATAATCAAGGACAAAATCGTAATTCTACCTCTGGAGCAAGTATTTTGTGACAACCCCGGAGCCAGGGGCAAGGCTGGTTTTTATCCATGGTTTGACCTAATACATGATAATAAAGACTTGTTTAACAAAAAGAATACATAGCATAATAAATATAGAATATTTTCAAATAAGTGTAAGCTAAACAAACCTCCAAACCAAGTTCACAAGCTTTTTTGGCAACAAGACCAGCTCCAAGCATGACACTAGGGTTTGATGTGTTTGTACAGCTTGTAATAGCTGCTATCACAACACTACCATGCTTCAGTTCAGCAGTTTGTCCATTAAATGGAAAGCTCACAACTTTCTCTTGTGCCTCTTTTGGAACTGCAAATCCCTGTTAATGAAAATATAAAAGTTTAAATAAAACTCTAACTAATCTTATGCTGTAATAATAATAAGTGAATAATCTTATCTCACCTTAAATCCAACTTTGTTATCAAGGCATGCATGCCAGTCAGCCTTCATGTCTTTTATGGGTACACGGTCATGTGGCCTGTTTGCAAGAAAGTAGCCATAAATTCACTATTTACATGACAGAAATTCAGAAAAAAAAAATACAAAACTGCAACATAACATACCGTTTTGGACCAGAAATACAGGGTTCAACATCATTTAGGTCCAACTGTAGATGAGCCGAGTAAACTTTCTCTTGTTGAGGCTGAGAGATATAACAACAATGTCAGATTTAAAGAAATAACAAAAAGCAGGAAACATGAAGGGGAATAACGTAACATAACATAACCTAACCTCACTATAATCAACAAACATATTGTTTGCTCGCAAGTATGCTTCAATCATAGCCACCTAAAACCAAATCAAGACAGAATTAGTTGAAGTTGAAAACTTTCTATTTTAATATTCAAAGACAACTTACAGTTTCATCACTTCTTCCTGTCAATTTAAGGTATTGAAGTGTGACACGATCTACAGGGAAAAAGCCCATGGTTGCACCATATTCGGGTGACATATTTGCAATAGTTGCTCTATCAGCCAAAGATAGCTCACTCATACCCTCACCTACACAAAGATACAAGGGAACAATGTGTCAAAAGTCAAAACCTCAAAAAGATTTAAAATATCTTATTAAATAACAGAGACATTACCAAAGAACTCAACAAATTTGCCAACAACACCATGCTTTCTCAACATTTGGGTCACAGTTAACACCAAATCAGTAGCTGTGACACCATTTTGCAACTTTCCAGACAACTTGAAGCCAACAACACCAGGCAAAACCATGCTCATGGGCTGTCATCAACAAATTAATATACTCACATAAGTTGGATGATAATTAAAATACTAAATGAGTTTGATAATTTATCAAGTGGTATACTTGTCCAAGCATAGTTGCTTCAGCTTCAATTCCACCTACTCCCCATCCAGCTACTCCCAATCCATCAATCATGGTTGTGTGGGAATCAGTTCCAACAACACTATCTGGATAGAGAACGCCATCAGTGTTGAACACAACTCTACCAAGATACTCCAAATTGACCTGAAAATATGAGAAAAACTTTTAAGAGGAGTGCTCAAATACTAATAATGAACCATGTGGTTTGAATGTGTGTATCTTTTTTACCTGGTGAACAATACCAGAACCAGGGGGGACAACAAGCATGTTGTCAAAAGCATGTGATCCCCATTTAAGGAAAGCAAATCGTTCATTGTTGCGTTGAAATTCAAGGTCCATGTTTGCTTGAACAGCATTTGCACTTCTTGCAACATCAACTTGAACTGAATGGTCAATCACAAGATCAACTGGCACCTGGGAAATATCAAGATTTGAAAGAATGAAAAAACTATTGAAGATTCAAAAAGATATCAGAAGTGAATAGTTACAATATTACTCACCAATGGGTTGATCTTCTTGGAGTCTCCACCGAGTCTGTTCATAGCATCTCGCATACAAGCAAGGTCAACTACAGCTGGAACTCCAGTAAAATCCTAATAAAATATTATGGATTATTAAAAATGAAAGAAGGGGTGCAAAGTTGTATGCTTGTATAATTGCAGATGTAAGGATATTCACCTGTAAGAGAACACGAGCAGGTTTAAATGGAATCTCCACTTGTTTTGGTGAAGTATTTTCCCAGTCGATGATCTTTTCAACATCATTCTTGGTAACTTGAAAGTCATCACAATTGCGTATGGCAGACTCTAAAAGGATTTTGATAGAATATGGGAGCTTGTCTGCATATATGTGAAGATGAGTGTGAAAAAAAAAATGAGTGTGATAACAAATGGAGGATCCTCCAATGTGAATAAGAATTAAGAAGCAGGGACCTTAAGAAAAGGTTATGTTGTATTCTAAAGGATCAGAAAGAGAAAAATGAAACTTTAAACAATTAGGAAAAGTTTCATGTCCCTACCAATCCTGGGATCATTTAGTGCAGGAAGACTGTAAAACTTTCCGAACTCTCCTCCTCCAGGCTTGGGGAGACTGGTGAATATGCCTTTGAAAGGGTTTTCAGAAGCTGCATAGTTTAGAAAAAGTTAGTGAAAGAGAAATGAAAAGGTGACAAAACAAATAGTGAAATTCCAGCACCAAGATGGAACAAATGCTTGTTCCCTTCATCTCATTAACACCCTCAACGAATCTAGACAACTAGTAGTACAAATAACTTTTTTCTGAAAGGAACAACAAAAGCAAATCTAATAAAGCTATAATCAGCAAGTCAGCACCATAAAGTCCATATTCCCCACGGATTCACAAAAGAAATATGCACACACTTTGAATCCACAAAGTAGCAAGTATAAGTAGAAAATCTAGGTGTCAAACTTGCGACAAATCTAAATCAACATTTAATTTGAATATATTACAGGTTTGATCTCAAAAATCAAAACGTAAGTTCTTGTTCTATCTGAACGAGCAAAATCAAAACTGTAAAACGAAACGACATGAAAAGTGCTATATAGGTCCAATCCAAGTAGCATAACTAGCTTTGCGTATGTTGTAGGCCATCGATTGACAATGATTAAATTAATGAAAATACAGTATTGACTGATTAAAGAAATGAAATCAAAATCCAGTGACGTAAAGTCAAAACCCCGTATACTCTTGATTTGACAAATCCTAAACAGAAAATTAATAAGAAATGGATATTCAGCAGTAGATAAACATAGATATATACCCATGGTAGCGATCTTTCGTTGGAATTGTTGAACGACAGGAGCAACTGCTCCGATCTGAGCCCTAGGAGTAACACTGGATCTCCAATCAACACCGTGACTCCACCGCGATACAGAACGGAACGCCGATGAAGTGCTGACCGATCTGAACGGCGAAGAAAGAAGTGAAGCTCTGACGAGACAAGGTTTGGGTTGAAGAGAAGTAGAGAAACGAACTTTAGAAGAAGCTCTAAGAATTACAGATGAAGATGATGAGTTGGTAATCGCTATATACATCACGATATACCAGAAGAAAAAGAAAAATTAAAAAACCCTAATAATTAAAAGTGGAGAGAGAGAGAGAGAGAGAGAGAGAGAGAGAGGTTGTTGAAGTCTTTCATGGCTGCCTAGTGCCGACTGTGAGTGGAGCGTGAGTTCTAGTGTGGGGTGGTGTAGGGTAAGGAGGATGATGATGAGCAGGTGAGGGACGATGGACGGTGAGATTTGTACGAGGACAAAGATCAACGGTATAATCGAGGCTTAAAGTATAGTTTGACCATGTGTGAAGGTCTGTAGTTGATAAGGATTTCAATTGAAGTCCGCTCGGCTCGGCTCGGCTCGGCTTGGTTTGACTTGAGTCGGCTTGAAACGGAACGAGTGTGTAATGCACACTCCAATTTACCCATTTGTTTTTTTTACTGTTGGATGCCTACATTCTATGAAACTATATTTTTTTATCATATTAAAAATAAAAAAATAAATATGGAACACTAAATTTGTTATCTAAACAATCTTTTACGCATATCAGAATTTAACCCATGAGAACGATGTTTAAATTTCTTAGCTAAACAATCAGTTAGTAAGTGATTTAAATATGAATAGATCAGATATTAAAATAAGTATTTTTTATATATTGTTAAAACTTTTGTATTTTGTTAAATATAAAAAAGATAATAATATCAAAATATATATCCATAAGAATTCTATCAACATATGGCTTTGGAAGACGTGACACAACCAAACGGATGAGGAAATGGATATTCCTTGTCCCAAGAAAAATGATGTACGCTTTGTCATTGTCAAATTGATAATAGTTGACAAAAGTAAATCAATCAAATTTGTCAAAAGACTCCAAAATATATCTAAGCTGTTGTAATATACTAATCTATAAGTTATTTTATTAAAAAAATATTAAAATAATTTACGATATAGTACTTAATTATGTAACAAAAATATAACTGTTTTACCAATTTATAAAACACACTAAACTTTTATTAATTATTAGATGTTGTATCAACATATGGTCACTTCCACCTCATCTTTGCCATTTCTTTGCCAAGCAACAAGTGTGGTGTAACCCTTGCCACTTTGTCATGAGAAAAGAAAATGAAAGAAAGTCACCGCAAGGAGAATAAAGAGAAAGGGCGAGCATTTGTCATTTTGTCTTGCCACTTTGTCATGTCATGTACTAGGCGTGATGTTTGTCATGCCAAATAGGCACTACGTATGATTCTTGTCGAGCCATAGCCACTGGCCTTAGTGATTTTCAAGTCATCAAACATTTTTGAATACTATGTGTTATAAATTATGCGCAACTATGGGTGAGTGAGGAGGTGTTGAATGCATTCTCATATACATGAGTTGACATTACAAATGGTGGGGCACCGCAAACCCCTTAAATTGCATCGGAGAACTAGGGGCGTGTGCCCAAAAGTTCGATTCAATCTAATCCCCCAAAAAAAAAACCCCTTCATCTGAATCGGATATGGGAAAATATAATATTCATATTAGTGTGTCTGGGTTTATTTGGTTTTGGTCTTAAAATAATGATTTCAATGTAAATTGGATTAGTATTGTATATGATTCAGATTTTCTAATGATCCGGTTTTTTTATATAATTTAAGAAAAATTAACTTCAACCAATTTTATATACTCGGTATAGAAATATTGGAAGAGTTCACATTTGTCAAATAAGATAAAGCCAATTGGGATTTTATAATACCCGATATTTGAAAATTTAGATTGGATAATTTTCAGATTTTTGAAAAATCCGATATGATTTATGCAGCTCTATCGAGGACTGCAAAGTGTGGGGCTTAGAGGAAGACACTGTATGAGTTGAAAGTCGAGTTTGAACATAAAAATATTGGTAAAGGTGGAAAAGAAGTAATTATTGATACATTGACACTTGTTACTATGGGTTTATGATTCAGTAGTTAACGTTGCACTACCACTACTACGTCTTTGATACTAAAATGATGAGATGGCAGCTATCAGTCGGTTGTTATCAAATCAATGGATACATATGTTACTACCGCAACATGCAGGTCTTGAAAATAATCATCTAAACTACTTTTAACCAATCATTTAACATTCATTCGTGTTATTTATCCATACCATAGAACTATTAGGCTATATAGAGAAATACAATTTTCGAATCTCGAATAGACCTTAATAAGGGGCGGAGCTTTCTTATGGCGAGGGGTTGTGCCCCCCCCCCCCCTCCGGATTTTTTGGTTAGAAGTAGCCACTATATTTTACTTTTATAGATATCAGGCCTAAAAATATAAAATTTTTGTTGTTGCCCCCCCTGCTCACCGATTTTTATACATATTATATTTTCGGCCCCCTAAATAAAATGTTGAAGCTCCGCCCCTGAACTTAATACGAATTTAGTCATAAGACATCTAGTTTTTGCCTAAGCTATCATTTATATGTTTGTGATGCTAAGTAATACTATGTCGAAATATTGCCTAAAGGGTGACTTATAATATTATATTGCTTAAAAAGGTAAATTATTATCACATTTAGAATTCAAAATGGCGAAATGCACCACCAACGCAAAAATTGATAAATTAATAATAATATAATAAATAATAATACATGACAATATAAATTGATAGAAGAAAATTCTGACTTGTTGTCAAAGAAAACCAAATCCATCTCACATGTTTAAAAAATTACTTATTTTGATCGATTACCTAATGTATTTAGCCTAAATATGGTCTCGTGTCTTTAGAAAATTTCCCCATTTGGGCTATTACCTAATCCTTTTCGACCAATCAGAGTATCAGTTTTTACAGCCTCTGTTATGTTTTGCTTGCAGTTTACCTATCTTTTTAAAAGGAATTAGAAAAGCTAAAAATGTGGCGATCATCCAATCCAACCACCAAAAAAGATTAAAGTTTATAAATTAATACCCATCTTAAATCTTTATGTGTCAGAAAATAATAATATTTTAATATATTTATTAAATATTTAATGAAAATAATAATATTTTAATACATTTATTTGACTTACCATTTAAAATGAATAGAAGGATATGTAAGAAGAAATATAGGAGGATATTAAATTTTTCATAAATTAATTATAACTACAAAGAATAGAATTTATACATTAATCTAAATAACATTATTACACGAGATATTACGAAAAACGTTAGAATTAGTTCAATATAACATATTGTATGCAAACTTTTAATTTGAAATTCTAATTCGTCGTTTTTTAATGTAACTTAAAATAATAACAAATTATATATCATAACCATTATGTTTCAGTAAAACAATATAACTATAAACTATTGAACATATATTTTCTAATATGATATGGTTTAAATAAAAATAAAAGTAGAAGCTACATAATCACCATCTTGGTGCCATTTAAACGTGTTAAAAGCAAATAACACCCAAATATTCATAAAATAATAAATCATATACCTCATAATACATATTCCATTAGCAAGTTATTGGGAAACGTGACCTACCCCACACTACTCATGGGTCATAATGGTAAATCAAAATTTACATGTCTACAAAACATGATCACGATCCAAGAGTTGACTAGCACATCAATCTCATCATAACTCATAAAATGTCCCAATTTTGAAACAAGTAACCATAATCATGTAGGAGGTTGCCACGTGCCTGGTCTAAAAGACGCACCTGACCCTGTTGGCTCCGCTGACCTGGAAAGTACATTAACAAACACAATATACTGTCAGTGTCAAGGGTTCAAGTCGCCAGTGTAAGAGTTTTGATTCCAATACAGATTAGGCTTCTTGTAGGGAAGACAATATAAGCGGGTCACTTTGTACTTGATTTTTAAATTCCAATGTATATTGGGGCTCCTTGTGACGGCCCTCCCTAGGTTTTTACGTCAGCTAACTAGTGAGCCACTGTGTACTTGATTTACATCTGACAGTAATGCTCTTGGGCAGGACAGTGTGGGCCAAAAATAAATAAATAAATAAAGAGTGGTGGACATACTCTCGTTCTTGTTTTGCTTGATCATGGATTTCCTTCTTTTGTTTCTTGGTACTCGTTTGTGTGGAAGATTTATCATCTTCAAGAGAAACATTCATAACGTACTTTTATTGATTTATTTATTACAACATTCAATTATATCAATGTCAAATCCAAATGCAAAAGCAACTTTCACTGCTATAATTAAGCAGATGTTTCAAACTTTTATTGTCCTTAAAAGAAAAAGGTAAAATGGTATAATAATAATAAAAAAAGAAAATACGTTGCTATTACTTGCATTAAACCCTTGTTTTTAAGTAATATAATCTCTTGGATAGATCCAACAAAATATTTGTCCCAAGTTGTGAACGACTTCTCGCTATCAACTCAAAAACTTTTTTTTTTCAAAAACTGATATAATTTAATATCAAACTTATAAATGATATACAGAAATATGAATTAAGATGTTTAGTTTAATAGTTTACCTTGTGAGTCAACTGGCAACTGCTGAATGAAACTTTTGAGGTCTGGGCCATCACCTTTACCTGTAGAAAAGTATATGATATGCATTAGAATATGTTTTGATCTATTTATTTTCCATTGAAGTAAAGTAAATATAATATTAATAAATATATATAAAAAAAGGTGTAGCTTACCCATGCTTGTTATTTTACGACCACTGCCTTCCCTAGCTTTCCTTTCTTCCTCTTCCTTCTTCAGCACTTTATCACATACAAGAAATTATTAATAGGATCAGAAAAACTTTCATTTTTATTACATATTCAAAAATCAATTTGGTAAATGCTAATTAGCATAAGAATGAAATATAAACAGAAAGCTAATGAAACTTACATGCAACATTTTCTTTAACACGTTGGCGCCTTGCCTCCAGCATAGCCATCTCCTAATAACAAAATAATGAGTTTATGTTCTTTCTTTGATGATATAATCCTTACATTACTTTTTTTAAACAGATAAAAAAGATCCATATAGTCAACCCAAATGTTTGGGTCAAAGATTGGAATTCACCTCTGGAGTTGGAGCTATCTTTCGTTGCCCATTCAGCCAACATATCCATTCAACTACAAATAAAATCATACAGCTCTTGAATACGAAAACACAAATCAAAATGAGATCATTTCAGAGAATCAGACATAACTCATGGTAAATAACTGATGTTTGTTGTATAGACTTACCTGGAATTGAAGTCGGATCATCATCCCCTTTGGCTTTGAATTCTACCCATCGTTTCTCCTTCACTGTTGCATCAAAAGGATAATTTTTGTAAGATGTATTTGTGTAAAATGTGTAAGATCTATAATCTATTTTTCTTTTTTTGAAAAGAAGGTTAGTGAGAATCAACTATACAAGGTACAATCAGCAAAAAAAACCAAGCTTGTTTTTTCGCAGAGTGTTACAGAGAATCAGAAGTACGGGTTATGTTGTGATTATCAAACTAAGCTTGAATTGATCGCAAATACAAATTGAATCGATCATGCTTCATTGAAACTAAAATAAACATGACTGATTTGAACTAAATAAAATTGATCAAGGGAGAAAGAAAGGGGACGCACTTACTGATACCGTCTATCTGTTCAGTACGAACATAGTATTGATTTCCGGCTTTATCGGCTCCTATAAACGTCCGATTTCTGACCATGGCTGTTAACTTCGACCAAATTCTCGACATTGCTCGCTGATGAGCGTCAATACTACCTTCTAATCCTTTCTATTTGTGAACAAAAGAATCAAACATGTAAGATGGGGATAAATGTAGGGGGAATCAATCAAAATAGGATCAACAACGATAGAAGGGGGGTTTTGTCGATCAAGGGTTTCGTTGCGTCAGTGCGGACTACCACAAGGTTAGCTCAAATTGTATAATGGGAAAATGACTTATATGTTATATGGGTAACTATGTTTCAAAATCGTTCAAAAAATATCATTAAGTTTGGTGTGTCCAAAAAACATTATTCAAGTAAAGCATTTGTACAAAAAAACACCAACGAAATACATTCTTTGTTCAAATTTGATCTGTGGTAACCGGCAATTACCGGTAAAAAATAAGTAAAGGAAAAAAAACAATAGGAAAATGACTCAAAGAGGTAACTATGTTTCAAAATCGTTCAAAAAACGTCATCCAAGTTTGGTATGCTCAAAAAACACCATCCAACTAAACTTTTTGTACAAAAAACACCAACAAACTATATGTTTTGTTCAAATATTACCCACCGGTAACTGGTTCTTATAGGTTAAATGATAATTTTGCTTAACTATTATGACATGGCATAATAATGATTGACAAAACAATAAATGATATATTCCTCCTTTAAAAACCGATTTAGGGTTTCTTCATGAACGAATGACTTATTCTTCTCCTATGATTGCTCGTCTTCTTCTAAAGTGATGATCTCGAACTCAAGTCCAAAACCCTAATTCTTAACTTAAGGCAAAAAGGGCTCATTTACCCCTGCCTCAATGGACCTCCCTCCCCCTAAGGCCCAAATCCATAAAAAGCCCAAAAAGGCATCCAAGCCCAACTACAAGGCATCTAAGGCCTAATATGGCCCAAGAACCCCCAACATGACCTTAGCCAAAAAATGACCTGCTACAATCAGGTGGCCCCGAGGCCTAACTTAAACAAGTCTGTGCATAGTCCCATCATATCCAGATGTCGAGCCAGTACGCCCGGCGTACTCCTAGCGTACGCCCAACGTACTCAGCTAGGGTCAAGAACCGCCAATCTTCCGAAGGCCATAACTTCTTCATTCTAAGTGTGATTTCGTCATTCTTTATATCTACGGGAGCTAATTTAGGCATCAGACAGCCATACCGAGGGTTATGGCCTTCGGAAGATTGGCGGTTCTTAAGCCTAGCCGAGTATGATGGGCGTACGTAGGAGTACGTCGGGCGTACTTGCATAAAATCTAGATCGCAGAGGCTTCAACATATGTTGGGCGTATGAATGGACTTGTTTAAGTTAGGCATCGGGCCCACCTGATTGTAGCAGGTCATTTTTTGGGCTTAAGGCCATGTTGGGGGTTCTTGGGCCATATTAGGCCTTAGATGCCTTGTAGTTGGGCTTGGATGCCTTTTTGGGCTTTTTATGGATTTGGGCCTTAGGGGGGGAGGCCCATTGAGGCAGGGGTAAAGGAGCCCTTTTTGCCTTAAGTTAAGAGTTAGGGTTTTGGACTTGAGTTCGAGATCATCACTTTAGAAGAAGAAGAGCAATCATAAGAGAAGAAGAAGTCATTTGTTCATGAAGAAACCCTAAATCGGTTTTTAAAGGAGGAATATATTATTTATTGTTTTGTCAATCATTATTATGCCATGTCATAATAGTTAGGCCAAGTTATCATTTAACCTGTAAGAACCAATTACCGGTGGGTAATATTTGAACAAAACATATAGTTTGTTGGTGTTTTTTGTACAAAAAATTTACTTGGATGGTGTTTTTTGAACATACCAAACTTGGATGGTGTTTTTTGAACGATTTTGAAACATAGTTACCTTTTTGAGTCATTTCCTATTGTTTTTTTTCCTTTACTTATTTTTTACCAGTAATTGCCGGTTACCAAAGGTCAAATTTGAACAAAGAATGTACTTCGTTGGTGTTTTTTATACAAATGTTTTACTTGGATGATGTTTTTTGAACACACCAAACTTGAATGGTATTTTTTGAACCATTTTGAAACATAGTTACCCATATAAGTCATTTTCCATTGTATAATCGACCCTTATGATTTGAGAAGCTACGTACAACCCCCAAATATTTTCAGTCAGCATGTCATCCACAACCATCAACTTCTTTTCGGGTTTTTTAAGGAAAATGTCAAAATGGGATAGCGTCAAACAAAATGTTATATGGCAGAGTTTTAGTCGATTAAAACTACAAAAAAAAAAAAAAAATCTGTGAAATCCCTAGGAAACATGCACAACAAAATGGATCTACATCTGCCAAATGGTGGGGGGCCTAACTGCCTAAGGCCTTAAGGTGCATAATTATAAGCCAACTACAAAATTACTGGGTCTACTAGTGAAATGGTTTGGCTAGCCAACTACAAAATTATGAGTCTACTACTGAATAGTGGGCTCAATGCTTAATTTATATTTGGGCCTATAAATATATAACTGATTCATTTATGACTCGAAAAAAAATTAAAACTCTCTTTAAATACCAGTGTTTTTTTTAAATACCAGTGTTTAGGGCCATTTATTTATACGGTTTCTTCATGTTTAATGTAGTTTATAATTTATTCCTCTTGAGTTGCCACCAAACTAAAAAAATGCCTCTTTTCGGTCAAGAAAAAGATCATGTGTAAGCGGCAGAGTTAAGATCAAAGGAAAAATATAGCACTTTTTTTTTATAATAATATACGATAAGAAAAATATAAAACCGCAAGCACAGGGCGGCGTCACAATCTTGTTGATCAAGGCGGCATCACAATCTTGTTGATCAGCCTTCTGTTTATATTTCATGTTTCCTTTTTTTTTATCAAATGGATACAACATTTTGACATTGGAGCTATTATATTTGGAATTTAAATATTTTTTATTTATAATATAGGGTAGCCCATATTTTTTACTGGGTAGCACCGTAGTATTAAAAAAAATTACGAAAAAATTTATGTTTCTAGACGAAATTTGAGGGGTACCACGGGCTACCCCACACATCTATATGAATCCACCCTTGATGTTTGTGTGTTGTAGGCCAATGATATGGTATGTGGTTGTGTTGCAAGCCAATGACCAGTGTAACACCCGGTTTTAGTGATGTTCTAATTTTGAGACGTCAGGCCGGAATTTGATCAAGTGATAGTATTGGGCTTCAAAAGAATAATATTTAGCCCCTTTTTGAATGTTGGCAATGTTGGATTAAGTGACTAAAGCCATTGATTTGTGCCTCGAAGCAAAGGGTAAAATTAGGAAGGTGGTATATTGGGCTTCTTGCATGAATTAATGATTTTAGTTCGATACATTTTTAGTCATAAGTAACTAGATAAGATTGTGGGGCTCGTCAACACCTTTCTGTGCATATATAAAGAACGCCGAAAATGGAGTTGAAACGAAGAAGATATGGTTGTTTGAAGTTGAATTGGAAGTTTGGGGTTTTGCCCTACACAAGACATAGCTTGCTGAATGTCGATCGCGTTTTTAATGGAAGTTTGGGGTTTTGCCCTTCAGTCAAATACCTCGGAGGGATGCTTGCATTAATTAGCTTCGATTCCACAGCCGTTGCAAAATAATTCCTAGAAAATGAGAGGAACTGGAAAGATACATTCAAATGGATGAAAATGGGATCCACTGAAGTCACAAAATTCGAACGTGTGACTTGGATTAGGATAGTTGGACTTCCTCTCCGACTATGGAATAATCCCAACTTCTCTGCTATCGTGGGAAAGATCAGGAGAATCGTGGTGCCTATAGACCATATCACAAATCGCGTTGACCTCTCTGTGGTGAAGCTAGCCATACTCACAGACAAATTAACAAAACTTAACGAGGAGATTTAGGTGGAAGCTGATGGCCGCTCTTTTCACGTTGGAATCGTTGAATACGAAAACGAACCATGGTTCCCATTCAAGTTTAACAATGAAGAACATCCATATTAAGATCAGGACCTGGATGATAAAACTGAAAATGAATCTATAGTAAGTGAGTTAGACAACTCGAACTCTACTGAAGAAGAAGAAGAAGGCGTGTCTGCAACATGGATTAATGAAATGGAGGAGGGGGAAATCGTTCAGGATGGTAACCTTAACTCTCCAATCTATCTGTTAGATGCATTTTATATGCATCTTTTAGCACAATTTCCTTGGTATTTCATTATAAAAAGCTAACTAACTCCTGATTATTCTTATGTATTTCGTGTTTCGTGATTATTTTGTAGAATGCCAGTACTGCTCACTTTTGTTATGACTTTTCAGGGCAATTTGGAGCACATGGATGATTACGCGAGTTCGGAACGCGTTAGTGGATGCTTTGGGGCGTATCTGGAGTCTAGACCAAGAAAGGATGCCGAGGAATGATCAAGAACAGCTTGGAAGGAGGAACGACGATCGAAAAGAGACAAAATTGAGGACTTGTGATCGCATACCCTATACTTGCGATCGCAGCTTTATCCATGCGATCACATGTTTGGTCACAGCTTCGCTTCGTAGTTTTTTCGTGCCAAAAATTCACCAGGATGAGAAAAAGTATCTTTATGCGATCGCAACCTATCTTTATGCGATCGCAACTTGGCTAAAATGCATCAAAATGGTAACGTACTTCATTTAAAAGGCATGGGATGCATTTTTGGTAATACATGCGATCGCAACTTGTGTACATGCGATCGCATGCACGACGTTTTTAACTCTGGACGTATAAATAGAGCCCCACACTTATCCAGTAACCCTAATTGGCGATTCCTAGCGATTTTCAGAGGGTTTCAAGTGAAGAACGCAGATCTAAAGGAGACGATTCAATTTCTTTTCATTGTTTAGTAAGATTTATCGTTTAGACTCTATTTTCTACTGTTTGTTAGCCATGTCAGGCTAAAAACTCAAATTTCAGTTTCGCAAGACATAACCTTTTCGTATGATTAATCATTAGACACTATGTTTGACTGTGAATACTGTTTAGTTTAATCAATTCTATGTTTAATTGAGTGTTTGATTTTGATTTCAATTTTTGTTGGCCACTTGAATTGTTTGTGAATCATTCTAGTTATCTAATTGTTTAGATCCGTAATTGTCTAGACTAATTGGTAAAAAGTAACATATATTAGATTAATTATGTGTTTAGGGTTAACTCTAATATGAATTGATCAAACAAGTTTTAACGCCTCCGAGCCTATGAGAGGTATTGGACTTTACTGGGAAATTACATTGTGTCTAATGCAACTTTTCTTTGTTAATCAAGAGCTTGTTTGGTTAAATTGGTAAAAAGTTAGATTTAGTTCAAAAAATAGAGGTAATTAGAGCTTGTTAATGAACTTTAGTACCAGTTTAAACAAGTGCATAGTCAAATATTGTGTTGAAGGTTAATTATATGATCAGAGGAGTCACCGCGAAACTGGAATTGCTTTCTCTTATTTGAATTTTCACAACTTTTAAATTCACTTAATCTTTTATCATTTTTTATTTTTATTAGTTTAAACTTTCAGAAATAACCCCCCCTCCCTTTATGTTTTATTCGTTTGTCAAGAATTAGTTCGTGCCTTACGCAAAGAGGCTAACACTTTAGGACGTGTCCCTGAGGATCCGACCCTGCTTACCCGTACTACCTGTTAGTGCATAAGAGCAGTCTATTTATACTTTTATTTTTTTAAATCGTGCACGACAGCGGTTTTAACAAATTGGCGTCGTTGTCGGGGACACGGTAAACACTAATAGTTTTATGCCAAGATCTTCACGTACATGTGATCTAATTTTTGATCCAGAGATTTAGAAGACTGCTAGGAAGCTAAAGATGTGAGAACAAGATCTATGCGCAGGGACAATGTTTGAAAACTCAAACCTTGAGTGAATGCTTGAGATCAATGTCTGCTTGCTAATGAACGTTCAAGTCTAAACTGGAAAGATCAGTCAAGTCTTAGATAATCAGTTCAACAAATGATCACGACATTAATTGAGAACAAGTAGTCAATGATCAAGGTAAAGTTAATAAATGAAGAACAAGAAGAGTGATTTAATATGATAAGAGTAAATGCCAAAAGTAAGTGAAAAGATCGGTAGTTGACTTGTATTGAAAACTCCTATTTATAGGAGAGAATGTTACAACGAATTAACCCAGATGTTTACATAGGACCGGACAAAAGACATAAGTCTGACATTCTGATTGTCCTAAAGCAACTTTAGACTAAGTCCTATGAAACGTTACATCACATACAAGACAAATGTAATAAATGCACAAAAGACAGAAAGACTTCATTCCGGACAAGTAATATTCCGGAGATGAAAGTTTGATCCGGATCAACATACATTCCGGACTTCAGGATTAGCTCCGGAATGTGTTCCTCTTCAAAATACTTCTCCTCTTATTTTCTCCAGCTCCGGACAGGTTCCGAATTACATTTTCTTTCGGAACCAACACACTTCGGAATATGTACTTAGGATTGCTAGAGGTTCACTTTCAGGTTCCAACAATCTCCCCTTAAGTGAACTTAGCAATCCAGCAGGCTTAGTTCATTTCTTCCTTGATGAAGGTGTATGCTCGGAACAACCATTCACGCACTGCAATGTACCAAGTCAGTTGACTTACAAACTTTGCCTTAACCTGTTCCGGAGCATCAGACTTGGACGCCTCGGATATGAACTTCTTCAGAGCTTTGGTAGGTACTAGGTGTTTGTTAAGGACTCGGAAGAAGTCCTTCTTGTTTGTTCTTCTGGTGGTGTAGACAAACCCTAGAACCGATTCTTCAATCGGACCATCTGCAAGAATTTCAGCTTCCGGAAGAACAAAGTCGATCTTTGCAACGAATTGTTCGGTTCCGTAGAGGTGAGCAAGTTCGTAATCACAGCGGCAGAACTCAGCAACATAATCTTTGAGAAAGCTGAGAATTGTGTGGTAAGCACCCATACTGATGTCATCCTTTTGATTTTCTCTGAAGTAAGCAGCTAGGGTAAGGATGTCGTTCGGATTCATTGAAGGAAAATCTGCATCAGTAACGGTCCGGGGAGTTGGCTTGTTCCGGAGGAGATGGAAACGAAAAAGAGGACAGTTCAGCTCAAATTTTACTAAAATTTTTCTTCCAAAGCCTTGAACATTGGTGATCCTCTTTCTTGTCCATACTTCCTTGAAGGGTTGGGCATTCTTTGCATAGAAGGTTTTGAGCCTTTCACGCTCTGTCCGGATGATCACTTCCGGATTATCGGTTGGGTGGAGCGGAGCAAACTTCGTGTAGAATTTGCTAACAGGAGAGAGAGGAAGATCCAGTTGATCAGTGTCATTTGTGGGAAGGTCATAGTAGAGAGTTGGGATGATTTCTTGTGCTTGAAGGATGCCTTCACGGCAAAGAGGAGAGATGTCACGCATCAGATCGGGATTGTCTTTTAAAGCTTGAATCTGGATGCTGTCCTCTAGTGCCTTATGAATTTCCTCCTCAGACCATCCATATTTTTGTTTGAGAGGAGGTCCGGAGTGGAAGGCTTGATGTTCGGAAGTCATCGGTTTCTTCCCTTTGTCTCTCTGAAGTGCATCAATGACCATCTTCATGTTCTCATCAATGATGAATTCCGGAGTGGGAGTTGGAAGCGGTTGTTCTGGAATTTCATCTGGGGTCCTGAGAGGAGAGCCTTGGTCGATTGGGGCTATTTTTGGTTCCGGAATGGGAGTGGGAGACAGCACAGAGGGAGTGGCTCGGAAGGCTTGAGCTGTAAGGAATGATTTTGCCTTAGCCATTTTGACGGCCATTTCAAAAGCGTCCGGAAGAGAGGATGGCCAAGAGACTGCAGACCAGATCCACTTTTGTTCCTCAGTTAATTCCTTCGGAGTGGTCAGCTTTGGAGCTTGAAGACCAAGAACTCCTTTCGGAGCTTCATCCGGAATATATACTTCATCACCTTCGCTTCCATCAGTGATTCCCAGGATTCCGGAGATGATTTGAACGCCTTCATCTTCAGACTCGAGGTCCTCATCCCTGAGTGTGAATTCCGAGGCTGGTTTCCATCTTCTGCTTGGGCCTTTTCCCCCTCTTGCATCGGTGAATCTTGAGACCGGTGCAAGCGTTAAGTCTTCCTTGATATCATCAAGTTTGGAGAAAACCTTCTGAAGACCGGTGGAGAGTTGAAGAGTGAGAGTGTCATAGGCTTCGGCAGTGGGAGCTTGTTCGGAGAGATGCTTGAATGTGCTGCTGAGGATGGCAATCATCTCATCAAACTTCTTGTTCGGAACATCAACAATGTTCCAAGTTGAGCGCAGGAGTTTGATGAGGACTTGTTGAATAATAAGGTTCATCTCGTCCTTCTTCCGGATCTCCTTCTCCAGTCGTTGAATTTGTTTCTCATGACGAACATGAGTCTGCTTGATTAGGTCGTTGGTGGCAGACACAAGATCGTCATGAACCTTAAGCATTGAGGAGATGGTGTTGAGATAATTTTCAACAAGAGCGTCATACTTGGAGTCAAGTTGCTCAACAGTGTGCTTCAGCCGGATGGAAATCAGCTGACCAAGGTGGGCTTCCCTTTCTGCCACTGATGGTCCGGACTGTTGGGAGAGGGACTGGAGAATGGCATCAAGTTTCGAATCAAGTCCAGAGACTTTTTGATCCAATTTGGAGTTTAGCTCTGTTACGGATGCCTCTACAGATGACACTTTATCCATAGTGTCCGAGACATTGTTGCGGATTTCCAGAAGGGCGAAAGGGTCAATGTGATCACCAGCTGAGGATTCTGTATCGGAATCAGAGTGATGCGGAGGAGGTTGGTGTGCGTTCAGATTTGAGGAGGGACCCGGTTTGGTTGCATCATCATCTTCTTGAAGGTTAGAGTTGGAACCGTCGTCCGGAGTGGTGGTGGAAGAGGATCCGAAGTCATAAGCAGACTTGGATACGGATGCTTTGGATTGGAAGTGAACGGAAGTCATGAGATGTGCATCCGGAATGGTTGTTGCCTCTTCTTCCAACATGAATTCTTCAGAGATTTCTTCTTCTGGATCAGTGGAGAAGATGCTTTGATGGGTGGTGAGTGGGGGTAGCTCCGAGGTGAGTTCATTGATGGCGTCATCGCCAGTGGGGGGAACATAGGGCAGATTGCTTTGGATGGCCCTGTTCCTCATGGAGATGAGAGTGGACTCCACTTGTGCTTGAGAGAGGTCCGGACATCGAGATGCGGCCCTGTTGACATAATCTTCCCAAAGAGGATCATTAGTGCCTGGTCGTCCTGTACGCCTTCCGGGTATCAGACCAGTTGTGGCATCGGAAGTTGGAGAGACTGCTCCTCCTTCAGGATGCTTTGGGTCCGGAACAATGGTTCCGGAGTGTGTGCGTGTGGAAGAGATAATGGGAATATCAAATTTGACGCGTGGGTATGTTCCAGGGGGCTGCAAGGAACTTTGTTCAACACCAGCATTACCCTTTTGGGAGGGTGAGGGTGGAATATGTGGAGACTCCCCGTGAGTGTGTGCTTGTGATGATGAAACATTGAGGGGTACCTCAGATGAGTGGGCAGGAGGGGTGTGCGGACAGCCAGAATCAGCCGGAATGTTATGGGTGCCCTCCTGTTGAGAGGGGGCACTGACTTTGGTTTTCTTTTTGGCCTTAGGTTTGGTAGGAGAAGCCTTTCGTTTGGCTGGTTTCTTGATTTTGGGTCCGGACATAGCAGGATCGGCCTCTTCTGGAGTAGGCTCAACAGAGACCGGGGCAGGTTTTGTTGGGTCGAATACAACCGAAGTCTCAAGATGTTGTTTTAAATAGGGAGAGTCGGAAGGAATGATGGCCAACATGTTGTTCGGAAGACGTCGGACCGGACCAAAAGAAGATTGATCCTGAATTCTATATGCCTTAACTATTTTAAAAGAGACACATACCTCCGGACGAATGGTGCTAACCGGAATTGGTACGTTGAGTTCTTTGAAGATTTGTTCAATCGTCAGAGCCCAAAATCTAGGGCTTGAAATTTCGTTCGGCTTCCTTTTGATGGCGAACTTGCAGAAGTCTTGCCACAAGACTTCAGGAAGATCTACAACATTGTTGCGTCCGGAGTAAATGCTGAAGACTACATTCAGCCAATCCTTGCTCAAGGTATCAGTACCTCCATGCTTGCGTTGGTTCAACAACTTTGAAACCAGTAGGATTTGGTGTGATACCAATCGCCTTGAGGAAGGTCGATTTGTAGACAGGAATGGTGCGATCATCAATAATAGTCGTTAACAGAACACCATCTTCGAGTTTGATGCTTTTAATGCGCGATGAAGATGAGAGAGTGGGAGTGGAGGATTAGGGGTTTTGGTAAGTGGAATGGAGAGAGGATGGTTTGCAATGAACTCAATCATTATTCTGATCGATTCATCGTAGTCTAGAGGATTTAGGGAGAACAGTTGAGTTGTATCCCTAAGAAAGGGTTCTTGATCAGCAGATGAAGATGAGCCCTTTGATCCTTTTGATGATTTCTTCCTGGCGATTGATTTCTTGGGAGTTGGTGCAGTTTGAGTTGGGTTCTTGGAAGACTCCATTGTTGAAGAATGAAGAAAGCTTGATGAACACGAAGAACAGTGAGAGATTTTTGGAGGTTTGAGAGTCGAGAGAGCGTAAAGCGGTAAGAGGGAATGTGAAAGAGTATTTATAGGTAGGGAAAGATGGGTCAGGTTAAAAAAATAATGATGAGGGTCCGATATCAATCGGGTCACATTTAATGTTTGGGAATGAGATTTGACAGGTGAGGTGAAAGGGCAAGGCAAATTGGGGCTAGAAAAGGAGAATGTAACCGTCAATTCGATTTCTAGTTTAATGGGCGTGCAATCGTGTCACGCAAATCGAGGAAGATCGGATAAGGATCTTCCTGAAAAGGAACGATTGAGAAAACCGTTTCGCCTTATTACCTTTTGGTATTCCGGAAGAGTTGTTACGGACAGTGTATGATCCGGAGGGTAAAAGTTGTGTTCCGGAACATATATGATAAAAAAGGTTTCCGGAGCAAATTTTGAGAATTCTGGAGCATTTTGATATTCCGGAGCACTTTGAAAATTCCGGAGCACTTTTTGAAAATTCCGGAGCACACTTGAAAATTCCGGAGCAAACTTGAAATTCCGGAGCAAATTTGAAAATTCCGGAGCACTTTTGAAAATTCCGAAGCAAATTTGAAAATTCCGGAGCAAATTTGAAAATTCCGGAGCACTTTTGAAAATTCCTGAGCAAATTTGAAAATTCCGGAGCACTTTTGAAAATTCCGGAGCACTTTTGAAATTCCGGAGCAAATTTGAAATTCCTGAGCAAATTTGAAAATTCCGGAGTATAGAGAAGATTGCCTTTCCGGAGTGGATTTCCAGAATTCCTTTATGGAGAGAGTTCCGAAATAAAGATCCGGATGATGGTTGATCTTGATGGTCGTGATGAATAGAATGAAGTGTACAGCTTAAAAAAAACTCAAGGGATAATCAGAAATAAAGACAAGTAAAATGATCCTATGTATTTAGAGAGAAAATAGTTCCGAAGCAAAAATAATTGAGTTCAGAGCAAATTTCTCTTTTGAATACTTCTATCAAAGAGAACATGTCTCATGAAAGAATTGAGGATCAGGCATCATCATACCCATTTTGTTCAGAAAACCATTAAATTTGGTTTCGTCTAATGCCTTAGTAAAGTCATCAGCAATCTCATCGTCAGATGGAACAAAAATAAGTTCAATGTTGCCATTTAGAACATGATCTTTAATAAAATGGTATCGGATGTCAATGTGCTTCGTCATGGAGTGCTAAATTGGATTGTGAGAGATTGCAATGGCACTTTGAGAGTCACAGTAGATAGGAATGCGTTGAAAACGGTAACCATAATCCAAGAGTTAAGATTTCATCCAAAGAACTTGAGAGGTACAACTGGCAGTAGCAATGTATTCAGCTTCGGCTGTAGAGAGAGCAATGCAGTTCTGTTTCTTGGATGACCAGCTGACTAATCGACCACCTAGGAATTGACATCCTCCTGATGTACTTTTTCTATCGAGTTGAAGACCACCATAATTTAAATCGGAGTAAGCTTGCAGAAGGAAACTTTCATTTGCTGGATACCAGATTCTGAGACTCTTTGTACCTTTGAGGTATCGGAATATTTGTTTCACAGCCAAAAGATGAGACATCTTCGGATTGACTTGAAATCTGGAACATAAACATGTTGAGAACATAATGTCCGGGCGACTTGCAGTGAGATAGAGTAAGGATCCAATCATTCCACGATACTTCTTTTCATCAACGGAAACACCCGAAGGGTCGGCAAAGATCTTGTGTCCAAAGCCCATAGGTACCTTGGCTGAGGCACATGTGTCCATTGAGTATTTCTTGAGAAGTTCAGAAATGTACTTCTCTTGGTGAATGAAAATACCTTTGTTAGTCTGTTTGACTTGAAGGCCAAGAAAGAAGCTTAATTCTCGATTCATGCTCATTTGGAATCGACTGATCATAAGTTTGGCAAAATCAGCAACCATAGATGAGTCCGTAGATCCAAAAATGATGTCGTCCACATAAATTTGTACCAGCATGAGATGTTTTCCATTTGATCTTCGGAATAGAGTGGGATCAAGTATTCCTCTTTGAAAACCTGAGCGTTTGAGAAAATCGGTGAGGGTCTCGTACCAGGCCCGAGGAGCTTGCTTGAGTCCGTAGACAGCTTTTCGGAGTTTATAACAGTAGTTTGGAAAGGAAAGATTAATAAATCCGGGGGGCTGTTGAAGGTATACTTCAGTGTTAAGTGCACCATTAAGAAAGGCACTCTTAACATCCATTTGGTAAACTTTGAAGCCTTTGTGAGCAGCATAAGCAAGAAAGATTCTAATAGCTTCAAGCCGTGCAACAGGAGCAAATGTCTCGTCGTAGTCAAGACCTTCAATTTGAGCAAAACCTTTAGTTACCAATCTTGCCTTATTTCGGATGATAACTCCTGCATCGTCTAGCTTGTTGCGAAATACCCATCTTGTACCGACAATGGGGTGATGATGAGGAGGAGGCACGAGAGTCCAGACTTCATTTCGGTCAAATTCTGCCAGTTCTTCTTGTATGGCTGTAATCCAATCAACATGCTCTAATGCTTCCTTGATGGATTTGGGTTCAACCATGGATATGAATGCTGAAAAATGAAATTCATTTTGGATGTTGGTAGCTGAGCGAGTTTGTACACCAACATTCGGATTGCCTATCACTTGGTTCGGAGGATGGTCCTTCGTCCAAACATGCAATCAAGGGAGTTCTTGTGCAGCCGAAGATCCTACATCAATAGTGGAATTGATTTGCTCCCCCTGAATGATTTGAATATTGGGATGATGCTCCCCATGAACTTCTGAACCGGAGAGGTTGACATCATCATCAGAAGGGAACTCAAAGAAAATTTCGTTTTCATCAATGTTGAGAGGATTAGAGTCATCAAAATCGGCAGCTGCATCTTGGAAGCCATCCACATTTGATTCAAGAGAGGGATTTGCATTACTTGCATTAATCTCCCCATCAACCTGAGAATGTTGAAATGGTTCGGAATCAAATGGAGGGAGGCTCGGAAGTGGACCGGAGAGGTTGTGAGAAAATGGGGCTTCCGAATGAGGAATTGGAATTAGAGATGGTCTTGATCGAGATTCGGAATCAAGAGCGGTTTCGGAAGGACCAAAGAGGGTTTCAAAGTCAACCTCAAGAATGGTTTGAGGGTTCGGACATCCTGGCGGAGGAGCATCAGACTCCATGATGTGAGTTGTGATGTGAGTGGGGCCAGAATTCCGAACGAAGTTGTCATCAAAGGTAATATCAAAACTTTCTTCCAGAACACGAGTTCTTCAGTTGAGAACTCTGTAAGCCTTTGATTTGGAAGAGTACCCAAGAAAGATGGCTTCATCAGCTTTAGGTTGGAACTTTGTAAGCCGATCACGGTTGTTTTTTATGAAGCATCTACATCCGAAGACATGCAAGAATGAGATTGTTGGCTTTCGACCATTCATTACTTCGTATGGTGTCATGTTGAGACGTCGATTGATGATACTTCGATTTTGAGTGAAGCAAGCAGTGGATACAGCTTCAGCCCAAAGATAGAGTGGTAAGTTTGCATAGTTCAACATTGATCGAGCGGCTTCAACAAGTGTTCTATTGCGTCTTTCAACTACACCGTTTTGTTGTGGAGTGTAGGGAGCTGAGAAGTTGTGATCGATTCCTTTTTCTGTAAGAAATTTCTCAATGGTGAAATTAACAAATTCCGAACCATTATCACTTCGGATTCTCTTGACTGGGAGTTTGATAAGAACTTCTATTCCTTTGATAAAATTGATGAGCTCAGATGCTGTTTCCGATTTCAGCCTTAGGAAGGAAACCCAGGTGAACCTTGTAAAGTCATCAACAATCACAAAAATGTATTTGGGGTTTTCTATAAGTACCCCCCTTCCTTTTCCAATTCCACCCCCCTTGATTTGATTTTTTGTCTTTTGTTGTTTTTTTTTTTTGTTTTTTTTCCTATTTTGTTTTTTTGTTGTTTTTAATTCTTTTTTAATTATTATTATTATTATTATTATTATTATTATTATTATTATTATTATATTTTGATTATTATTAATATTATTATTATTATTATTATTATTATTATAAATTTCGCACAAAATTTTAACATTCGGACGAGATTATAAATTCAAACGGCTATATAAAATCGGTTTTTAAATATTTTTTTATATTTTTTAATTACGGACAAAAAAATCGTTCGAATTTTATAATGTCGTGCGAATTTATAATGTTTACCGAATTTTAAAATGTCATCCGAAATTTAAAATGTTGTCCGAATTTTTTCTGATTATTGAAATTTATAATAATAATAATAATAATAATAATAATAATAATAATAATAATAATAATAATAAAATATAAAATAAAAGGAAAAAAAATCAAAAACAAAAAGGAAAAAAAAAAGAAAAAGAAAAGAAAAAGAAAAAAATAATGTCAAATCAAAAGTAAAAATTTGATTTGATTGATGTTAGGGGGGTAAAATTGGTTAAGGGGGGTACTTATAGCACAACCCATGTATTTCTTATGATGAAGACTTTCTACAGTGGATGGTCCACAAAGATCAATGTGTAGAAGTTCCAATGATTCCGAGATGGACTTTTCTATGATAACGGGATGACCCTTCTTTGACTGCTTACCACACTCACACGCAGCACATAAATGATCATTTTCGAACTTGAGAAGAGGTAAACCTCTTACCATTTCGCCTGATACAAGATCATTCATGTACCGAAAGTTCAGATGAGCGAGCCTTCGGTGCCATAACCAACTGACGTCAGGAACAGCTTTGGAGAGAAGGCAGAGTTGCGGTTTGCCAATAATCATGTTGATGCAAACGGGTACATGTTCTTGTTGCGAAGTGACTTTATCAAACATTCTTTTCGGTCTTCAGTCATCACATAGCTATACTTTTTGCAAAATTCCACACGTCGACTTGAGTCAGTGAGCTGAGCAACACTTATCAAATTATGTTTCAAATCAGCTAAATAAGCAACATGTGAAATAGAGAAGTTTCCATTGGTGAGAGTTCCATAACCACGAATTTGAGAATTGGAGTTGTTGCCATATGTCACGTAACCAACATTTGGAGAAAACTTTGAATCTCGCAGAAAATCCTTCTGCCCCGTCATGTGCATGGAGCAAGCACTATCAATATACCATATTGTTTTTTGCTCCGAAGCACAAAGTGCCTACAAAATTAGTGAGCAATGGAGTTTTTAGGCTCCGAGTTAGACTTTGGGATGTAGGCATGGGCTTTGGACTTTGATTGTGACTTGGGAACAACTTTTTGTTTCTGGGTGATATTACTGGAATTCTTTGGAAACAGACAGAATGCTAATGTCTTTTCATCTATCCACTAGTCATATTCAACTACTTGTGGGTTCGGAGCTGACTTCTTCGGACCTTTGGTATCCGAAGGATTGACAATTTTTGTTACCTCCAGGATTGTTGTTTTGTTGACAGATGTTTTGATTTTCCACACAAGATTTTTGTTTGAAGATTTTGAAACAGTGGTTTTTGTACTTGTGGATTTGTTTGATGACACATTGTTTCTTGAAATTCTCGGTTTAAAAATTGTGCCATCAAATTTTGCAATAAAGACAGATGAAACATTTCGAGGTGCCGATGAAGTATTTCAGATGGTTTTGACATTGACATTAACATGAGCTTGAGGTGAATTGGAGCTAAGGACTTCCTTATGTTCCGGACGAACAAGGGGTTCGGAAGGTCTTTTTAGGATTCTAGTAGGAGCAAAAGAATTTTGACTATGAGTGGAGACACGAGAATTCCGGGATGAATTTGGTTTAGAGTTAGCAAGGAACCTGGAATTTTGTCTAGTCTTAACTTCCTTTTTGTAAGCATTTCTAGCTTCCACCTTGGGATCTACAACATCTTTCCTATTCAACATTGGTTTTCTCTTAGGATGAGGAGAGGATCTAGAAGTTTGTCCTTTGGATGGATTTGTAAACTCAGGAGTAATGGGAACCAATTTGGTCTTTGAAAGCACTAAGAAGTCCGATTCACATGAATCAGAGGACACATGGCTTGAGACTTCAACTTTATCATCTAAAGATGCCCATACAAATTCCGAGGCATTGATTTCAGTTGTTTCCGGAATAATTTCCTCAATCACACAGTTGTTTACGTGATTACTTTTAGGAACATAGTCTACACAATTTGGAAGACTATAATGATATTCCGTGGTCCGATTCAGGTCCAGGTTTATCAGAGGCGGAAGAGGCGTGGAATTAGGACACTTGACAGCTATTGGTTGGAACTCAGGAATTAGGGACTCAAAAGGTCTTTTAGCCTCCGGAAGGGGTGACAAGGGAGAAACAGGGGTGTCTGAATG
This sequence comes from Lactuca virosa, assembly GCF_052849685.1. Lineage (NCBI taxonomy): Eukaryota > Viridiplantae > Streptophyta > Magnoliopsida > Asterales > Asteraceae > Lactuca > Lactuca virosa. The sequence continues at coordinate 213,335,230 of NC_136434.1, forward strand.
TTTGATGTTCGGAACTTCTCCCATGAATGTCAAATTTTGCAATTCCTTCAGGGGACTAACAATTGGTTTCGGAAACTCGCTTCCGAGACCAGGAGCTTTGGACCATGGATGACTAAAATTATGAGTCATCTGAATGTCAGCTTCAAGCATGTCTACAGAGTTATGCAAAGCATCTATTTTAGCATTGAGACGTTTGTTATCCGAAATCAAAATATTTCGTTCAGAATAAGTGATTTCACATTTATGTTTCAAAATGATACATTCATCTTTTGACATTACAAGTTCATGCTTTAGAGACTCGATTTTCAATTTCTTATCCTCAAAACGTAATCTAAGACGACTTAGTTCACAGTCCTTTTTCTCACTGGCTTCTATGGCAGACTCATAGGCTTTATAGATGGTGTTCATATCTGTTTGGATCTGGATCAGATAAGGTTCACATAAAGTCAAATCAAAATTATTATCAGAGATCATGGATTTTACCTGCTGAACGATGCTTCGACCTGGTGGATCGTTAGTGGCCATGTAGCAGTAGTGAGGTTCAGCAACATCATCTTCATCTTCGGACCCAGAAGACCAATAACCTTCATCACATTCAACCGTTTGTCTTGCCATCAAACACATGTTTCTTCCAGTCAACAAATCATCATCATCTCCTGATGACCAATATCCTTCGACATCTCTTGAAACCGTAGTAACAAATGCCTTCTCACTTTCAGCCATTTCTTGTGCTCTTCGGACATAATAAGCTGAGTCTTTGACTTTTGGTTTTTGTGGAGCATCAGCTAGACAATCTTTGGCAAAGTGGTTCGCATGACCACATTTATGACACAAGATCTTTGGTTTGTCTGATTTGGAATTTTGAGAAGATTCCGGAGCGGAGTTTGGTTTAGTGAGGTTAGGCTTGTATGCAGGAGGATTTTCGGAGGTTTGTTTTGGTTCTGGAGCAGAATATGGTTGAGGATGGGTTTGGTGAGGAGCACTGAATCTGTTTTAGTATGGTTTGTAAGAGGGATTGAAAGGTCGTTTGTATTTCATTGAGAGTAAAGAAAACTCTTGTTGGAAACGGAGTTCGTAATCCAAGGTTTCGAAATCATCGTCAGGATAGATGTGTGTGGGTAATGTGGTTAAGGATGACCGAGTTAATGGAGCAATGGGTTTGTAAGGTTCCGGAGTAGGTGAGTTCGGAATGGTTGATTCAAAAGAACTGACCAGAGCAAGTGGTCCTCCGGAAAATTCCCTTATGGTTTGAGCAACGTTTGATTCATGTCCTTGAAGCTCATCAAAAAGTTGATAGAGTTTCAATTTTTTTTACAGAACCATTGCTTTGAAGACAGGATATTACATTTCCCCATTCTTTACCAAGACTGTTTATGAACTTAAGATTGTACTCGAGAAGAGTTCGAACAATCCCATGAGCAATCATGTTATTGACAATGATTCGATATCGGTTGGAGGCTGAGGCTACAGATTCACCTGGAGTAGTGGTGAAGGTGTCAAAGTCATTGACAACCGAGGTGAGGCGCTTGTCCTTCATATTTTCGGAACCTTCAATCAGATCCTGAAGAGTGTCCCAAATCTCTTTGGCTGATTTGCATAGCTTGATATGCTCAAAGAGTGATGGAGGAACACCAAACACCATTTATGAGAAGGCAACTTGATCAGCATGCAGCTTTTCAATATCATCTGCAGTTAGAGGGGCTGGACGAGCTTCATCCTCTCGCATGAGCTGAGCAGCTGCATCTCTTATAACTGTTCTTACGGGAACATGAGGGCCTTCTTTGACGAAACTCCAAATTTGTTCACCCTTCTCTTTGGCAAGTAAAAACCTTTCCATTCTAACTTTCCAATGATCATATTCTTCCACAACTAGCAATGGGGCACGTGTAGGGCCACCCACGCTATTTGCGATTTGCATTGAAATCATTTGCTGAGGATTAGAAGCAGCCATTGAAGTCAAGATATCTTCAAGCTTAAGTTGTATATAGAAGAACTTTTATCCTTAACACAGAAATGGTTGAAATACCAAGGTAAATTCAATCCAACTATAATCTGATCTTATGGATTCAAAGGACAACCACTCGAGCTCTGATACCAATTGTGAGAACAAGATCTATGCGCAGGGACAAGGTTTGAAAACTCAAACCTTAAGTGAATGCTTGAGATCAATGTCTTCTTGCTAATGAACGTTCAAGTCTAAACTGGAAAGACCAGTCAAGTCTTAGATAATCAGTTCAACAAATGATCAAGACATTAATTGAGAATAAGTAGTCAATGATCAAGGTAAAGTTAATAAATGAAGAACAAGAAGAGTGATTTAATATGATAAGAGTAAATGCCAAAAGTAAGTGAAAAGATCCGTAGTTGACTTATATTGAAAGCTCCTATTTATAGGAGGGAATGTTACAACGAATTAACCCGGATGTTTACATAGGACCGGACAAAAGACATAAGTCTGACATTCTGATTGTCCTAAAGCAACTTTAGACTAAGTCCTATGAAACGTTACATCACATACAAGACAAATGTAATAAATGCACAAAAGATAGAAAGACTTCATTCCGGACAAGTAATATTTCGGAGATGAAAGTTTGATCCGGATCAACATACATTCCAGACTTCAGGATTAGCTCCAGAATGTGTTCCTCTTCAAAATACTTCTACTCTTATTTTCTCCAGCTCCGGACAGGTTCCGGATTACATTTTCCTTCGGAACCAACACACTTCGGAATATGTACTTAGGATTGCTAGAGGTTCACTTTCAGGTTCCAACAAAAGAAGGAGGCAAAACTTCGGAAACAACAAGCAGGAACCTCAGCCTCCTCCCCCCCCTTTATGTTTTATTTGTTTGTCAAGAATTAGTCTGTGCCTTACGCAAAGAGGCTAAGAGTTTAGGACGTGTCCCTGAGGATCCGACCCTGCTTACCCGTACTACCTGTTAGTGCAAAAGAACGGTTTTAACACTCTCCTATGAAAGAAACGACTAATGAAGGTGGTGATGACCCAACACCGCCATGCACGGCGGCCGGAGATGACATGTATCACCGCCAGAGAATTGAATCGTCGGTGAAGACCGACGATTCCGGTGACCCTGCGTTCATAAAACTGGAGGCCTTTAAATTTACCATGATTAATGGGTCATGGTGCACTGACCCGACGTTGATAGAACTGGAGGCCTTTAAATTTTTTGCCAATAAATTTAAAGAAAAATGGCCTTCTGGACCGAAAATAAGCAACAACTACTTTAAAAAGATTAACCCAGCCGATTTTCAGATGCTAGAAGCGCCAATCTCACTGGAGGAAATCAAGGTGGCGGTGTGGGCTTGCAGAAACGAGAGGGCCCCTAGACCCGATGGATATTCATTCAAATACATAAAAAAGTATTGGGATGTATTGCTGGGAGATATTGTTGCAGTGGTCAAACATTTCGAGCATTATGGGAAACTGGACAAATTGTGCAACTCTTCATTCATATCCCTTATTCCCAAAATCAAAGACCCCATCATGTTAAGTGATTTTAGACACATTATGTAACGCCCCGACTCTCAGGTATTAATTTTATGGATTTAATTTTCATAAATTGCAAGGTCTACTCGACGAGTTGGATGCCCTGACTCGTCGAGTAGGAGCGGGTTTGGCCACGTGTTTAAGTGACCGACTCGCCGAGTCCAAGATAGGACTCGACGAGTAGGAGCTAAAGGATGAAACCCTAATTTACGGGGTTTTGCACCCTATTTAAAGGGTCATTAGCCTCCCTTACAGCCTCTTGAGAGTCCAGCAAACCCTAATTCGTGTGTGTGCTCCATTCTTGTGTGTTTTAAGCTTTGGAAGGTGGATCTTAGTGAGAGGAGCTTGAAGATCAAGTAGCTAGCAGCAAGTAACGTGGGTGGATCTGAAGTCTACCTCAGTTTAACATCATTTAAAGGTATCAAGTCGTTACCTTGACCTTATTTCCTTCTAGATCTCATTTGGTTAAAGATTAGGGCTTTTCTAGCATGTTAGGAAGACATTCTTGGGTATGAGCTAAGATCTGAAGTTGCAACTTCAGATCTGAACTCTTATAGGTCTCTAAGTCCATAAAGTTTCTAGATTTAGCAAGTGTGAACCCTTCCTTATGTGTTAAACCCCATTTCAAGCTTGGAATTGATATTATAGGTCTTTGTAGCCTTACATGCACGTAAAGTTTGCAACTTTACATGATAAACATTCCTTGGTAAGCTTGATCTGCAATATGGAGCCTTAGAATGTCTTAAAAAGCATCTGAATAAAGAAAGGTCTGAAGGGACTCGACGAGTTGCATGGTCAACTCGGCGAGTCCGATGAAGATTGTCGTGCAAGGACTTCTGCATGGACTCGGCGAGTCAGTACGGTGACTCGGCGAGTCAACTAGGGTTTTCCCGACATTTGGACACACATGAACTCGGCGAGTTGCAGGAAAACTCGACGAGTCAATGAGGGATTTCACGACTACTCGAGTTCTGGAAGGACTCGACGAGTCAGTGAACTGTACTCGACGAGTCGGGTCAACATGGACTATTGACCTTGACCGTTGACTTTGAATTTGACCAAGGGTTGACTAGTTGACTTCTGGGCATTTTGGGAAAATTGGAAATTTATGAATATGGTTCTATGGTGAATATAGGTGGTGGATTTTGTGGCGGTGATCCGAGAGTTTGAGCCCATCATTCCATCCCTAGGATGATTGGACTTATAGTATGTGGGCATTCCAACCTGTTGGTTGTGGGCCTGAGGTATTCCATCGCGAGGATGATTGGACCCATAGTATGTTGGCATTCCAACCGGATGGTTGAGGGCCTGGGGTATTCCAACCTGATGGTTGACTGGACCCATAGTATGTTGTTTATGATTATATGTGTATTATTGTGGGTATGGGTATTTTGGGGGAACTTACTAAGCTCTCGGGCTTACAGTTTCAGTTTATTGTTTCAGGTACATCAGGGGCTCGCGGCAAGGCAAAGGCGTGATTGTACAACTCCTCACGTTTTATGACTTTATTTCTGGGATACTCTGATATGGAACTATTTTGAAAACAAATTGTAATAACTTAACGGTTTTAAATGTTTGTAAAAAAATTAAATTGGCTTAAATTTTATGGGTCTTACAAGTTGGTATCAGAGCCTTGGTTTGAGTGAATTGGAGGAACACTCGTGTGAATCCAGTCTCAAATCGAGGAAAGGATTTTCAAGATAATTTTAAAATGGTTTTCAAAATAAGTAAAAGAGGATGCAGGGTGTACGATCAGCCGGATCCAGTAAGTAAACCCCAAAATTGATGGGTCTTGAGCATTCTAACACTCCTATGGTGTACATGCAACCCTAGAAACCTTGGATCTATGTTTTCTCTATTATACATGCAAACTTTGATTTTTCCAAGGTTTCATCCTAACTAGCATATTATTGGGGTATATGTAATATAAAAACTAGTAGAATGACATACCTTTCTTGTAGCTTTGATTCCTTTAGACTTTGTGAGCCTAGCACCCCAAATGTGATGCCTCAAATGCTTCACACAACACCACCAACAACTTGGAATAACTTGAGAGAAGATTGATATGCACCAAAATCGGCTAGCCCTCACTAGTATCACATAAGTGCCGATTTTACAAGGATGAGGCTTCTTTATATAGTGTGCACATTAGGGTTACACCATGTAACTCATGCCTTTCCACATTCATCATGATCAATGGGTTTTAACCTCCATGGAGTATCCATGGGTAACCACATGGGTTTAGCCCAACATGAAGAACTATGGATCATAAGTCCACTATATAAGAATGAATGATTTACCAAATCAATCCCCATTTATTTAATTAGTCTCTTTTTATCACAAAGTTAATTCCAAACTAATTCTTGATCATACTAATTAAATAATTAATATATTAGAACTTATAATATATTAATGAGTAAATTACTGAAATCGTCCCTATGGTTTGGTCAAAATTTCACGTTTGGTCCCTAACTTTTCTTTTGCACTCGGATCGTCCCTATGGTTTGATTTTGTTGTATTTTTTGTCCCTTAAATACATAAAAAAGGGACCAAACATGCAATTTTGACCAAACCATAGGGACGAAAAACACAACGAAATCAAACCATAGGGACGATCCGAGTGCAAAAAAAAAGTTAGGGACCAAACGCGAATTTTTGACCAAACCATAGGGACGATTTCAGTAATTTACTCTATATTAATAAACCATAAATATCCTCTTCTCACTAAAGTCTATCCAAATTTTTCCGATGTCATGCAACCCAAATGGACCATGCCAAATCGGGTCAAGTATATACCAATTATAGTTATGGACTTAGACACCTTATCCAACAGTCTCCCACTTGGATAAGTCTAATAACTATAGCTACAAGTATGACTTCAGGATCCGACCAGCAATCGTAGCTCTTTCAAAGTCTCGCGGAACTAAGTTGTGCCATTTTAGATAAGTGATCATATAATCCTCTGTTCAAGATATCAGCCGGACAAATACATGGAACAACGTTGTACTTATTGTCCAGCAGTTTGTTTCCCGATTTCCAATTTGTTTGACATAGAACTTAATCGAACACATCAATTCAGTTCTGACCGGGCCCGGTACATAAGTCAAAACAAAATCATCGAGGGGCCCAAGATATCGCTTTTAATCCAACAAGGACTAAAAGGAACAGATAAACTTCGACTCATATGCTTGGACTAACTAATCATCAAATTGTACACAACAACACGTTTTATAACATCATGTTACTGATGCGTTTTCGTACTATCAATGTATAACCAACTCAAGGTCAACAACTCATATCTCTTGGTTTGAAGACTTATATGATATTACCGTCTCACGATCAGTCGAGATAAATTCCATGAAGTGATACAAGTGAGTGTGGGTTGAATCCAATACTCAGTACTTATGAGCACTCATGAATGTTGCAGCAACAATTGCTATGTCTAATACAATTCAGACAAATCTACAAACCCAATTCATGACAGTCTTATTTCAAATACCTACTTCCAAAGTATGATCGACTGTGGATAGTTTGAATATTATGATATACCATAACATAATTATTCTGGAAGTCAAAACATGCAAAATGAAACAATAGTAAATGATTGACACAAGACAGTACCATACTAGTAAATAAAAACACCTTTTATATAAACATCAAATGTCAATTACATTTCAACTATTACAAGTTTCGAAAGCTATCTAATTACTAAAACTAATATCATCCTTCAGCCCAATGCGCCTCGCATGCTGTAAATGCTTAACCCTACACAGTCCCTTCGTGAGGGGATCTGTTGGGTTCTCATCCGATGATACCCTCTTTGCCATGAGGAGTCCTTCTTCTATTCGATGTCTAATGAAGTGGTATTTTCTGTCAATGTGTCTGGATCTGCCGTGATCCCTTGGTTCCTTGGCTAAGGAAACTGCACTCTCGTTATCACAGAAAATCTCCATAGGCTCCTTTATAGCTGGTACAACTCCAAGGTCTCCAATGAAGTTCTTCAGCCATATTGCCTCCTTCGCCGCCTCGCTTGCTGCTATATACTCTGATTCGCAAGTTGAATCTGCTACTGTCTCCTGCTTGTAACTTTTCCAAGTAATTGCTCCTCCATTTAGGGTAAAGACCCAGCCCGACTGAGAGCAGAAATTATCAATGTCTGTCTGAAAGCTAGTGTTACTATACCCCACTACTCTCAAGTCATCACTCCCACCAAGGGTAAGGACCCAGTCCTTAGTCCTCCACAGGTACTTGAGAATGTTCTTCACCGCAGTCCAGAGAGCCTTGCCAGGATTCCCTTGATATCTGCTAACCATGCTCAAAGCAAAGGCCACATCAGGGCGAGTACAAGTCATAGCATACATGATCGAGCCTACAGCGGAAGCATATGGTACTCGACTCATCTCAACTATCTCAGCCTCTGTAATCGGGCTCTGAGTCTTACTCAGTTTTGCGTTACTCTGGATCGGTAAGTCACCTTTCTTGGAATCCTACATGTTGAATCTTTTCAGCACCTTATCCAAGTAGGTACTTTGACTAAGCCCAATTAGTCTCTTACTCTTGTCTCTCAATATCCTTATCCCTAGGATATAGGCAGCTTCTCCAAGGTCCTTCATAGCGAAACACTTCCCAAGCCAGGACTTAACCTCCTGCAAGGTTGAGATGTTATTTCCTATGAGTAGTATGTCATCCACATACAATACCAAAAAGCTAACTATACTCCCACTAGCCTTAACATATACACAGGACTCATCCTCGCTCCTCGAAAAGCTAAACTCTTTGACTTTCTCATCGAAATAAAGATTCCATCTACGAGATGCTTGTTTTAATCCATAAATGGATTTCTCAAGCTTACACACTCTATTAGGGTACTTTGCATCAACAAAACCCTCTGGCTGACTTATGTAAACATCCTTAGCCAACTTCCCATTGAGGAAAGCAGTTTTGACATCCATTTGCCATATTTCATAATCATGAAATGCGGCAATGGCTAGCATAACCCTAATAGACTTACTCTTCGCTACTGGTGAGAAGGTTTCATCATAATCAACTCCTGGAGTTTGAGTAAAACCCTTCGCAACCAGTCGCGCCTTATAAGTGTGTACATTCCCATCCATGTCGGTCTTCTTCTTGAAGATCTATTTGCACCCGACTGTCTTACGACCCGGTACATTGTCAACCAAGTTCCAAACTTGATTGTCATACATGAACAGAATCTCGATGTCCATAGCCTCTTTCCATTTGGCGGACTCAGGGCCTGCCATGGCTTCCTTAAAGTTGTTAGGTTCATCCAAATTTACAAGTGTACTATCACTGATTAATGCATCACCTTCTGTAGTAATATGGAAACCATAATAAAAATCAGGTGTGCTCCTAACTCTTGTGGAACGCCTCAGAGGTACCGACTCATCAATCGGCTCAACAGGAGTTTCCTCCTCAGGTTTATTGCTAGTGTTTGAGGTTCCTTCACCGCTTGACTATTGAAGTTCTTCAAGGTCAATTTGCCTCCCAATGTTTCCCTGGCTTATGAATTCTCTCTCACGAAAGACTCCTCTCCTCGCCACGAAGACAACACTGTCACTCGGTCTGTATAAGAGATAACCAAAAGATTTATGTGGGTAGCCGATGAAAATACACTGCTCACTTCGAGGTTCGAGCTTGTCGTGAGTATCGCGCCTCACGAAAGCCTCGCAACCCCAAATCTTGATGTGGTCTAAAGTGGGAACTTTCCCAGTCCACATCTCGTGAGGTGTTTTGGCAACCTTCTTGGTAGGGACTAGATTAAGGATATGGGCGGCAGACTCTAAGGCATACCCCCAGAATGAGATTGGTAACGAAGCTCGACTCATCATGGAACGAACCATGTCTAACAAGGTTCGATTGCGCCTCTCAGCCACACCATTCAGCTGTGGTGTCCTAGGAGGTGTCAATTGTGAAACAATTCCACATTCCTTAAGATAGTCAAGGAACTCGATACTAAGATACTCACCACCTTGATCAGATCGGAGCATCTTTATCTTCCTGCCCAACTGATTCTCCACTTCTTGTTTAAACTCTTTGAATTTCTCAAAGGTTTCTGACTTATGCTTGATTAAGTACACATAGCCATATCTACTGTAATCATCAGTAAAAGTCACATAGAAGCATTTAGCATCCCTTGTGGCGGTTCTGAAGGGCCCACACGCATCGGTGTGTATTAGATCCAACAAACCCTCACCCCTAGCACAAGTACCAGTGAAGGGTGACTTAGTCATTTTTCCACGTAAACAAGATTCGCAACTACCATCTGACTTTAAGTCAAATGAATCCAAGACTCCAGCCTTTTGGAGTTGGCTTATGCGCTTCTTGTTGACATGTCCAAGACAACAATTCCACAAGGATGCCTTATCCAAACTAGTGGAAGAATCAATATGCAAAACATTATTTCCTAAGTTTTCTACAACCGACACAGTTTCATATACACCATTACAAGGTAATGCTTTAAAATAAAGAACATCATTATAAAAATCATTAATAGCACCACATTCATTATCAAATGAAAAAGTAAATCCTTGTTTGTACAAACCATGAAAAGAAATAATATTTCTCACCATTTCAGACGAGTAACAACATTTATTCAAATCTAATGTTAACCCACTACTAAGCAATAAAGTATAAACTTCAATCCTGGTGACAGGTGAAACTTTCCTATTTCCCATGATCAAGTTTATCTTCCCGTGCTCCACATCCTCACTTCTTTTTAGGCCCTGGAAATCAGAACAAATGTGAATTCCACACCCTGTATCAAGGACCCAAGAATTAGTATGTGGTGAGTTATTAGACAATATAGTGTAAATACCTGCATGGGTGGGTTTTACTTTCCCATCCTTAAGATCCTGCAAGTACTTGGGGTAGCTTTGCTTCCAGTGCCCTTTTTCCTGACAGTAGAAGCATTGTGCATCCTTCGGGTTGGAAGAGGGAGTGGCAGAACCACCTTTGGTTCCACTCGAGGAGCCATCAATAGACTTTCCATTGGTACCCTTCGAAGGGGTCTTCCTCTTTTTCCCTTTACCTTGTCCGATTGCCAGAACAGGGGCGACGGTAGGAGTAGTAACAACATTCTTACCTTTGAGACTACTTTCAGTAGTCCTCAAAAGTCCTTGAAGTTTTCTAAGTGTGACCTCCTCCTTATTCATATGATAGGTTATGCGGAACTGATCATAACATGAGGGTAAGGAGTGTAGAATGATATCTATTGCTAACTCCTCATCAAAGTTCACATTTAACTTTAGCAAACGGTCCACGAATCTTTGCATTTTCTGCAGGTGGCCCGTGATAGACTTTCCATCCTTCATTTTTGTTGTTATCATGGAGGTGATGATTTCATACCTTTCCTGACGAGCACTCTGATGGTATCTTTCCATCAGGTCCTGGTGTATCTCATAAGGGTAGAAATCTTCATAGGATTTCTGGAGTTCTGCTGTCATGGTAGCCAACATGATACAAGACACCTTAGTGGCATCCTTCTCATGGTTAGTGTACTCAACAATCTACTCAGGAGTAGCAGAAGACTCATCGATGACCTTAAGCTCCTTGTCGAGGACATATTCCTTGTCCTCATAACGAGTGACCATCCTTATGTTCCTAATCCAATCATTGAAATTAGTTCCATCAAAGATGACTCTCCCACAAAGGTTCATGAGAGAGAAGGAGCCAGTAGGGTTTGAGCCAGAAGCATCATTGTTGGAAGACATCTGAAAAGGAAGAAAGACAAGTTTAGATTAGATATAGAATCCTTAATAAGACACCCAAATGAAATATTAAGGCTAGGACCCAACACAATATTTTACAACTTGGAAGAGGGATGCCGTAATCCAAGCTATAAAATATTTGAAGGTAGGTAAATGACGATTTACCAATTTCCACCATGAAAAACGAAATAGATTATTAGGTCCTAATTGGATTGAAACTCCTAGATCTTTTGAGATTCATTGAACAATTCAATGGTATGTTTAAATCTCGATTATGCCCTTCAAGTTTGTGACTGGGATACCGAGGATCACAAACAAGGTGTGAATAACCATGCAAATTAACTTGGTACTCTTAATTTTATCACCTAATCGATGTGCCGGTTAACGACACACGCTCCACCTATTTATGATAAACCTTAAGCCACCCTTTGCCACCCTTGTTAAGTCCAAGTTAGTGTGCCGATTAACCACACACGCTCCACTAACGACTTTAGCAAGGTACAAAGTGTAATTTCATGGGTTAGCATCAATTTCACATTTTCCTTAAGTAACTAAGATTGAGAATTTATAAAAGGTTTAGTTACTTTATATTTATCATTATACTTTTAATGAGAATTATAGTCTTTGTCCTACCCGTTCGGCTAACGACCCTCCACCAGTCAAGGAAGCAGTGGGTGAGAGTGGACACCCATTAAGCTGCCATTTTATAGGCAACAACCTTATACCCCCCTTATAGACCGACTTCGTGAATGAGGCCTACTAACGATAAGATTGCCTTGATCTTATACACACACACACACACACACACATATATATATATATATATATATATATATATATATATATTATTAACTTATAATATTATAAAGTATAAGGGTTGAATTTTAAACTTTTAAAATTCTAGGGTTTGGAATTAAAGTTTTCTAAAGTGACTTTACAAATTCCAAAACTTGAGGGCAAGTTTTGAAACTATTCAAAACCTTTCATTTCTATAAATTATAAGTTTTAATGATTTTAATGGAAAAAACTCTTGGAATTCCATAACTTGAGGACAAGTTATGGAGTCCATTAAAAAGCATTTAGATCAACAATTAAACTAACAACCATGTCAAATAATTTCTATGATCTAACAAAACTCATAAGCATGCATAATTCATATCAACAATTTTCAAGAATCATATGGACGTAATATAAAACTTGAAACTTTGATAATTATCTTTGAAATTGGATAAGCACAATCATTACCACATCAAAAACAGGTTTAACAATCTAAAAACAGTTTAGGGTAATGATCCTAGTCCAATTCCAGCAATAAAACTCGAAATTCTGCACTCTGGGCCTCCTACTCGTCGAGTGCAAGAACCTAATCGACGAGTAGGATGAGTTTTCACATGGACTCGTCGAGTCCCCCCATGGACTCGGCGAGTTCACTGAACAGTGAACAGAAAAATCGATTTTTTTAGCAATTTGCATCAAGTATAATTGAAAACAAGCCTAGGCTCTGATACCACTGATGGGTTTTGAACATTCTAACACTCCTATGCTGTGCATGCAACCCTAGAAACCTTGGATCTATGTTTTCTCTATTATACATGCAAACTTTGATTTTTCCAAGGTTTCATCCTAACTAGCATATTATTGGGGTATATGTAATATAAAAACTAGTAGAATGACATACCTTTCTTGTAGCTTTGATTTCTTAAGACTTTGTGAGCCTAGCACCCCAAATGTGATGCCTCAAATGCTTCACACAACACCACCAACAACTTGGAATAACTTGAGAGAAGATTGATATGCACCAAAATCGGCTAGCCCTCACTAGTATCACATAAGTGCCGATTTTACAAGGATGAGGCTTCTTTATATAGTGTGCACATTAGGGTTACACCATGTAACTCATGACTTTCCACATTCCTCATGATCCATGGGTTTTAACCTCTATGAAGTATCCATGGGTAATCACATGGGTTTAGCCCAACATGAAGAACTATGGATCATAAGCCCACTATATAATAATGAATGATTTACCAAATCAATCCCCATTTATTTAATTAGTCTCTTTTGATCACAAAATTAATTCCAAACTAATTCTTGATCAATACTAATTAAATATTGTAAAGTCCCAAATCCAGGAACCAAACCAGTGATCAAACAATGAACAATCAAACAATAACAAGAATGGAGTAGAATAAGGAATTACTCAAGCAATGCACACGTTTATAACCGCAAACGTCAGGTACACCTTGAAGAACACACACATACGTCTTAGCACAACGTCCCTGTACACTGACAGGACTGACCCTATTTATAGGACACGACCAACCGCAAACGGGTTCACGGCCGTGAACACTTGTTCAACCGTGAACACAAGACCGCAAACACCGAACACAACCAAACCCTAATCAAGACCTATACAAGATAAATGCCTAGATCAACCCACAAAATTGTGACCTAACAGTCTCCCCCTTGGTTTGAGCTAGCATGGACTCAGTTCTTCTTCGATCAGCAGCACGTCAGACTTATACAGATAGATGCCTAGCCCAAACCAACAAATTGTGACCTAACAGTCTCCCCCTTGGTTTGAGCTAGCATAGATGTAGTATTTCTCGATTACCAACACATCTGATCTCCCCATAGCACCCAGCCACATCTTCTTATCGATGATCTCCGCTATCATGCTAGTGAACTCCTTGGCAGAAACCTCCATGATCTCCTGATCGCATAAAATCTGACTGGAGGAGTGTCAACAGGCTGATCAGATTATGATGTATTGGTTGGGGTTGATTGAGAAGTCTGGGTTGCATTTGGATCTTCGACTGTGGTCTTGAATTTGTCACCAAATTCAGCAATAAGCTTATTCTTTAAGTCGAAGTATCCGGCCATCAAGGCTCCAAGGTTGACTTGAAGAGTAGAGATTTGTTTTGACTTTAATATGTTTTCTTCTTCAAGCTCGGAAACTTGAACGTCGAGTTTTCCAATCAAAATGTCCTTTTCAATGATTCTCTGGCTTAGGACTCCGATCTTCACTTTGAGCTCTGAGATGGATGGGTCTGCTCCCCCTGAACTTCCTTCACCTATTGATATTCCTTTGCCACGAGGTAAAGGATCTGAATCTTGTTGAGCAAGAAACCTGGCAAGCCTCACGGAGGCAACATCATGCACAGGTTGTGGAGGAGAAGAACCCCCAGGAGCAGAAGAACTCCCGGCTTCAAACAAAAATCTAACATTACTTGGTCCTTCTAGGGTCGGTTGAGTTGGTGTAGTAGCTGTGGAGGGTTGTTGGACTGGTGGTGCTTGTTCCTTGATAAGCACTCCCGGCCTGGGATCAGCTTTTCTCCGTTTAATTGGAGGCTGGGAGGCTTGTGTCAGATTCAGATCACTATCAAATGGAAATGAAGTTGGAATAGCAACTGGAAGGGGAGGAATCCTTGACGTTGTATCTGTTGGATAAGGTGTCTAAGTCCATAACTATTTCTGGTATGTACTTGACTCGGTTAGCATGGTCCATTTGGGTTGCATGGCATTGCAACACTTGGATTGACCAAAATGAGAGAAATGACACTTAAGGTTTATTAATATATTATAAGTTCTAATATATTAATAATATTATTTAATTGGTATTGATCAAAGAATTAATTTGGAATTAATTAAGTGATCAAAAAGAGAGTAATTAAATATATGGGGTTGATTGTGTAAATCATCTATTCTTGTATAGTGGGCTAATGATCCATGGTTTGAATGGATTGGGTTAAAACCCATAAGGTGCTCCATGGATAGTCCATGGAGGTTACAAACCTATGGATCATGGAATATGGAAAGCCATGACAATTAGGGTTTACATGGTGTAACCCTACTTGTGTCACAACTATATAAAGACCCCTAGTCTAGCAAAATCGACACTACTACTTGTACAAGATAGAGGGCAATCCGATTTTGAGGTTTAGTGAAACTTCTCTCAAGGTTATTCCAAGTGTTGTAGTGTTGTGTGAGACATTTGAGGCATCACACTTGAGGTGCTAGGCTCACAAGGTTCTCAAGGAATCCAAACTACAAAAGGTATGTTCTTATTCTAGCACTTATGTTTAAAAGTTCCCCATGCTATGCTAGATAGGTTAAGAAACTTGGAAAATCAATTTTGCATGTATCATAGTAAAACATAGATCCAAGGTTTCTAGGGTTGCATGTACACCTTAGGAGTGTTAGAATGCTCAAAACCCTTCAGTGGTATCAGAGCCTAGGCTTGTTTATTTGATACTTGATGCAAACTTGTTGAAATAACTCAGTTTTCTGCATTCTGCAGCATGAACTCGCCGAGTCCATGGGGGGAGTCGACGAGTCCATGAGTAAATTCATCCTACTCGTCGAGTAGGTTCGTGCACTCGACGAGTAGGAGCCCCTGAATGCAGATTTTCGAGTTTTGCTGCTGGAAATGGACTAGAAACATTACCCTAAACTGTTTTGGTGTTATAAAACTTGTTTTAGTTTGTGTAATGGTTATGCTAATCCATTTTCAATAGCTATTATCAAAATTTCAAGTTTTATATGGTTTATTTATGATTGTTGAAATTGTTGATATGAACATTCATGAACTTATGAGTTTAGAAGATCATAGGAATTATTTGTAACTTGCTTGTTAGTTTAATTCTTGATCATTATGTGTTTTAATGGAATCCATAATTTGTCCTCAAGTTATGGATTACCAAAAGTCACTCTTTTAAAGTCCATTATTAAACACATAGGTTACATAAAATGAAATGTCTCTCATTTTATTAATCCATTAACTCATAAGTTATGAAAGATGAAAAGTTTTGAAAGTTACAAAACTTGCCATCAAGTTTTGGAACATGTAAAGTCACTTTAAAACTTTAGTTCCAACCCCTAGAATTTTCAAAGTTAAAATTCAACCCTTATACTTTATAATATTATAAGTTAATAATATATATATATATATATATATATATATATATATATATATATATATATATATATATATATATATATGTATAAGAACAAGTCATTTTACTATTAGTAGGCCTCATTCACGAAGCCGGTCTATAAGGGGGGTATAAGGTTGTTGCCTATAAAATGGCAGCTTAATGGGTGTCCATTCTCACCCACCGCTTCCTTGACTGGTGGAGGGTCGTTAGCCAAACGGGTAGGACAAGGACTTTAATTCCTCATTAAAAGTATGATGAAAAATAAAGTAACTAAACGTTTTTATAAATTCCCAATCTTAGTTACTTTAGGAAAATGTGAATAAGGTGCTAACCCATGAAATTACACTTTGCACTTTGATTAAGTCGTTAGTGGAGCGTGTGTGGTTAACCGACACACTAACCTGGACTTAACAAGGTAGGCAAAGGGTAACTTAATGTTTATCATAGTATCGATGGAGCGTGTGTGGTTAACCGGCACATCGATTGAGGGGTAAACATTAAGGGTACCAAGTAATTTGCATGGTTACTTCACACCTTGTTTTGTGATCCTCGGCATCCCAGTCACAAAACCTGAAGGGCACACTCGAGATTGAAACATGCCATTGAAAAGTTCAATGAATCTCAAAGAATCTAGGAGTTTCAAAACCAATTAAAACCTAATAATTTATTTCATTTTTCATGGTGGAAATTGGTGAATCGTCATTCACCTACCTTCAAATATTTTATAGCTTGGATTATGGCATCCCTCTTCTAAGTTATAAAATATTGTGTTGGGTCCTAGCCTTAATATTACATTTAGGTGTTTTATTAAGGACTATCCTTATATCTAATCTAAACTTGTCTTTCTTCATTTCAGATGTCTTCCAACAATGTTGCTTCTGGCACAAACCCTATCGGCTCCTTCTCTCTCATGAACCTTTGTGGGAGAGTCATCTTTGGTGGATCCAACTTTATGGATTGGATCAGGAACATTAGGATGGTCACTCGGTATGAGGACAAGGAATATGTCCTCAACAAGGAGCTTAAGGAACTTGAGTCGTCTGCTACTCCTGAGGAGATCGCTGAATACCAGGCACATGAGAGAGATGCTACCAAAGTGGCATGTATCATGTTGGCCACAATGACAGTCGAGCTCCAAAAGTCCTATAAGGACTACTATCCTTTTGAGATGCACCAGGACTTGATGGACCGCTACCATCAGAGTGCTCGTCAAGAGAGATATGAAATCATCTCCTCTATGATAACAACCCGGATGAAGGATGGTGAACCCATCACGGGCCACATGCAGAAAATGCAAAGGTATGTGGACCGTTTGCTGAAACTGAATGTGAACTTCCCCGAGGAGTTGGCAATTGACATCATTTTTCACTCCTTACCTTCATGTTATGATCAATTCCGTATGACATACCACATGAACAAGGAGGAAGTTACACTTAGCAATCTTCAAGGACTCTTGAAGACCGCGAAAAGTGGTCTTAAGAGTAAATCGGTTGTTACCACTCCGACTCCTACCGCGGCCCCTGTCTTGGCAATCGGGCAAGGCAAAGGAAAGAAGAGGAAGAGCCCTTCGAAGGGTACCAAGGGAAAGTCTCTTGATGACTCCTCTTCAAGTGGAACCAAGAAAGGTTTCGTCACTCCTTCTGCTAACCCTAAAGAGGCTGAATGCTTCTATTGCCATGAAAAGTCGCACTGGAAGCGAAACTGCCCAAAGTACCAGCAAGATGTGAAGGATGGGAAAGTAAAACCCAACCATGCAGGTACATACACTATATTGTCTAATAATTCACCCCATTCTAATTCTTGGGTCCTTGATACAGGTTGTGGTATTCACATATGTACTGATTTGCAGGGACTAAGAAAAAGTGAGAATGTGGAGCATGGGAAGATAAACTTGATCATGGGGAATAGGAAAGCTTCACCTGTCACCAAGATTGGAGTTTATTCTTTGTTGCTAAGTAGTGGATTAGTGTTAGATTTGAATAAGTGTTGTTACTCGTCTGAAATGGCGAGAAATATTATTTCCTTTCATGGTTTGTACAAACAAGGTTTTACCTTTTCATTTGATAATGATAGTGGTGGTATTAATGCTTTCTTTAATAATGTTCTTTATTTTAAAGCATTACCTTGTGATGGTGTGTATGAAACTGTGTCGGTTGTAGATAACCTAGGAAATAATGTGTTGTGTATCGATTCTACCACTAGTTTGGATAAAGCATCATTATGACATTGTCGTCTTGGACATGTAAGCAAGAAACGCATAGGCCAACTCCAAAAGGATGGAGTCTTGGAGTCATTTGACCTAAAATCAGATGATAGTTGTGAATTTTGTTTGCTTGGGAAAATGACGAAGTCACCCTTCACTGGTACTTGTGCTAGGGGTGAGGGTTTGTTGGACCTCATACATAATGATATGTGTGGACCCTTCAGAACCGCCACAAGAGATGCTAATCGCTTCTATGTGACTTTTACTGATGATTTTAGTAGATATGGATATGTCTACTTAATCAAGCATAAGTCAGAGACCTTTGAAAGATTCAAAGAGTTCAAACAGGAAGTGGAGAATCAGTTGGGTAGGAACATTAAGATGCTTTGATCCGATCGAGGTGGTGAGTATCTTAGTACAGAGTTCCTTGACTATCTTAAGGAATGTGGGATTATCTCACAATTGACACCTCCCAGGACACCGCAGTTGAATGGTGTGGCTGAGAGGCGCAGTCGAACCTTGTTGGATATGGTTCGTTCCATGATGAGTCGAGCTTCACTAACAATCTCATTCTGGGGGTATGCCTTAGAGACTGCCGCTCATATCCTTAATCTAGTCCCTACAAAGAAGGTTGCCAAAACACCTCATGAGATGTGGACCAGAAAAGTTCCCAATCTGGACCACATCAAGATTTGGGGTTGCGAGGCTTTCGTGAGGCGCGAGTCTCACGATAAGCTCGAACCTCAAAGTGAGAGGTGTATTTTCATCGGCTACCCACAGAGATCCTTTGGTTACCTCTTCTACATACCCAGTGATAATGTGGTCTTTGTAGCAAGGAGAGGAGTCTTTCGCGAGAGAGAGTTCATGAACCAAGGAAACAGTGGGAGGCAAATTGACCTTGAAGAAATTCAAGAGTCAAGTGGTGAAGGAACCTCAAACCCTAGCAATCAACCTGAGGAGGAAACTCCTGTTGATCCGACAGAAGAGTCTGTACCTCTGAGGCGTTCCACGAGAGTTAGGAATGCACCTGAGCATTACTATGGTTTCCATATTACTGTAGAAGGTGATACACTTATCAGTGATCGCACACTGGTAAGTATGGATGAACCTAACAGCTACACGGAAGCCATGGCAGGCCCTGAGGCTGCTAAATGGAAAGAGGCTATGGACAGCGAGATACAATCCATGTATGACAATCAAGTTTGGAACTTGGTTGACAATGTACCAGGTCGCAAGGCAGTCGGGTGCAAATGGATCTTCAAGAAGAAGACTGACATGGATGGTAATGTACACACTTATAAGGCGCGACTGGTTGCAAAGGGTTTTTCTCAAACTCCGGGAGTTGATTATGATGAGACCTTTTCACCAGTAGCGAAAATTAAGTCTATTAGGGTTATGATAGCCATTGCTACATTTCATGACGATAAAATATGGCAAATGGATGTCAAAACCGCTTTCCTTAATGGAAAGTTGGCTGAGGATGTTTACATGAGTCAGCCAGAGGGTTTTGTCAGTGCAGAGTACCCTAATAGAGTGTGTAAGCTTGAGAAATCCATCTATGGATTAAAACAAGCACCTCGCAGATGGAATCTTTGTTTCGATGAGAAGGTCAAAGAGTTTGGCTTTTCGAGGAGTGAAGATGAGTCCTGTGTATATGTCAAGGCTAGTGGGAGTATAGTCAGCTTTTTGGTATTGTATGTGGATGACATACTACTTATAGGAAATGACATCCCAACTCTGATGGAAGTGAAGTCCTGGCTTGGGAAGTGTTTCGCTATGAAGGACCTTGGAGAAGCTGCCTATATCCCAGGGATAAGGATTTTGAGAGACAGGAATAAAAGACTAATTAGACTTAGTCAGAGTACCTACTTGGATAAGGTGTTGAATAGGTTCAGCATACAGAATTCCAAGAAAGGAGAGTTACCGATCCAGAGTAATGCCAGACTGAGTAAGACTCAAAGTCCGAGTACAGAGGATGAGATGGCAGAAATGAGTCGAGTACCGTATGCTTCCGCTGTAGGCTCAATCATGTATGTTATGACTTGTACTCGTCCTGATGTGGCCTTTGCATTGAGCATGGTCAGCAAATATCAGGGGAACCCTGGCAAGGCTCACTGGACTGCGGTAAAGAACCTTCTCAAGTACCTGCGGAGGACTAAGGACTGGGTCCTTACCCTCGGTGGGAGTGATGACTTGAGAGTATTAAGGTATAGTGATGCTAGCTTTCATACTGATAGGGATAATTTCCGCTCTTAGTCAGGCTGCGTCTTTACCTTAAACGGAGGAGCAATTTCTCGGAAAAGTTCCAAGCAGGAGACAGTGGCCGATTCAACTTGCGAATCAGAGTATATTGTGACATCCCGATTTTCACGGCCAGAAAAGACCGATTTTGTTTATTCTTGTTTGAAAAATCAGAGTAACATTTTAAATAAAAGTGTTGCGGAATTTGTCCCAAAACAAAATATGATAAAGATTTATCAAAAGCATTTCCAAATAAATGTATTTCATTAAAAGACTCGGGATGTCATGTTCGATACAGATCAAAAGCATAAACAGTACAACATAAGCCTTACTACATTATTTCGTATTTACAGGCCTATAATCCCTTATCTCTCATCCAAACATCTATGCTCATGCGCCACTACCTGTAATACAAGAAACTGAGTGGGTCAGGCTTGGGAGCCTGGTGAGCACATAGGGTTTTCAACCCACAATAAATAAGTTTATTAACTTTATCAAACCAAACAAACCCGATTACCCGTTCCCATTATCCTCACTACGTCCCTAAAACATCTAACACAAGGGACCTAGTCTAAGGACTTTCATCGGGGTGACAACACATGCTTCAGGGATTCCTCAACAATTCATGTCAAATAAGGCAACCATGTGGGGGATGGAGTACTGCTGGTAAACACACAGTTCAAATAAACACCTACAGGTTGCCAGCCTGCTAGAGTTCCACTTGACTGTCTAGAATAGTCTGTGGTCGTCATCTATACTCCGCTAGATGACTGGATCATCAATAACATCTATAACGAGGCCTCTCATTATTTTATTTTGTTACACAACAACTATTACATCTACCCATGTTTTACCCAACACATTTTGTAGATATAAAATACATATACAGTTTAAAACATGTATTAAATCGTTCATCCAGCATAGATAGCAAGTATACAGATAATATGCACACACAGTACGTAATTTATATAAAATACTTCATATCTATGTGTAAGCTGAAAGTAACTATGCACTCACCTGAAAGGTGGTGACTCTGCACTCGAACAACGCTTCGTTATCTCAAAATAATTTTCCCTTGACAAAACCTAGTATCAATACCACTAGGGTTTAGTCTAACGTTAATCGCGACTAATTAATAGTCTAGCTATTATTATTATTATATAAGCGTTAAGCAACACTCTATATAACTCATAATAATAGCCCAAATAATTATTTTAAGGTCCTAATAATGTTACTATAATTATTTAAAAGCTATATTAAAAATTTCATAGGCGTAGCTCACTTACAGCGGGTTTTAAAGGAAACCGGGCTTTGCTTGGAGCAGCGTTTCTAAACCGAAAGACCCTTTTTTTCTCGAGACTCCGGAAGCCTCGGGGCTTCCTTCGGGTGCTAGGGGTTCACCTAGGCTTTAGGGGGGATTAAAAACCCTAGAGAGAGAAAGTAGTGAGGGAAAGAATGAAGAAATGAGTGAGAAATATGGAACATTTCGCATGGTATTTATAGGGCTGGACTTCGGACCGTACGATGGGCGTACAACTCAACTACGTTGTGCGTAGTTTGGATAAGGGGGGCCAGCTCGCATCCAACTGTCTCGCACGTGGCTCGTATCGGAACCGGATAAGACCGGAGTACACGGGGCGTACTCGTTCTCGGACGCGGGGCGTAGCGAAGGGTGACGCGTCGTTCATCGGATGCGAGACCGTGGGGAGCAAGGGAAGGCTGGGATCATGCCACGTCATCTTATCTCGCAGATTCACATCCCGACTTCTAAAATTCATAACTTTCGCATACGAGCTCCGTTTTCGACGTTGTTTATATCCACGCGTAGGCAGGAACGTACTCTACAACTTTCGTTTAGACTCCGTCGGCTAATTTTAACTTTATTTTAAAAGTTATATTATTAACAGGCCGGGACAGGATTGGTCCGTTAAAATCTCATAACTTCTTCATCCGACGTCCGTTTTCGTCTGTCTTTTTATCGTTACGCTACTATTAACGAGATCTTCGATTCTCATTTAGGTTGTGTCGGCTAAAAACCGCTCGATCTAATATTCGAACTTCGGGCTGTACACCGCTAAGTCAAAACTTCAAAAAATCATAACTTCCTCATACGAAGTCAAATTTTGGGCGTTCTTTTTATGGACACTCTCGGTTTAACATATTCTACGACTTTCGTTTAGGTCGCTAAGGCTAAAACTTTCTCTATCGTAAATTCACTATTTACGCTTCCCGGTGTCGTGTCGATTCCGTCGCGAAACTTCGACGGGTCATAACTTCTTCGTTATAACTTGGATTTCGGCGTTCTTTATATCCCCGGAATCCTTGTTTCGACCACTACAACTTAATGTAAAGACATAGGGCTTATCTCACACTTTAATTTTGATGCTTATTTTTATCTTTTATTTATTATTCATTTATAAATAAGTAATAAGCACACAAATACACATAATTCACACAATATTCAAATATTTCATCTTTATTACTTTAATAAGAGTTACAATAGTTGACCTAGACTATTACATCATCGAAAATGCTTAGCCCTGAAACACGGGCGTTACATATATAGCGGCAAACGGGGCAGCAAAGGAGGCTATATGGCTAAAGAACTTCATTGGAGACCTTGGAGTTGTACCAGCTATAAAGGAGCCTATAGAGATTTTCTGTGATAATGAAAGTGCAGTTGCCTTAGCCAAGGAGCCAAGGGATCACGGGAGATCCAGACACATCGACAGAAAATACCATTTCATCAGACATCGAATAGAAGAAGGACTCCTCGTGGCAAAGAGGGTATCATCGGATGAGAACCCGACAGATCCCCTCACAAAGGGACTGGGCAGGGTTAAGCATCTCCAGCATGCGAGGCGTATAGGGCTGAAGGATGATATTAGTTTTAGTAGTTAGATAGCTTTGAAATGTGTAAAGTGTAATTGACATTTGATGATGAATAAAAGTTGTGTTTATTTATGAGTAAAGTGTTGTTATCTTTTGTCAATCGTTTACTATCATTTCAATTTGCATGTTTTGACTTCCAGAATAATTATGTTATGGTACATCATATTATTCAAATTCTCCACAGTCGTTCATATGTTGGAAGTAGATATGAATCAAGACTATCATGTAGTTGGTTGTAGATGTCTAAGATGTTGGACATTGCAAAGTGTTGCTAAAATACTCATGAGTGCTCATAAGTTCTGAGTATTGGATTCAACCCACGCTCACTTATATTACTTCATGGAATTTATCTCGAGTGATCATGAGACGGTAATATCATATAAGTCTTCAAACCTAGAGATATGACTTGTTGCCTATGAGTTGGTTATGCATTGATTGTACGAAAACGCATTGGTAACTCGATGTTATAAAACGTGCCTTTGTGTATAACTCAACAAGTAGTAGAACAAGCATATGAGTCAAAGTTTATCTGTTCCTTCTTGGATTAGAAGCGATATTTGGGCCCCTCGATGATTTTGTGTTGACCCATATACCGGGCCCGGTCAGAACTAAGTTGATGTGTTCAATTAAGTTCTATGTCAAACAAATCGGAAATTGGGAAACAAACTGCTGGACAATAAGTAAGACATTGTTCCATGTATTTTTCCGACTGATATCTAGAACAGAGGATTATATGATCACTTATCTTAAATGGTGTATCAGCATCATCTCAGTTCCGCGAGACCTTGAAAGGGCTACGATTGCTGATCGGTTCCTGAAGTCATACTTGCAGTTATAGTTATTAGACTGATCCAAGTGGGAGACTGTTGGATAAGGTGTCTAAGTCCATAACTATTTCTGATATGTACTTGACCCGGTTAGCATGGTCCATTTGGGTTGCATGGCATTGCAACACTTGGATTGACCAAAATGAGAGAAAGGACACTTAAGGTTTATTAATATATTATAAGTTCTAATATATTAATAATATTATTTAATTGGTATTGATCAAATAATTAATTTGGAATTAATTAAGTGATCAAAAAGAGAGTAATTAAATATATGGGGTTGATTGTGTAAATCATCTATTCTTGTATAGAGGGCTAATGATCCATGGTTTGTATGGATTGGGTTAAAACCCATAAGGTGCTCCATGGATAGTCCATGGAGGTTACAAACCCATGGATCATGGAATATGGAAAGCCATGACAATTAGGGTTTACATGGTGTAACCCTACTTGTGTCACAACTATATAAAGACCCATACTCTAGCAAAATCAGCACTACTACTTGTACAAGATAGAGGGCAATCCGATTTTGAGGTTTAGTGAAACTTCTCTCAAGGTTATTCCTGGTGTTGTAGTGTTGTGTGAGACATTTGAGGCATCACACTTGAGGTGCTAGGCTCACAAGGTTCTCAAGGAATCCAAACTACAAAAGGTATGTTCTTCTTCTAGCACTTATGTTTAAAAGTTCCCCATGCTATGCTAGATAGGTTAAGAACCTTGGAAATCAATTTTGCATGTATCATAGTAAAACATAGATCCAAGGTTTCTAGGGTTGCATGTACACCTTAGGAGTGTTAGAATGCTCAAAACCCTTCAGTATCCATATCGGTTGAAAGGTGTCGTCCATCTTATCAAAAGTTGGAGACGTCACTTTGAGAACACCACTAACTCCTTCTGTCTCCGTTTCAGGTTGCACAACATCATGGACAGTGTCAAAGAAAGCATCGAGGTCTTCACTGCTTAACCTTGTATCATTATCCTGCTCAAAACCCATGAGTTGCAAACCCAATACGTCCAAAATTTTTAAAAATAAAACTTTTTGAAGACTTAAAAAATAAAAATAAAATTAAAATAAAATCTAAAAAATTTAAACTAACATATATATATTTTTTTAATTTTTTAATTTTTAGAGAAATAAAAATAAAAATAAAAATAAAATAAAATAACACTTATTTCCTTTTTTCACCATGACTATTAATTTTGTGAGTTTGGGATCAAAGTTATTAGACAACCTTAATCCGTTTATCGGTACCTCCCCCTTCATGAATAGATCTGGTCAATCGCCGGTATTGTGGTCCACTTAAACACGAAGGATTGTGACAAATTTAGGACATACTACAAGTGACAAGACATTGTGACCCTATGTTCCTAGATAAAATTTCTAAGGACCATTCAGTTGACGACGACCAATGTTATTGTTGTCCACCTAAATTGAGCAGCGAGATCTACAGACAGCCTATTAATTGTTCAATTTTAAATGTATTAGAACATGTTTCCCGCTTCCTGATATACCCCAATAATCAGGGACTTCCAAAATACTCCTTACTTTAGGCGAGCAGACAATTATTATGGGAGAAGTCAGATTTAGAATGCATATGTTGTACACCCAGGTCAGATCTCTTCCAATCACGCAGAGGGTGAAACATATGACTGACTAGATTTGGAGGGATGGAGAAGTAGAATGGTGCATATGCTGTATACCAGGTCAGATAAGTTAATCACGCAAAGGAGACAGCATATGGTTAACAGACAGAAATAATTGCATAGAGAGGAGATGCAGAGAGATAGAATTGCATATGTTGCAGTCCAGGTCGGATCTTTCGATCACACAGAGGAGGCAACATATGACTGACAGAAAGAAAACAATAAAATAACCTTTTACATACCTAATTTATCGGAATTCCCTAGTCGCCCCATCAATACCGGAATTAAGAACAGAGTCCGCACATCGAGGAAAAGTTAAACCACGGTTCTAGATACAGATTATTTAGTGTAATCCACAGATTCCCATGTATATCTCCCTGCTCAACCTACCCGAGCGTCGTATTTTTAGGCTAAATGGATCTACCTAGATCAAGATTTGTCAAGTCATTTGATTCCTTAAGTTCTTATATGCCTAGTCAAGTCCATCTTAAATCTTTCGTGCCTACCAGCGCATTGAACACAGAGCCTAGACAATTCAACTTTGGTCCCTTACACAGATGAAAATTGCCTGTTATCACATGTTGATATCACTTCCCATCACATCACCTACAGACCAGTTATTTTTAGATTTTCTAATTTATCTGATTTTTATATTTTTGAATTTTCTGATTTTTGTTTTGTTTTTATTTCTCCCCCTAAACTTGTGAATAGGAGAGAATGGAAATTAAATGCGCAAATTGAAACTATCCTAAAACAAAAATCAGTCTTCAAAACGGATCATTTTCAAAAATCTCACAAGCACATCGAATCGAGCTTTGTTGAACGGTTTTGTGAACAAATCCGCCACATTGTTATTAGTGTGGATCTGTTCCAACCGAATGAGCGAACGCTCAAAACAATCTCTGATAAAATGCACTTTGATGTCGATGTGCTTGGTTTTGGAGTGTTGGACAGGATTTTTAACGATTTGAATTGCAACATCGTTATCACAGAAGATAGGAGTTTCAAGAAAATTCAACCGTAATCCATAAGAGGATCTGTGAGAGACTCAACAAGCTATACTTTAACTCGGGAGCGTAGATGACGTTCTCAAAACTTAGCACTCCATTTGTGACAGTTCTTCTATGTGTGATCTTCCCTCCATCTCCTCCTGCGAAGGAAACATAGCCCCCATTAAAATTCTGAATGTCGTGCAGGTGGGAGATGTCTCCGGTCGTGTGCCTGGAACAACCGCTGCCGACGTACCAAGGTCTGACGACATTCCCCCGCAGCCGCTCCTGTACAATACGCAAGATCAATTAGATTTAGGAACCCCGGTTATAACAACACTGGGTTTTCCTTTGATAGCAGTGGATTTTCCTTTTTCAATTTTTGATTTTAATTCACTATCATATGCACTTCCAGAAGACGAAGGTGATTGGACAATTAAAGATTTGGGCACCCATTGGTATTTAGGTTTTGAAATATTTACAGGTGATTTTGAAATATTTTTCTTTTGTTTTGAGCGTTTAAATTTTCGGCTAGGATTAGTCGAAGATCCGGACGTTGCCTTTGACGAAATCGATCGTGGCTTAGCCGCATTCGATCTTGTCAAAACACCTGTGGCTTTTTAATCAAAAACCTGTTTATTCTTTTTAAAATCAGCCCTTTTCTTGTCCTTATGAACATTCCAATCACCATTACGAAGACGAGATCTCGAGGACTTTCTCGTGAGAGACCTTCCTCGTGATTCATTTTCTCTTCTTGGTGCAGAAAAATAAACAAAATGCCCGATTAGAACAATTGCGAGCAATGTGGTCGGCAGTTCCACAGTTAAAACATATTTGCTTTTTATCATGAAAACCGGTACCGCCTTTTTCTGTTTTCGTGCTCTTATTGACTCTTCTAACTTTCCCACACGTGCAAGTGCATGATTCAGGTTGTGTGACAGGTGTAGATGGAGTGGATGTGCTAGTGTCAGATTCAGTAGTTTTAACAAAGGCAACATCACATTTATCAGAAACATTAGACTTAGACACCAAATCATCACAAATCAAAATATCAGTTTTAATGACAGACACAGAATCAACATTGTTCAAAATAGGAACACCAAATTTTGACACAGATTTATTTTCAGACTCAATCTTTCCATCCTCTTGATTTCCCTGACTTACTGACAAATCTGCAAAGGAAGTAGAAACGTTAGTATCTATTTCCCTAGCACTACTTTCAATCACGGGTACAGCAGGTTTGCCATACACCATAAATGGTTCTCGGTCAATCTCCTCCCGAGTCAAAGGTTTAGCAATATAGTTGTGATTGAATGGGGGAGGGACACTCTCATACCTATACCAACTTGTTTCTGGTCCTTCGACTTTATTTGCTTTTCAATTATTGTTGCCACTTTCTCACTTGACACATCGAATTTTTTAAAGTTAAAATCAACATTTTCAAAACGTGTCTTCAATGTGTCAAGTTCTTCAGTGACAGCAGCAAGTTGTTTCTTTATGTAATTATAATTCTCACACTTGTTGCTGTAATCTTCCTGCAACTTCCTAAAATCCCTAGTATTGGCCTCTAATTTCTCTTTTAATGGTCTCTGGTCTTTCTTAAGAGTATACTTCTCATATTTTAGGTCCTCATTCTCTCTCTTTATCAACTCGATTTGATCACGCAAAAATTTGACAGTTTTAATACAAGATTGAGAACAAGAGTTTTGTGAATCCATTTTGTTTTTGGTTTTTTGAATTGATTAAACAAACAAACTAACAAGGAAAGAGTTCAATGACCAAATGAGTTCACGGCCGTACACTTGATCACGGCCGTACACACAAGTTAATTCATGGTCCAAGAATTGAACACGATTAATGAATGGTTCACGGCCGAACACAATGGTCAATGAGTGGATCACGGTCACGTGATGAACACGGTCAAATGGGATGAATGGTTCACGGCCGTACTCCTAGTTCACCGCCGTAAAAGCTTGAACAGGATGAACCGTAAACACCAAAAACAACAGTTTTTCGAGCAAATTTTGATCCCTTAAGCCTTGAATTTACTCACAATCAGCAAAACCCCGCAACAAACACTTGAAAATCTCGAAAAGTGAGGATAAACACCCAGCCGTAAACACCAAAAACGAGTTTGACAGCGGATTGGCTCTGATACCAATTGTAAAGTTCCAAATCCAGGAACCAAACCAGTGATCAAATAATGAACAATCAAACAATAACAAGAATGGAGTAGAAGAAGGAATTACTCAAGCAATGCACACATTTATAACCGCAAACGTCAGGTACACCTTGAAGAACACACACATACGTCTTAGCACAACGTCCCTGTACACTGACAGGACTGACCCTATTTATAGGACACGACCAACCGCAAACGGATTCACGGTCGTGAACATGTTCACGGCCGTGAACACCTGTTCAACCGTGAACACAAGACTACAAACACCAAACACGACCAAAACCCTATACAGACCTATACATATTGATGCCTAGCTCAAACCACTAAATTATGACCTAACAGTCTCCCCCTTGGTTTGAGCTAGCATGGACTCAGCTCTTCTTCGATCAGCAGCACGTCAGACTTATACAGATAGATGTCTAGCCCAAACCAACAAATTGTGACCTAACAAATAATTAATATATTAGAACTTATAATATATTAATAAACCATAAATATCCAATTCTCACTAAAGTCTATCCAAATTGTTCCGATGCCATGCAACCTAAATGGACCATGCCAAATCGGGTCAAGTACATACCACTTATAGTTATGGACTTAGACACCTTATCCAACAAAAATACCATACACTTATTTGATATCGTGATATGTTAGAACAACATGCTAGTACTAGGCTAGGGATCTTCAGGAATCGCATGATAGAATTGCCTGATTACATGATGCCTGCTAGCCTAGGGGTTTCCTTATGTGAGATTGACATCATTACTGTAGTTACTTGTGTATGCATCACGGCTGTACATAATTATGATCTTATAGCCTGAGAATGTTTGGTTTGGCCTTATGTTTTGTTCTTGTTTGATTGGAGGCTTAGGGTAGGATCAGATATTCGAAAGTCTATAGGGTCCAGCGTTATGTATGGCTAGCATACACTAGCGCTGCAGGGTTGGTGGAAGTTTCATGGATGAGTGAGTTGTGTGAGGACGGCACATCAGTTGTGAGACAGTTAGCCTTCCTCTAGGAGTGAGGTTGAGTGACCACCATGTGTATGTATATTGTTAGGGTGTTGTGGTGATACTTGAGACAAATATGGGTAGGTGTGGAAGGTAGTATGGGCTCGTACTACTGAAAGCACAGGACCCATACGTGTAGCAAGGAAGTCGCAACCCCTAAGGTTTAGTCGGGAGTTGGTTCCCAGTTATTTATGTGGATTGTCTGATATCTTCCCGTTACATTTTTCAGTATGGTGGTTACGAGGTGTTTTGTGACTGGATCCGGATCGGGCTCAGGGCAGGGCGATCAGGAGGCCCCGACAGCGCCCGAGGTTTTTGGCTAGGAGGGGCCAGTTTTGACAGAGGATCGTGTCAGGGAGATCATCCGCGAGGAGGTGGTCGAGATTGTCCGGGGTTAGATTCTGGAGTTGTTTGGGACTATCAAGTCCGCTATGATGGAGTACTTCGATGACAAATACACAACCCTTGCTGAGACGGCTGCCGCAACAGCTATAATGACTGTAACAGCGGCAGGGGGAGGAGCTGGCCGAGTTTTTCAGTACCGAGACTTCGATAACACGAAGACCCCGACTTTCGAGGGTACTCAGGATCTTATCGTAGCCGTGAGGTGGCTGTCTGACGTGGAGGGATGCTTCTTCACGTGCTCATGTCCTACTGACAGAAGGTTAGGTGTGCCCTGAACTTGTTGAGGACTGGGGCAAAGGATTGGTGGAGATTGGTTATTGGGTCATATACGGATGACCAGAGAGCTTCTGTTACTTGGGAGCGGTTCAGGGATATGTTCCGCGCTCGCTACATTCCACGGGTCGAGCGCGAGCGGTTGTCACAGGAGTTTTTAGATTTGAAACAGGGTACTGAGTCGGTGACTGAGATCACCCGCATGTTTACTGAGAGGGCAATGTTTTGCCCGTAGTTTGCCTCGGAGCAGGCTCAGATGACATGTTATCCGAGCATGCTCAAGACTGACATCCGTCAGTTTGTTGCCACTCAGCGATGTGATACACTATTGGACTTACAGGAGGCCGCTAGGCGGCGCGAGTTGGAGATTGAGTTGCAGTTGAGGGAGCAGCGATAGGCCCCGACACAGTCACAGCCGGCACCGAAGCGGTCTAAGATCGCTGATACCAGGACTGGGGGACAGTCAGGCCGTACTTGTGGGAAGTGAGGAAAGGCTCATTCAGGGACGTGCCGATCAGGGAGTGGGTGACACCGATGTGGCAAGCAGGGCCATCTGGATAGGGATTGCAGGCAGCAGACTCTGACTCCCGGAGTCAGGCTTTGTTATCATTGTGAGCAGGTGGGCCATATGAAGGCCCAGTGTCCTCTACTAGCCGCCAAGCCGGCGCAAGCTCGATCGCCGAGTACATTGAGGATTACAGATGGGAGGCCACGTAGAGCGGAGCCTCCGAAGGCTCAGGGACGTGCCTTCCAGCTTACAGCCGAGGAGGCCAGGGCAGCACCGGATGTGGTTGTTGGTATGTTTCTATCCTTTATCTCATTGATTATATTTGCTTTATGCTTATCTGTTGTACCTGTGTTTAGGAACGTTTCTAGTGAACTCCTTGCCTGAAGTGGTTTTATTTGACTCGGGGGCGAGTCGGTCATTTGTATCACAGATATTTAGTAGGGAGTTCAGTATGCCAGTAGGCGAGATAGAGTGTCCGTTGCGAGGCTCTATCGCCAACGAACACGGGGTTTCTGCTTCTTCGTGTTGGATTAATGTCTAAGTCCATAACTATAATTGGTAAGACTTGACCCGACCCGGCATGGTCCATTTGGGTTGCATGGCATCATGCATTTGGATAGACTATAATGAGAGAAATAACACTTAAGGTTGGTTAATGTACTATAAGTTCTAATATATTAATAAGGTTATTTAATTAGTATTGATCAAGAATTAATTTGGAATTAATTAA
The DNA here is from genome assembly GCF_052849685.1 of Lactuca virosa. NCBI lineage: Eukaryota > Viridiplantae > Streptophyta > Magnoliopsida > Asterales > Asteraceae > Lactuca > Lactuca virosa. The sequence goes on from NC_136434.1 coordinate 213,367,305, forward strand.
GTGATCAAAAGGAGACTAATTAAATATATGGGTTGATTGTGTAAATCATTCATTCTTATATATGTGGGCTTGTGATCCAAGATTCCTTATGTTGGACTAAGTCCATGGGGTGATCCATGGATACTCCATGGAGGTTAAAATCCATGGAGCATAAGGAATGGGTAAAGTTATGAGTTACATGGTGTAACCCTAATAGCCACCATATAAAAGAATCCCATGGCTCAAGAAATCGTGCACTAATGTGTGAGTGTGAGGGCTAGACGATTTCAAGGAGTGTTCAAGTTTCTCTCAAGTTATTCCAAGTGTATTTGGTGTTGTGTGAACCATTTGAGGTGTCACACTTGGGGCACTAGGCACTCAAGCTTCATGAAGACATTCTACATCAAAGAGGTATGTATTCTATCTTGTTATATTTATTATTTTATATGCTAGATTAGGATAATACCTTGGATGTTCATAATTGTATGTATAATAGAGAAAACATAGATCCAAGGTATTTAGGGTTGCATGTACACTTAGGAGTGTTAGAATGCTCATAACCCAACAGTGGTATCAGAGCCTAGGCTTGTTTTCTTGTTATACTTGCAAAAGTAGCTGAAAAAATCGAGTTGGATGCATATATTCGATTGTTTTGGCTGGAATTGGACTAGGAACATTACCCTAAGATGTTTTTGGACTTATAAACTTGTTTTTGATGTGGTAATGTTCATGCTAATCCAATTTCTAAGATAATTGTCATAATTTCAAGATTTGTATTAGTTTGTATGTTCATGCTAATTTCTTGAAGATTGATGATTTGAATTATCTTGTTCTTATGAGGTTCTTAGATTAATAGAAAAGTTATGTGAAATAGTTGTTTTCAATCCATTTTAATCTAAGAGTTGATTCCAAAGTGTGTTTTTGTAACTTGTCCTCAAGTTATATGAAAAGTCACATTTAAGAATCATAAAACTCATAAAAGTTGGCAAAGGTTACAAAATGAAGAGTCTAGTTCTAATTAAATGGTTTTATGACTCCATAACTTGTCCTCAAGTTATGGAGGTTCAAGAGTCTCTTCATTAAATTAAAAAAAAAGTGTAACCTTAATTAGTTCCATAAGTTACAATAAAAAAAGTTATTTTTTTTTATTAATTAGTTTAAAGTCTTCCATAACTTGTCCTCAAGTTATGGAACTTGAAGAGTTTTTTTTTAATTAAAACTACTTTAAACTCATAAGTTATGGAATTAATTAGTTTTGAATAGTTTCAAAACTTTCCCTCAAGTTTTGGAATTTGAAAATTTTTCACTTATGAATACTTTAATTCCAAGTTAGCCCTTAGAATTTTAAAAGTTAAAATTCAACCCTTATACTTTATAATATTATAAGTTAATAATATTTATATATATGTATAAGAGTAAAGTCAGTCTTACCGTTAGTAGGCCTCATTCACGAAGCCGGTCTATAAGGGGGGTATAAGGTTACTGCCTATAAAATGGCAGTTTAATGGGTGTCCACTCTCACCCACCGCTTCCTTGACTGGTGGAGGGTCGTTAGCCGAACGGGTAGGACAAGGACTATAATTCTCCTTTCATTAAAAGTATTAATGATAAATACTAAGTAACTAAACTCTTATTAATACCCAATCTTAGTTACTTAGGAAAATGTGAATTTGGTGCTAACCCATGAAATTACACTTTGCACTTTGCTTAAGTCGTTAGTGGAGCGTGTGTGGTTAACCGGCACACTAACCTGGACTTAACAAGGTAGGCAAAGGGTAACTTAATATTTATCATAGTATCGGTGGAGCGTGTGTGGTTAACCGACACACTGATTAAGGGGTAAATATTAAGGGTACCAAGTATATTTGCATGGTTATTCACACCTTGTTTTGTGATCCTCGGCATCCCAGTCACAAAACCTGAAGGGCACACTCGAGATTGAAACATGCCTTTGAACAGTTCAATGAATCTCAAAGATCTAGGACTTTCAAATCCAATTAAAACCTAATAAATTATTTCGTTTTTCATGGTGGAAATTGGTGAATCGTCATTCACCTACCTTCAAATATTTTATAGCTTGGATTACGGCATCCCTCTTCTAAGTTATAAAATAGTTTGTTGGGTCCTAGCCTTAATATTTCATATTGGGTGTTATATTAAGGACTTTAAATCAACTATCTTGAATATCTCCCAAAAAGATGTCTGGTCTAGACATTTATGATCTTCCCAAATCTCTTGAAACAAGCTTTCCTAAATGAAGATGATGTCCCATGGATATCATACTTCTTTCACCTCCTCCAATTATTCTCCCTAACCCACAAGTTCCTAAAAAGTTTAAGGTCACTCAAGCCCTATTGGCAAGGCAAGGTCTAGGTGTGATCACATCTTGGAGATGTAGTCACATATTGACAAGCCGGGAGAGTTGGGTGTCAAAGTCTTGAGAAAGTTGGTGGCTCAACTACTTTCTAAGTCACATAGTGAGTTCTTTTGGGAATCCTATGAAACAGACTAAGACAAGACCCTTAATGATCTTATCTATTTGCTAAGATCAACTTCCTAAAACGCTATGGACATTGACAATGATGACATTGGATATCCAGTAAAGCTCTCTCTTCCCAATGGAAAGGGATCGGCCATAGTCAACTCGGTTGACCCAATGGTAAAGAGAGAGGCGAAGTCTGAGATAGTCCCATTATCAAGGGTCCATAGGTAACTATTGCCAAAGGAAGGGGCATTGGTTACAAAGCTGCCAAATTTACCTAAGGATGTTAAAGTCAATAAGTTTGGCTCTACTTCAGGTAAAGTCCATTGTCTAACTCTATTAAGTACATGCTGATTCTGATCGCGAAGATGGATTTCAATCGCATGGTTCGGTGATCAGAATTTTGGGCTATTACTTAAGAGTTATGATATTTATATTGCTTAGGAATAGATAACAACAAGGTTTTCATATGGATTGTAAGGATAAGTTTTTCCGCAAAGTTTTAAAATAAAAGAAAAAGGTTTTGATTTTATTTATTTTAAGTATCCTTACAATGGCATTTGTGAAAAGTTGTTGCTTATAAGATTCCATTGATAGCAATATTGGAAAAATGGATTTGATTCTTTCGGTTGTGGTAGTGTCTAATATTACCAAATAAGGAAAGATTCTCATCACCCAAGGTTCAATTGGACCGAAACTTGGAATCATGCAAGTTGTATAGTATGATGAATGAGAACTTTCAGCTTGGAAAATTAAGACTAATTCCTTATGTGAATAAGGAAAGGACTAAGGGATCGAGTACACATTCTTGTGCACTGGTCAAGTCCACCACAAAAGATCAAGAAGACTATTCGTCATGATTTACTTAAGTTCAGTAAATATGATTATACTTATAAGTTTAAGTATAAGTCTGTAGCATTGGAGAAGTTTCAATGTGAGACAGAACGAATAAGAAGAATCAAAGTATGGCAGAAAGATAAAAGTTTCTCAAATCTGAAAAGATGGGAGAGTACTTTAGTATCATGTTTATGATCATCTTAATGATTAAGATACCATATCACAATTGGTCCTCTAAAGTCATCTTAGTGCATTCTTATGACTAAGAAGAGGAGTCATGAATTGTTGAAATGGTTAAATCAAAAAGATGAGTCATACTTCGTTCCAAAACAATTCTTAGAGTCATACTCCAAGATTGTAACTTGAGTGACATATCTTAAAGAGGGTTTGTTAACACTAGTCAAATGTAAGAGTAAAAGGTTATCTACTCTTGTACATTTGAAATTGGTAAATTGTGATGTTTTGGATAAAACAGAGACCAACTTAGGCCAATTGTGTAAAGTGTTAGTCTTGATAAAGAATCTGCACTATCTCTTGAATATTTGACAAGGGAGTCTTATATGTCAAGAGGACAGTGGGAGTCTTAAAGCTCTTGAAAGTTTCAAGACTTAATCAAGAATAAAACCTAAAGTCCTTCACTAGCACACGACTTGAGGTTTATAACCTATCGTGTTGAAATTTTTGTGCCTATTCAAGTTGGCTTTGAATAGGAGTTCTGAGAGTTCTCAATTGGTTGCACAACTACTTGGAAGCAATGGCAGGCACCTGAGTTGCCAAATGGCAAGAATTTAAGATTGCACAAGTTTAATCAATATGAGTTTGGATTTGTCACTAACCTTGTCTTGTGATTATGGTTTTGACAAATCCACATGGATAAGAACACATACACTATTAAATCTAAGTGTCATAAGGTTTCTCTCCGATTCATGAAAATGATGGTGAGGAAACACTTTCACTAAGTAGATTTTAGCTAGATAGCAATTGTGATATTTGCATTCTCAAAGTCGTTAGTGGAGCGTGTGTGGTTTACCGGCACACTAACATGGACTTGTGAGAAGTGGCAAAGGTCTAAACAATTGAGACTATGATTACGACATCCCTTTTCATAGTTCTAAAATTGTTTAGACACACATGTGAGCTATCTAAGAGAGGTGTATGATTTTGATAAAGTTTTATCAAAACAATCTAGTATCAGAAATCTGAACTTTGGTAAGAAAGTCAGCTGATTTCTGAGTACAAGTCAAAGCTAGTGGGAGCATAAGTGTTATGCTAATAATCATCATGTTAGTGGGAGCATGATAATTATGACAAAGGTTGCAAGTTAGCAATGTTAATTATAGAAAACAAAAGTTTCAATTCGTGAGGTTGCAGGGGTTGAAAAAGTTGTTTTGCTATAATTAAGGGAGAGGAAATTATACTTCATTTCAATTCTAAAAGCTTAGATTGAGATTTTAATCGTATTTAATCAAGGATATATATATGAATTTCATGTTGGAATGGCTCAACATAAGGAAATTCTATATATGGGTCCATTATTTGCGTTCTAAAATTCGATTATGATTACGACATCCCTTTTCATAATCTAAATTTTGAGAACTTGGCAAATTGAAATGGAAATATTATAGCAAAAGACTGGTTTAGTCTTTATGTGAGACATCATGAATCGTGTCCCATATACTTCGGATATAGGATCGATTACATGTGCTATATTCATCCTTTCTAAAATTTTCCAAATGCCTGGGGCATTATGAAGGGAAAAGGTCTAGAATTGGATATGACTAAAATGATTAAGCAATTGTCGAGGATAATCTAAGGTTTACCAAAGATTGGTTGCTCAAGGACAGTTGGAAGTATAATGTTATTTCTGGAAGGACCATATTGACATAATCTGTAAGGAGGCAACTCTTGTTCAGAAGTGATAGTCAAAATGGAATATGGAAATGTTTCAAAGTTATTAATTATTCAATCTGTGTAAGATTAGGAAACTTAATGAAAGAAGGATGTTTCCAAGGAGCTGATCTCCTTTGGAATGCTCTGTAATGATTGTTGTCAAGTCTTTCTGACTTTGTGCATAATCATTAAGAGGATCAATGCATATAAGTTTAGAATCTAACAGATTTCAGTAAATGGCATGAATTTGGAATTCTTGCATTTGCAGTAAGGATTTGGGACTGTGAAAAGAGGATCATTGGAGTGATGTTCAATTGATCTATTTTACAAAGTAAAGATCATAGACAAACATAGTATGCATACTTGGTGTATGGCATGACTAGTGTTTAGAAAACATAGTGTACATACATGGAGCATGGGACAACTATTGTTTTAAATTCAAGTATAAAGTTGATAAAACCGAAACAATGAATAATGAGTAATCAGTATGGTGATAAATAAAAGTGTTTATTTATATTCATAGGGTTTGATACCATATTTGATTCATTTATTCTTGTGTTTCACTTTGCATGTTTTGACTTCCAGAATAACTAAGTCGCTCTTCCTGAATGATTAAGTTATTCAAACCATCCACAGTCGGTCATATGTTGGAAGTAGATATGAATCAAGACTGTCATGGGTTGGTTTGTAGAGGTCCAAGTTGATGGAAAAAGTGGTGCTACAACACTCATGAGTGCTCATAAGTTCTGAGTATTGGATTCAACCCGCGCTCATTTGAATCACTTCATGGATTTTATCACGAGTGATCATGAGACGATAATATCTTATATTCTTCAAACCTAGAGATATGAGTTGTTACTATGAGTTGGTTATACATTGATTGCACGAAAACGCATTGGTAACTCGATGTTATAAAACGTGCCTTTGTGTATGATTCAACAAGTAGTAGAACAAGCCATATGAGTCGAAGTTTATCCATTCCTTTTACCTTAGGGATAAAAGCGATATCTGTGGGCCCCTCGATGATTTAAAGATGATACATGTGAGTGCTTGGCCAAGCCAGGACTGATTTGATTTGTTCAATCAGTCAGTCATCATGAATCGGAAATCGGGAAACAACAAATGGACAGAGAGAATGATTGATAATCCATGTCTCAGTCCATATGATATCTAGAATGGAGGAATATATGATCCCTTATCTAATGGACAAGTCATTGATAAAGGTCAGAGTTCATCGACAAGGTCAGAGTTCGACATAAGCTTTTGAGAGCTACGATTGCTGATCGGTTCCTGAAGTCATACGCAATAATAGTTTTAGACTTATCCAAGTGGGAGACTGTTGGATTAATGTCTAAGTCCATAACTATAATTGGTAAGACTTGACCCGACCCGGCATGGTCCATTTGGGTTGCATGGCATCATGCATTTGGATAGACTATAATGAGAGAAATAACACTTAAGGTTGGTTAATATATTATAAGTTCTAATATATTAATAAGGTTATTTAATTAGTATTGATCAAGAATTAATTTGGAATTAATTAAGTGATCAAAAGGAGACTAATTAAATATATGGGTTGATTGTGTAAATCATTCATTCTTATATATGTGGGCTTGTGATCCAAGATTCCTTATGTTGGACTAAGTCCATGGGGTGATCCATGGATACTCCATGGAGGTTAAAATCCATGGAGCATAAGGAATGGGTAAAGTTATGAGTTACATGGTGTAACCCTAATAGCCACCATATAAAAGAATCCCATGGCTCAAGAAATCGTGCACTAATGTGTGAGTGTGAGGGCTAGACGATTTCAAGGAGTGTTCAAGTTTCTCTCAAGTTATTCCAAGTGTATTTGGTGTTGTGTGAACCATTTGAGGTGTCACACTTGGGGCACTAGGCACTCAAGCTTCATGAAGACATTCTACATCAAAGAGGTATGTATTCTATCTTGTTATATTTATTATTTTGTATGCTAGATTAGGATAATACCTTGGATGTTCATAATTGTATGTATAATAGAGAAAACATAGATCCAAGGTATTTAGGGTTGCATGTACACTTAGGAGTGTTATAATGCTCATAACCCAACACTTCAGTCTACTGAGGATGTGAGTTGGAGATCTTAGGGGTATCCTTTCCGATAGACTTGATTCTGATTCCCATGGGGGAGGTGTGCGTGATTGTGTTTATGGACTGGCTTAGTCGATTCGGTGCCATGATTGATTGTGAGGGTCAGCGAGTGGTAGTTCGAACCCCAAGTGGGGGAGAACTGATTGTATATGGCGAGGGCACCAGAGTGGGATTAGGGTTTTGTTCAGCTGCCAGGGCTCGACAGTATATTCAGCACGGGTGTGTGGGTTATCTAGCGTATGTGGTGGATACGTGGGTCAGGGATCAGACTCCAGTCACAGAGGTTCCAGTGGTTAGAGAGTTTGCTGACGTGTTCACGGAGGAGTTACCAGGGATACCTCCGGAGAGGCAGGTCGAGTTCCGGAACGACCTGGTGCCGGGTGCGGCCCCTATCGCCAAGGCGTCGTACCGACTGACGCCGCCCGAGATGCAGGAGCTGTCATCACAGCTGCAGGAACTGCTGGGCAAGCAATTCATTCGACCGGGCAGTTCTCCATGGGGAGCACCGATTCTCTTCTTCAAAAAGAAGGATGGTTCGCACTGGATGTGCATCGATTATAAGGAGTTGAACAAGTTGACGGTGAAGAACCGTTATCCACTCCCGAGGATAGATGATATCTTTGATCAGTTTCAGGGCGCATCTTGGTTTTCCAAGATAGACTTGAGGTCTGGGTATCATCAGGTCCGGTTCAGAGAGGAGGACGTGGAGAAGACCGCGGTTCGGACTCGTTATGGACATTACGATTTCATGGTGATGCTCTTTGGGCTCACCAACGCGCCAGCAGTATTTATGGACCTGATAAATCGGGTCTGTAGACTGATGCTTGATCGCTCGGTTACCGTGTTTATAGACGATATCTTGGTGTATTCCAAGACCCGAGAGCAGCACGGGGAGCACCTCAGAGAGTTATTGGGAGTTCTGAGACGAGAACGGTTGTATGCCAAGTTCTCAAAGTGTGAGTTTTGGTTACGAGAGGTCCAATTCCTTGGACATCTCGTTAACCAGGAGGGGATTTTGGTCGACCCGGCCAAACTCGACGCAGTCGTGCAGTGGGAGGTGCCGATCTCCTTCAGACATCAGGAGTTTTCTGGGATTAGCATGGTACTACCGGAGATTCATACGGGATTTCTCCAAGATTGCAGTACCCCTCACTCGTCTGACGAGGAAGGGGGTGGATTTTCAGTGGGGCCCTGAGCAGCAGAGGGCGTTTGAGACCCTCCGACAGCGGTTGTGCGAGGCTCCAGTATTGACTCTTCCAGAGGGAGTCGACGATTTTGTGGTGTTCTGTGATGCATCCATCTCAGGACTGGGGGCGGTCCTCATGCAGAGAGGACGGGTGATAGCCTACGCATCGCGGCAGCTGAAGCCGCATCAGACGAGATACCCTACACATGATTTGGAGTTGGGAGCGGTGGTATTCGCTCTCAAGATTTGGAGACATTACCTCTATGGGGTCCGTTGTACCATATACACGGATCACAAGAGCCTGAGACACATCATGGATTAGCCGAACCTGAACATGAGGCAACGCAGGTGGATGCATGTAGTCAAGGACTACAATTGCGAGATCCTTTACCACCTCGGTAAAGCAAATGTGGTGGCGGACGCTCTGAGCCGCAAGCCAGCTGGGTCTTCCACCCCAGCAGTATGTATGAGGATAGCGTTGGATTCTCCGCTTGTAAGTTTGATCAGAGATGCTCAGGTTGAGGGCATGCGACCGGAGAACTGGAAACTGGAGAGGATCAGGGGCGAGAACACTCAGTTTGTGCAGGATAGCCGGGGATTATTGACCTGATGCGGTCGGGTATGGGTTTCGATGTCTGGTGGGGTCAGACAGACAGTTATGGAGGAGGATCATAAGTATCACTTTTCTATTCACCCGGGGGCCACCAAGATGTACCAGGACTTGAGTTTGAGTTACTGGTGGCCGTGCATGAAGCGAGAAATCGCTTGGTACGTTGAGAGGTGCTTGACCTGCATGATGGTCAAGACCGAGCACCAGAGGCCGCATGGCAAGCTGCAGCCTCTGGAGATTCCCATGTGGAAATGGGAGCAGATCACGATGGGTTTCATCACCAAGCTGCCGAGGACGGCGAAGGGGTTTGATGCTATATGGGTCATCGTGGATCGATTGACCACGAGTGCCCATTTCTTGGCTATACGGGAGAGTTCATCGGCCGATAAGTTGGCCGACGTGTATGTCCGCGAGATCGTCGCTCGCCACGAGGTTCCGGTCTCCATTGTTTCCGACCGAGATGTTATATTTACCTCCCGATTCTGGCAGAAGTTCCATGAGGAACTGGGCACGCGGCTGCATTTTAGCACAACATATCATCCGCAGATCGACGATCAGAGCGAGCGGACCATTCAGACCCTCGAGGATTTGTTGAGGGCGTGTGTCATTGACTTCGGTAGGAGCTGGGATTCCCACCTACCCCTTGCAGAGTTTGCCTAAAACAACAACTATCATTCCAGCATTGGCGCCCCGTCTTTCGAGCCGTTGTATGGGCGGAGATGTCGCACCCCGGTTTGTTAGGGTGAGGTCGGACATAGGGTGATGGGACGGATAGAGGTAGTCTTGCAGACTACCGAGAAGATTCAGCAGACTAGGCAACGACTGCAGACCGCTCAGAGTCGGCAGAAGAATTACGCCGACAGACTCCAGTCTGAGTTAGAGTTCCAGGTCGGTGACATGGTACTCCTGAAGGTATCGCCCTGGAAGGGCGTGATCCGCTTTAGTAAGAGGGGAAAATTGGGTCCCCGATATATTGGGCCATTCAGGATCATTTCCAGGGTTGGCAAGGTAGCTTACATGCTAGAGCTTCCTGAGGAGCTCAGTCAGATCCACAACACTTTCCATGTTTCGCAATTGCGGAAGTGCATTCTGGATGAGGAGGCGGTAGTATCATTGGATGACATTCAGGTCGATGAGCGCTTGAATTATGTGGAGAGGCCCGTGTCCATTCTGGAAAGGAAGGAGAAGATTCTGCGGAACAAGGAGATACCTTTGGTGAAGGTACAGCGGGAGCACCGGAGAGGGTCCGAGTGGCCGTGGGAACCGGAGGCAGAGATGCGGGAGCACTATCCAGAGTTGTTCACCGCAGCGGACTTCGACGACGAAGTCTAGTTCAAGTTGGGGAGAATTGTAACGCCCCGACTCTCAGGTATTTTTTTTATGGCTTTAATATTATTAAATTGCAAGGTCTACTCGACGAGTTGGATACCCTGACTCGTTGAGTAGGAGCGGGTTTGGCCACGTGTTTAAGTGACCGACTCGCCGAGTCCAAGATAGGACTCGACGAGTAGGAGCTGGAGGATGAAACCCTAATTTACGGGGTTTTGCACCCTATTTAAAAGGTCCTTAGCCTCCCTTAGCCTCCCTTACAGCCTCTTGAGAGTCCAGCAAACCCTAATCCGTATGTGTGCTCCATTCTTGTGTATTTTAAGCTTTGGAAGGTGGATCTTAGTGAGATGAGCTTGAAGATCAAGTAGCTAGCAGCAAGGAACGTGGGTGGATCTGAAGTCTACCTTAGTTTAGCATCATTTGAAGGTATCAAGTCGTTGACTTGACCTTATTTCCTTCTAGATCTCATTTGGTTAAAGATTAGGGCTTTCTAGCATGTTAGGAAGCCATTCTTGGGTATGAGCTACGATCTGAAGTTGCAACTTCAGATCTGAACTCTTCTGGGTCTCTAAGTCCATAAAGTTTCTAGCTTTAGCAAGTGTAAACCCTTCCTTATGTGTTAAACCCCATTTCAAGCTTGGATTTGATATTCTAAGTCTTTATAGCCTTGCATGCACGTAAAGTTTGCAAGTTTACGTGATAAACATGCCTTGGGAAGCTTGATCTGCAATATGGAGCCTTAGAATGGCTTAAAAAGCATCTGAATGAAGAAAGGTCTGAAGGGACTCGGCGAGTTGCATGGCCAACTTGGCGAGTCCGATGAAGATTGTCGTGCAAGGACTTCTGCATGGACTCAGCGAGTCAGTAGGGTGACTCGGCGAGTCAACTAGGGTTTTCCCGACATTTGGACACACATGAACTCGGCGAGTTGCAGGGAAACTCGACGAGTCAATGAGGGATTTTGCGACTACTCGAGTTCTGGAAGGACTCGACGAGTCAGTGAACTGTACTCGATGAGTCGGGTCAACATGGACTGTTGACCTTGACCGTTGACTTTGACTTTGACCAAGGGTTGACTAGTTGACTTCTGGGCATTTTGGGAAAATTGGAAATTTATGAATATGGTTCTATGGTGAATATAGGTGGTGGAGTTTGTGGCGGTGATCTGAGAGTTTGAGCCCATCATTTCGAGTCGACAGTTGAGAGGTGAGTTATCCTCACTATACTCAAGGGTCTAAGGCACCAAGACCGGCCCTTTGGATGGTTATCTGGATATGTTATGCTAGTATGATCGGTTAGATCGGTATCCTGGTAGATAGGATAGTATTGTGTGTTATGTGATATGATCCGTTAGATCAGTGTGCTTGTCTATGGACTATTATGTGATTATCTGTTATATGTGCACATGTTTGTTTGGTGGTTGAGGCGTATCTGCTTTGTGCGAAAGCTAATAGACCTGGGCATTCCAACCTGTTGGTTGTGGGTCGTGTGTATTCCATCCCGAGGATGATTGGAATCATAGTATGTGGGCATTCCAACCTGTTGGTTGTGGGCCTGGGGTATTCCATCCCGAGGATGATTGAACCCATCGTATGTTGGCATTCCAACCGGATGGTTGAGGGCCTGGGGTATTCCAACCCGATGGTTGACTAGACCCATAGTATGCTGTTTATGATTATATATGTATTATTGTGGGTATGGGTATTTTGGGGGAACTCACTAAGCTCTCGGGCTTACAGTTTCAGTTTATTGTTTCAGGTACATCAGGGGATCGCGACAAGGCAAAGGCGTGATCGTACAATTCCTCACATTTTATGACTTTGTTTCTGGGATACTCTGATATGAAACTATTTTGAAAACAAATTGTAACAACTTAACGGTTTTAAATGTTTGAAAAAAAAATTAAATTGGCTTAAATTTTATGGGTGTTACACATTAGTCTAATAGGATACTTATACAAGATCATTGCTAAGATCTTTGCACGAAGAATAATGAAGGTCATGGGGAAGTGCATAGATGAAGTGCAATTTGCATATGTCGAAGGCAGGAACATTCTTGATGGGTCGTTGATAGTAAATGAACTATGTGCCTGGGCAAAAAAGTCGAAAAAGAAAATCTTGCTTTTCAAAGTTGACTTTGATAAAGCATTCGGCTCCATAAATTGGGGATTCCTTGACTCAAACCTAAAAATTATGAGATTTGGAGACAAATGGAGGGCATGGATCAAGGGTTGTCTTGAATCTGCCAAATCATCGGCCTTGGTTAACGGGAGCCTGACTAAGGAATTCTCAATCTCAAAGGGGGTCAGACAGGGGGTCCCGTTATCACCGTTCCTCTTCATCATAGCTATGGAGGGTTTAAGTGCAACCATGAGGGCTGCATGTGAGACAGGAGTCTTCCAAGGTTTAACACTACCAAACGGTGGACCAATGATTTCTCACTTACTATACGTTGACGATGAGCTGTTTGTAGGTGAATGGTCAAAAAGAAACATAAAAAACCTTGCCAGGTCCTGCATTGTTTTCATGCTTCCTCCGATCTCAAAGTAAATTTTGATAAATCCAAGGTTTTTGGTATTGGTGCTGATACGCAGGAAGTCTCAAGATGGGCCACAACTCTTGGCTGCAAACCATCCTCTCTCCCCTTCACTTACCTTGGGGTTCCAGTTGGGGTGAACATGAAATTAATTAAAAATTGGAAACCAATGATTGAGAGATTCCATAAAAAATTGTCCATATGGAAATCGAAAACCTTGTCGTTTGGTGGCAAATTAATGCTTGCTCAATCGGTCCTGGGTAATCTACCAACTTATTACCTCTCGATATTTGTGGCTCCGGAAAGGGTAATTGAGACGTTGGAACATATTCGTAGGAAGTTTTTATGGGGTGGAACAGACGGGAAAAGAAGCATACACTGGGTCTCCTGGGACAAATCACCGCCTCTAAAGACGTTGGCGGGCTTGGTGATGGTACAATCAAATCCCTAAACAGTTCCCTCATTATGAAGTGGTGGTGGAGACTGCGATTTGAGCCTACATCTCTTTGGTCCAAAGCCATACATAGCATGCATAATCTAAACAACAAACCCGACCACCGTTATGCAAGCAAATATATACCAGGTGTGTGGAGAAATATCGCGAGCATCGGAAAGTACCTTCAAAATAAAGGTATTCCAACTGAAATAATGTTATACAAACAACCATGTCCAACCGGTGAAACGTGGAAGTGTAATCTCACTGATGACGGATCCTTTACAGTGAAAGTTCTCCGGAAAAAGTTGGACTTCAACCCCACTCTAAGTATGGGACAATTTACATGGTTGAAGGAGATCCCAACTAAAATTAACTGTTTCATTTGGAGGGCTAAAATGGGCAAAATACCTTCAGCTATGGGCCTTTTATCTAGAGGGGTAGCTTTGAAAAATTCATTATGCAGCCACTGTGAAGAAGCCGCGGAATGTGTAGATCACGCATTGGTTGGGTGTAGATATGCGAATACGGTTATTCAAAGGGTTTTAAAATGGAAGAAGGTTGCTCACGGGAATCTGTTACGTCACGCTCTGGAGCATATGAAAAGTAAGGAATAATAGAATTTTCAATAAAAACCGGCTTCTCACTTTCAATTGTATGGACACCATCAAATCCACAACATATATGTGGATCAAAAACAGGGGAAAAACATGAGTATTGATTGGTCAACATGGTGTAAATCTCATTTTCTTTGTCTCTAATTTGTAATCTTACTATTTGTACTTTGTTATTTCCCCTCCTCTAGTCATTTGCTAGAGGTTGGTCTTATTAACATGGTGTAAATCTCCTTTTCTTTGTCTCTAATTTATAATCTTACTATTTGTACTTTGTTATTTCCCCTCCTCTAGTCATTTGCTAGAGGTTGGTCTTATTAATATATTCGTCGGTTCAAAAATATATATATAATCTGCCATTAATAACTTTGAAGTAAATAATCAATGCATTGGAACTAAAAAGTAGCCATTAACATCATAGATGTAATGGTTTTGAAGTCGATTGATTACAAAATAATAAAAGTTTAAATTTTATTTAATACACATTTCGGGTGGTTATCATTCCTCATCCAGCAACCACATTTACATTATAAGTAATTTGTTTGTAGCGGATTTTAAAATAAAAATAAAAATAGGTGTTGGAAAGTGATTGTAAAAAAAAAAGATGTTGCTTGGGGGTGTGGAGAGGGGAGGATCAAACACGAACTTATTGAAATGAAGAGTATTCTTGTTCTTGCTAATATTTATCAGGTTGGGATATTTGATTTTTTAGTAATAGTTTAAATAAAATGATATATATTAACATAATATTTAGATAACCGGTTAAAACTCGATTTATTTTTTATTTTTTATTATTATTTTTTTTGTTTCTTTTTTTGGGCTGTATGATTACATACCTTGTATCCTTTTAAAGCCGGCCCTTAGCTAAGGACCCAAGCCATGAGCTCTTTTGCCATAGAACAAGTGAAACAATGATGATCGATAGACTCCATACCATTGTCACAATACAGACTCGTAACAGAAGGAATATCCAAGCCTATAAAGAATCAACTTAGTTAAATGCTTTATTTTATGCATAGAATATTAGAACTCTATAAACAATGGTTTTTAACATACAAACTCCATTTTGATTTTTCCCGACTTACAAACATGAGATATTATTATTTTGTATTTAAAACATACGAAACGGACACATAATAAAAGGAATATTCAAGCCTATAAAGACTCAACTTAGTTAAATGCTACATTTTATGCATAGAATATTAGAACTCTATAAATTTAATGTACAAACTCCATTTTGATTTTTTCCGACTTACAAACATGAGATATTAATGTTTTGTATTTAAAACATACAAAACGGACACGTAATATAAGGAATATCCAAGTCTATAAAGACTTAACTTAATTAAATGCTATATTTTATATCTATTATAATAAATGAAAGTTTTTTTTGCCACTTGTCACATTCTCATTTAATTTGTCAAATGTCATTTTGTGGTTATTTTGATTTAATTTTTATTCCACATGTCATTTTATGGTTTTTCTATTTTATTAATTCCACATAATATTTAAATACAATAATAAATGCATCTTAATTTCCTTAACGAATTTTCCTTTTAATTTTAATATTACGAAATTAAAGCTTCATTAATTTCATTTATTTATTTTTCTAAATTATTTGTTTAAATTTAGAGAAAAAATACTTTAATTTTTATAATTCAATATTTTTTTATTTTTCTTATAAATTCAAACTTCTCAAATGTTTAAAATTTTATATTTAGTTTTTTTTCTTTTAAATAAACTCATGTAATACATGGATCTCATATCTAGTATAGAATATTAGAACTATACGAACAACGATTTTTAATATACAAACTCTATTTTAATTTTTCCCAACTTACAAACTAGAGATATTAATGTTTTATATTTAAATCATACATGATAACATGATATGGCGCCAATACATAAATTTTACACTCTCACAAGTGTGGAAATTTGCTCAATTTTTTTGCTATCAAAATATTCCAACTCCTTTAGAGCCAAATCCCTCCATTTCTCTGCTATTTGCATTTTACTCCCTTCATTTCTATCCATTTCACTTAACAGTCCTTGTATTTTACCAGCAATGGATCCATATCTTCTCAACTTTTCAATCTCATCGTGGCTCCCACCACCTAATATAGCTCCGCAGGCGGCCCCACATCCATGGAGACAGCGTCGTGTTTGACCACTCAATTGGTCAAATTCAACGTCGGAAACTTGACCGGCGACCATCCCTTGTGAACCGACGGCTCGTGTAATCTCTGTGATCACTTTCAGAATATCGTCGGAGTTATCACCGGCTGGATCCATGGACCCCGCAAGTAACTCGAATCCAAACGGCAGAATTCCATCTCCGGTGAGAAGCTCGACATTGGGGCCAAATCTGTGCGAAATTTTGGGTTCTGTCTCTGGATTGGACTGGAGACTGTTTGATAACATGAGATGATCATGGGTGTATATAGCAGCATGCATGAGGTGAATTGCCGACGCTGCTACAATTGCATCTTCCCGATTGCCACCGACAAGCTCACACGCGGCGACGCACAACGCAGATGCGGTGGTTTTGGGTGCCGCAAATGTCAAGTGGTGCATCGGCTCGAAAACGGAAATGGGCTCACGGATGGGGATGACTTTTTTCAGGTGGGAGTCGATATCGGAATGTATGGAATCCCAGTAAGATAGGTTTTGGGCCACACCGGAGATTATCGTAGGTCTAAGGTAAGCCGACGGTGTCGGCGAGGTAAATGGACGGCTTAGATTTGTTCCGGTGAACGGAATACGAACGCCGGCCATTATTAAAACTGGAGTTACAGAGAAAGCAAAAGCATGTAAAAATGGAGATCCATGGATGAGAATGAGATATATAAATATTCAGCATCTCTGATAAGCAACGTACAAGGCTGCTAAAACGGTATCGTTTTGGATAAGACTTACAATTTGGAAAAGAATAATAATTTGCTACTTCCCTAACACAAATAAATTAGTCACGAGGAACACGCTAGTACGAATCTAATCGTCCAAAGTTGATAATCATTGTAGATTTGTAGATGAGTGATTTAAAAATAATACATTAAAATAATATTTACTTGCCAGGAACGTGGAACTGACTATCGAGATTCAAAATTTTTGATTATTTAATTGAAAAAAATTCAAAAAATCTGTAGTAGAATTATTAATAATTTATATTTAAAATAATCTGAAAAAATCATTGAAATTTGGCTCTATTAACGTAAAAGTCAGATTTTTTTTAGCAATTATTTAAGCTAAAAAACCGATAAAAACTTGCAAAATAACATTTGTATCCGGTTAATGCCAGTTTTCAGGGCAAATTGTAAATAAATAATCATAAATGATTTTTTCGTTAATAAGGTTAAAGTCAATGAAATGATATTATTTCATTTTTTTTCAGTCAGTATATTTTTTCAGAGAAAATGACACAATAACCCAACAATGTATTTCGATTTTGCCCATTCAACCCCTTAACTTATTTGTATGCTTTATGAGAGAATAAATTTATTTTTGTCGAGTCTAATTAGTGACTTTAGACAAAATGAAGAGGTAACCGAGTTACTCATTTGTCACATAGACACTTGTTGATTTATTTTCCCATAACCAAACTTTAAAAAGTCTAAAATTTCTTCGGGCTCCTTTTTCTCTCTCAATTCTCACTCTAATTATCCAATCAATTCTCATCCTAATTATCCAACAAACCTCGTAAATAGCTTGCCCCCAAAAACCATAATTCCAAAAAGTTTAACAACATTACTACCCCTCGTCTACAATCTATTTTCCTCGTCTTCAGTGGCCAAGCCACCACATACACTCGCCTACCTCCCAGAGACGATGAATTCTCCGATTCCTTTACAGAGATTAAACTCTCCGGTTTGGCAGCACCGACACATAAACAGAAGGAGCCTTCATCTGGTAGTAAAGATAAGATAAATGATAATGTAAAATTAATTAGCGACAAAGAGGATTTGCGGTTTGATTATGGGAATTTGAGTTATATGAGGTAAATTCCAATGATGAAATGGACAACGACGAGTTTGAGGAAGACAAATTAATATTTGAAAAACAAAAGGGAAAATCTTCCTTTCTCCCACCTCATTCAGGCTACAGATATTCCTTTCTTCCTTTGATCCATCGGGTGAAAGAAAGGCTTTGTTTAGAAATTTGAACTGTTGAAAACCTAGATGAGGTAAGTTTCCAGTTCCATAAGCTTCTTCTTCCATGGATATTTATGAAGATGGAGTTTTCCGATTATGAAACTCTCTAACTACTGACCTCTTAGCCTTTTCATCTTTCTTATCATTCCAAACCACTTCCCTCCTTCGCCCCGTCGTACCGTCTACACCATCGCTGCAAACCACCCATCGGTTTCACCTTGATCTCCAACTAGAATTAGACCATCTTCGAACCACCTGCGTCGACGACCTTCGAGCACTACCCTCCAGTTCAATTTTTGACTTCAAAATCGAGTTTCAAGAAATAAGAAGAGGAAATGGGTGGTTGAGTTTTTGGTTCTTGGCATCTAAAGTTAGTTATGGTGACTAAAAAGACAGATCAAAAATAAGTTTATTCCCTCATAAAGCACGCAAATAAGTTAAGAGAATGAATAGGTAAAATCGAAATACATTATTGAGATAATGTGACATTTCCCCTTTTTATATGCATTTACTCACCTTTATTTTTTTCATTTTGTTTGGGCTTCTTTCTCGGCTAGCTTTGTTATGTATTTAATCTGCATCCCCTTTGTATCTTTTTGAATCTCTTCAATATATTGAAATTTATATCACAATAAGATTTTATCATGGTATCAAAGCAGTGAAAAAGATCCGCTGATAAACCACAAAGAAAACTTTTCACAATGACTGGTGAATCTGGAAATAGACGCATGGAAGGAGGTAGTCTCTGATCATAATTCCCCATACTATCTTCATCCCTTAGACTACCCAAGACAACTACACGTAAACAACACATTGACCGATGACAACTATGCCGATTGATCCCAAGAAATGCATAATTTCTTGATCGACAAGAACAAGATTGGTTTCATAGATGGAACCATTAAGAAACCAGAAAAGAATGCATCGAACTTCATGTCATGGATGATATGTGATGCAATAATTAAGGGATGGTTAACTACCGTAATGGAAAAAGAAATCATATCAAGCGTTAAATATGCCTCGACGTCCAAACAAATCTGGAATGATCTTAAGGAACGTTTCAAAAAATACAGTGCACCCAGAGGCCAGAGAATACGAGTTAAAACATACATTTGTGATAACCAAGAATGAGTGGGCATTTGTTTCGTCATATTATACAAAGCTTCGTTTAATTTGGGACGAAGTTTAATCCATCCTACCAGTCCCAAAGTGTAACTACAGTGGGTATATGATACACAATTTATATACTAGTTTTTAATTTATAAACCAAACTCTCTAAGCTAGCTAAATGCGATAGGAAGTGTACCTAATCAAATAATAATATAGTAAGAAAGTAGGGTGTCGATGTGACAACCCGAAACTTTCCCGTTTCCGTTTCGTAATTTCCGTTAATAAAATTTCGAATTCATTAACTTTTCCGTCGAAATTTTTGGTTTAGAAAATAATCTAGTTATATTTAATTAAATTATTTACGAGTCGGAACCAAAATCGCACGGAAACCCGTTTATTTCGAAAAAAATCAAGCATTTTCGGTCTAGATGAGATTACGACCGTAAACGTGTTTACGGCCGTAAACCTGTTTACGACCGTAAACCTGTTTACGGTCAGTAACGAGTGGACCTCCACAACACCCCTATAAATACGATGCCTCCACCTTCATTAGAACATTTCTGGCTAAAAAATCTCTCTTTCTCTCTCTAAGAACCTTAACCGTAAACACTCAAAATGCCTTCAAACTTCGGAAATCATCGAGAAACCACGTTTGGGTCGCTTTGGAACGTCTCAGGGCACTCATCTCTTCGAAATCAGCAATCAGAACCACTTTTCTTGAGTTTACGGTCCACCTTCAAGAACCGTAAACCCTGTTCTTGAGTTTACGGTCCAACCTTCAGAAACCGTAAACTCTGTTCTTGAGTTTACGGTCCAGCCTTCAGAAACCGTAAAGTCTGTTCTTGAGTTTACGGTCCAAGCCTTCAAGAACCGTAAACTCCTCTTCGACCGTAAACACCTTTTAAGTGGTGTTTTTGACTGAAAACTCACCCTCTTTGATTCGATCAAGTCCCGGTAACATTCCTCAACCGAATACAAGTGTTCTTATGACACTTTATTTATCAAAATCGCTAATTTAGATACATATATGTATTTATTTGATAATAGGATTTCGTTAAGTGTCGTGCAACAACTCGAGGATCTTCATTTTCAGTCAACGATTTCACGCAACAACTGTGAGTTCATACCCCTACATTTTTCCATATTTTCAATGTTTTCAGGGGGGAATACAAGCTAAACACAAATGTTTTCAAAACTCATGCAAATCTCATACTTTAACCCTTTTGTACTGTGTTGAGCATAAGGGACGTTTTCACAAAAATTTGCATAGTTTTCCGGACACGCTATTCACTATTCATGCAAACTCTAATCGGTATAGTTTGGCATTTTTCTAAACATCACGAGTACATAAATTTTCACTATTAAACATATGCACTAAGACAGAAATAGTTTACAGTTACATCACCACTTTATCATGGTTTTTCATAACTGTAATTATCATTATATACGGTATACATACGGATTTTCACTACGGTAGAACGCTACTTACCATCCTCTTCTTCCTGATTGTTTCTAGAACAAGATGCCTCCTCGACCAAGACCCATCAGAAGGAACAACGACACTCCGCCACCACCACCACCTCCTCAGTTCGACCCTGTCATGTTTCAGGCTACAGTTACAGCCGCCGTGACTGCAGCAATGGCACAAGTGAATGCTGGTGGGGCTGGAGGTGGAACCGACCCACAGAGACAAGATGGAAGTCAGGGACATCAAAAGGAGTGTTCCTACAAGGACTTCATGACTGCGAAACCCAAGTCCTTCGACGGAAATGGAGGTGTCATCGCCCTAACTCGATGGTTCGAGAAGATCGAATCCATTTTCGAAATTTGCGTTTGTTCTGAAGCAAACAAGGTGAAGTTCGCCGCCTGCACCTTCACCGACAGAGCCATGACCTGGTGGAATGGTCGAGTCAAAACCCTAACCCTGCCAGTGGCTAATGCCATGGGTTGGGAAAGACTGAAGGAGCTCATGCTCGCGGAGTACTGCCCGAGGGGCGAAGTGCAAAAGTTGGAGCACGAACTCTAGAACTTGAAGATGAAGGGTTCTGACATCGCTGCCTACACCGCTAGATTCTGCGATCTGGCTCTCCTCTGTCCGGGAATGGTCACCCCGGAAAGCAAGAAAATTGAAAGGTACATCTGGGGACTGACACAACCAACAAAAGGAAATGTCTTGGCTGCGAGGCCGACCATATTTGAAAGTGCTAAGGATCTGGCACAGACTCTGATCGATCATGGTATCGATCTGGATGAAGTGGCAGCTGTCTCTGAACCACAAAAGGAAAGCGGTGGGAAGAAGAAGAAGTTTGGTAACAAACGAAAGGGCCAGTCTTCGCAGGAGCCCTCCAAGAAACAATAAATAGTGGCAGTTCATGCTGTTACTGCTCCTGCTGCCGCTCCCACTGCTGTTCCAACCACCCAATCTCCTACCGGTGGTTATGCTGCAAAACTACCTCTGTGCAACAAGTGTAACTCATCACGGACCCTGCCGTGAGCTGAATTGCAACAACTGTGGAAGGAAGGGACACACAGTTCGATACTGCAAGACACCGACTCAACCAACCAACCAGGCACCGGGAGCGGGCGCTGGTCAAACTTGTTATGGATGTGGAGAGACTGGGCACTTCAGGAGAAACTGCCCCAAGGCAACAACTGGTGGCAATACAGGGAGAGTTCTGGTGATGGGCCAGGAGGAAGCAGTTGCTGATCCTACCGTTGTTACGGGTACGTTCCTCCTTGACATCTCTTATGCATGCATTCTCTTCGATTCTGGTGCGGAGAGGAGTTTTGTTAGTCATACATTCAAGCATCTAATCAAATGTAAATACCAACCTCTAACCGAAACATTTACCGTCGAGATGGCTAACGGAAAGAAGGAGAGCACTAACGACATATTCATAGGCTGTACTCTTACCCTAGACAATTATTCTTTTCCTATCGATCTTATGCCTGTGTCCATCAAAAGTTTCGACGTCATTATCGGCATGGACTGGTTAAGCTCCAATCGTGCTGATATTCTTTGCTTCGAGAAGGCTATCCGTCTCAATCTTCCCTCTGGCGAAGCCCTCATGATTTACGGAGATAAGCCTAGCTCGAACCTCCGTATCATTTCATGCATCAAAGCTCGGAGGTATCTGCGAAAGGAGTGCCATGCATTTCTAGCTCACGTGTTAGACGTGACGCAAGGAGTTAAAGACCTCGAGAGCATCCCCGAAGTCTGTAACTTTCCTGATGTTTTTCCTAAAGATCTCCCAGGAATCCCCCCCCGAACGCCAAGTCGAGTTTCGTATCGACTTGATCCCCGGAGCTACTCCCGTAGCTAAGTCCCCTTACCGTTTAGCACTAGCAGAAATGCAAGAATTGTCCAGTCAGCTCAATGAGCTGATCAGTAAGGGATTCATAAGGCCGAGTTCCTCACCCTGGGGAGCTCCGATCTTATTTGTGAAAAAGAAAGATGGATCCTTTCGGATGTGCATTGACTACCGAGAGCTGAATAAGCTGACTATCAAGAACCGATATCCCTTACCCAGAATCGACGATCTCTTCGACCAACTTCAGGGAGCCAGTTATTTCTCAAAGATCGATCTGAGATCAGGGTACCATCAGTTGCGAGTTCATGAGAATGATGTGCCCAAAACAACATTCCGAACTCGCTATGGACACTATGAGTTTGTAGTAATGCCCTTTGGTCTAACCAACGCACCGACAGTATTCATGGACTTGATGAATCGGGTGTGCCGCCCTTTCTTAGACAAGTTCGTGATTGTGTTCATCGACGATATACTTGTCTATTTGCGGAGTGAGGATGACCATAAACAGCACTTAAGGCAGGTGTTGGAAACATTAAGGGTAGAAAAGCTATACGCGAAATTTTCGAAGTGCGAATTCTGGATCAGGAAGGTGAATTTCCTTGGACACGTGATTAGCAAGGAAGGAATACACGTGGACCCTTCCAAGATCAAGGCGATTGAGAACTGGTCTGCACCGAAGACACCTACAGAAATCCGGCAATTCTTGGGTCTCGCGGGCTATATCGCAGATTCATCCAGAACTTCTCCAGAATCGCTAAGCCCTTAACTACCCTGACGCAAAAAGGGGTAACCTTTAATTGGGGAGTCAAGCAAGACACTGCGTTTCAAACATTGAAGCAGGCCCTGTGCAGCGCACCTATCTTGTCCCTGCCCGAAGGGACAGAAGACTTCGTGGTCTACTGCGATGCATCCAATCAGGGCCTAGGGTGTGTGCTCATGCAGAGAGGAAAGGTCATCGCGTATGCCTCGAGACAACTGAAAGTACACGAAGTCAACTACACAACGCACGACCTGGAGTTGGGAGCGGTGGTCTTCGCATTGAAGATATGGAGACATTATCTCTACGGAACCAAGTGCACTATCTTCACTGACCATAAAAGCCTACAACACATTTTCGATCAGAAGGAGCTGAACATGCGACAACGGCGTTGGGTCGAGCTACTCAGCGATTACGAGTGCGAAATCCGCTACCATCCCAGCAAGGCCAATGTGGTAGCAGACGCCCTCAGTCGAAAGAAGTATTCAGGACGTAAGGTGAAGGCACTAACAATAACCATCCATTCCCATCTATCCGCGCAAATCAAGGAGGCTCAGCTGTAAGCCTTAAAACCAGAGAACATGCCGGGTGAAGCCTTGAGGGGAATGGAAAAGAATCTGGAAATCAAGGGAGACGGAGCCTATTATTTCATGGACCGGATCTGGACCCCAAAGTTCGGTGGTTACAGAGAAGTGGTCATGAACGAAGCTCACAAGACGAAATACTCCGTTCACCCAGGTTCGGACAAGATGTACTTGGATCTCAAACAACTCTATTGGTGGCCAAACATGAAAGCAGAGATCGCTACCTTCGTGGGCAAGTGCCTGACTTGCTCCAAGGTGAAGGTCGAATATCAGAAGCCCTCGGGTCTACTTCAACAACCGGAAATACCTGAGTGGAAGTGGGAAAGGATAACCATGGATTTTATCACCAAGTTACCCAGATCTCCGAGTGGGCACGATGCTATCTGGGTAATTCTCGATCGATTGACAAAATCCGCCCACTTCCTACCAATCAAAGAAAACTTCAAGATGGAGAGACTCACCCGAATCTACATTCAAGAGATAGTTCGCCTTCATGGGGTACCTGCATCTATTATCTCCGACCGAGATAGCAGGTTTACCTCGAGATTCTGGCAATCACTACAGAAGGCTCTTGGAACTAAATTGGATATGAGCACGGCTTATCATCCGCAGACTGATGGACAGAGTGAGGGAACGATTCAGACCTTGGAAGACATGTTG
Source organism: Lactuca virosa (assembly GCF_052849685.1). NCBI lineage: Eukaryota > Viridiplantae > Streptophyta > Magnoliopsida > Asterales > Asteraceae > Lactuca > Lactuca virosa. The sequence continues at coordinate 213,391,900 of NC_136434.1, forward strand.
AGAGCCTGCGTTATCGATTTCGGCGCATCATGGGACACTCATCTTCCTTTGGTTGAATTTTCCTACAACAACAGCTACCATACCAGCATCAAGGCTGCGCCGTTTGAAGCCCTCTATGGCCGTAAGTGCAGATCCCCTCTGTGCTGGGCTGAGGTGGGTGACACGCAGCTAGCCAGGGGTCAAGCCCCCGACAGCACTCTCACTGGTCCTGAAATTATCCGAGAGACAACCGAAAATATTGTGCAAATCCGAGAACGACTGAAGCCTCACGAGATAGACAAAAGAGCTACGCCGATAAGAGACGAAAACCCTTGGAGTTCCAGGTTGGTGACCGCGTCCTTCTGAAGGTCTCACCCTGGAAAGGAATGATACGTTTTGGGAAGCGTGGAAAGCTAAACCCAAGGTACATTGGACCGTTCGAAATCCTTGCTAGAATCGGTCCAGTAGCATACAAACTTCAGTTACCCCGAGAGCTCAGCAACATCCATCCTGTTTTCCACGTATCGAACCTAAAGAAGTGTCTGTCCGATGAGACACTTGTGATTCCTATCGACAAGATTGAAATCAACGAGAACCTCAACTTCGTGGAAGAACCGGTCGAAATCATGGACAGAGAGATCAAACGAACGAAACAAAGTCGCATCCTAATAGTGAAGGTTCGTTGGAATGCCAAGCGGGGACCTGAATTTACTTGGGAGCACGAAGATCAGATGAAACAGAAGTATCCGCATCTCTTTCCTAATCCATGATTTGTATTCTAGGTTCGAATTTCGGGACGAAATTTCCTCTAACGGGGGGATGATGTGACAACCCGAAACTTTCCCGTTTCCGTTTCGTGATTTCCGTTAATAAAATTTCAAATTCATTAACTTTTCCGTCGAAATTTTTGGTTTAGAAAATAATCTAGTTATATTTAATTAAATTATTTACGAGTCGGAACCAAAATCACACGGAAACCCGTTTATTTCGAAAAAAATCAAGCATTTTCGGTCTAGATGAGATTACGACCGTAAACGTGTTTACGGCCGTAAACCTGTTTACGACCGTAAACCTGTTTACGGTCAGTAACGAGTGGACCTCCACAACACCCCTATAAATACGATGCCTCCACCTTCATTAGAACATTTCTGGCCAAAAAATCTCTCTTTCTCTCTCTAAGAACCTTAACCGTAAACACTCAAAACGCCTTCAAACTTCGGAAATCATCGAGAAACCACGTTTGGGTCGCTTTGGAACGTCTCAGGGCACTCATCTCTTCGAAATCAGCAATCAGAACCACTTTTCTTGAGTTTACGGTCCACCTTCAAGAACCGTAAACCCTGTTCTTGAGTTTACGGTCCAACCTTCAGAAACCGTAAACTCTGTTCTTGAGTTTACGGTCCAGCCTTCAGAAACCGTAAACTCTGTTCTTGAGTTTACGGTCCAAGCCTTCAAGAACCGTAAACTCCTCTTCGACCGTAAACACCTTTTAAGTGGTGTTTTTGACTGAAAACTCACCCTCTTTGATTCGATCAAGTCCCGGTAACATTCCTCAACCGAATACAAGTGTTCTTATGACACTTTATTTATCGAAATCGTTAATTTAGATACATATATGTATTTATTTGATAATAGGATTTCGTTAAGTGTCGTGCAACAACTCGAGGATCTTCATTTTCAGTCAACGATTTCACGCAACAACTGTGAGTTCATACCCCTACATTTTTCCATATTTTCAATGTTTTCAGGGGGGGGGGGGGGAATACAAGCTAAACACAAATGTTTTCAAAACTCATGCAAATCTCATACTTTAACCCTTTTGTACTGTGTTGAGCATAAGGGACGTTTTCATAAAAATTTGCATAGTTTTCCGGACACGCTATTCACTATTCATGCAAACTCTAATCGGTATAGTTTGGCATTTTTCTAAACATCACGAGTACAAAAATTTTCACTATTAAACATATGCACTAAGACAGAAATAGTTTACAGTTACATCACCACTTTATCATGTTTTTTCATAACTGTAATTATCATTATATACGGTATACATACAGATTTTCACTACGGTAGAACACTACTACACTACATGTAAACTAGATTGTACGATACTGTGAGGCGCTACTTCACTACTGTACCCTTAGGTGTACAGGGATAAATCCTACCACTGTATAACCAGAGTCTCCTGGAAGGAGAGCGTGAGATTTGTGAATAGATCTATTCGGGACTGACAATCCCACATCTGGACTGCTAGCTACATTTAGGCGGGCACGCCTGAGATGTACAAATGTCATTTAACTCGATGCCTGAAGAATGTTGGAAAGGTCACTAGTCACATCAAGCATGGTTATACGACTCACATTATGTAGAAATCACCTTTAGTTTACAACTTAGCACTCTTCAACAGTTTTATTTTTACTAAATAGAACTGATACACACTACGTATACTGGCTAAAGCCAGGGTTTTCAAACAGAACCGATTATGCAATGGTTTCACATACAAAATACTTACACTTCATGATTAGTTTTAGCTAGTCACATGAGGTAGTATTTTCGCATATCACTACAGTTTTCAGTAACGAACATTCATGGTTTTATACGAAATCGATAACGCTACCTTTTCATTAAAGAAAATATCGGATTTTCTTGGAAACATACAGAAATTCATGGTTTATTACAGAACTGGTAACACTACATTCTCGCTAAGGAAAACATCGGATATTCTTGAAACTATACAAATATTTTCCGAACTCATCAACGATTTTCACTACAAACTACCGCTTATGAACTCACCAGCCTTATGCTGATACTCTTTTAAACTGCTTGTATTCTCAGGAAATCAGTAGACAGGTACCCGCTAGGTTTTTGAAGAGTTGAAGCAATAAGAGTCTAATGTTTATATTCATACAAGTTATATGATGTAATTCAAACAAGTTTCAGAACTGATGTAAACATTTTTATTTTAGTATGCATTGTACTGGTTGTGTTGCTATGATTGCTATTATTCATTGGTTGTGATGCTACACATGACGTCCTCCGCCCCGAAACGTTTCCGCCATCGGTTTCGGGGTGTGACAGTCGAACACAAGGGGAACGGAAATGATTAAAAAGCTAATTTATCTACTAAAAGCTAACTAATTTAAAAGCAATTAAAGAGAGATTTTTCTCTGGTTTTACAAGTCCAACTTACTTAAAAACCATTATCACCAAAAACAACTTTAACTAACAAAAAGAAATCCAAATTTGGTTGTAAAGAAAGATATTAAAGAGACTTCCATTTAGATACGATTCACGCTACTCCTATGGTTGATTTCTTGGAAAGTGCAATGGGTTAAGTTGTTGTTGCTTACCGATTCCTAAGGTGATTAAACTTTATGATCAAAAGAATTATCCTTTAGTAAAACGAGTTCATCTATTCATTAATCAGGTGGACAAATAAACAAGAATACTAGTGTTAAGTTCGAGTTATGCTAGACTTGAACTAATGATTGATATTAATGGATAGTAACATCAATTCAATAGATGACTGATCATCACATATTAACTTCCACATTAATTTACCCACTTATCTATTTAACCATATGTTTATGATCAAAAAACTAGTCTTATAACTTTGATGATCACAAATTTATAAGATACAAGTTTACCAAATAAAAATGATCATCCAATTCAGTAAAACTCAATAATAAACAGAAAAGTAGTTATCATGAACACAAAAGGGTCTATAACATGCTATCATAACAAATAAGCAACAAGCAACCATCCAAAATCCAATAAATCAACACATAGTCATAATGATCCTCTACTCTAAACAAAAGTTAGGGTTTTTAGCCCATGATAACTGAAACAAACAATCGAAATCGAAGTTTACTTTGCAAAACATGATTAATAACAAAGTAAAAGAAAGGTTTAGAAGTGTTATTGCCTTAATTCTCTTCAAAAAGTAAACTTCAAAATCAGATCTCCTTCTGTCTTCCAGTACATCTCTGGCCTCCAAAAGTTGAAAATAACTTAAAGCATAGGGCATTGGTAATTAAGTAATCTTCAATGAGGAAGGTAGTGTCATTTCGAACAAAGAAACAAAAGAAGTCTTGTTTAAGTCTAAGAGGAAAGGTGATATGTTCACACTAGACATCTAGCCAATCGTTAGTGTTCCCTTTGTTTTCTTACTTTCGAAGGCTTCATCTGAACTAAGCTGGTTGTGGCATCGAAGACTCTCCCATCTGAACTTCAAAAATCTTAACAAATTGGTTTCACATGAACTTGTACATGGTCTTCATGTTTTAAATTTTGATAATGATTCGTTATGTGCAGCTTGTGAACAAGGAAAGCAACACCGTCAAGGTCATCCCATCGTGATTGATTCCAAAATCATCGAACCACTGGAACTTCTTCATATTAACCTTTGTGAACCTTCAACTGTTGAGATTCTCAACAAGAAGAGGTACATCTTGGTCATTGTCGATGATTTTTCAAGGTTCACTTGGGTTTACTTTCTTCGTCAGAAGTTTGAAACTGCCCAAGTAGTGATTGATTTTATCAAAAACATTGAGCTCAGTCTAAGAAAGAAAGTTCGAAAGATCAAAAGCGATAATGGCTCAGAATTGAAGAAACATGGTCTTGATTCATTTTTGGCTGAACTAGGGATTACACATAATTTTTCATCTCCTTACACACCACAAAAAATGTTTTTGTCGAAAGGAGAAACAAATCTCTATGTGAAGCAGCAAGGACGATCCTCACCTATGCGAATCTACCTCAATATCTCTGGGCAGAAGCAGTATCGAAAACGTGTTTCACTCAAAACTGATCTTTTATTCATCATCGTTTTAATATCACCCTGTATGAAATCAGTAACAATCAAAAACCAAATGTGAAAGTTTTCCATGTTTTTTGTTGTAGGATCTTCATAATGAATCTAAAAGATAACCTTTCGAAAATTCAGTCCAAAGCCGACGAAGGAATATTCTTGGGATATTCACACAACTATGTTGCATATAGGGTGTTGAATAAGCGAACAAGAAAGATTGAAGAAACTTTCAATCTAACTTTCGATGATTACTATGTCAAACATGTCGAAACAAATTTTGAACATAAGCCTATCATTCCAGAAACAAATGTTGAGTCAGCAATTGCTAATTCTTTTGATTTTGATTATGACTTAATTTTTGGTGTTCCTGACAGGGCAATAGATGCAGAAGTTCATGCTGATGATAATCGTATACCTGAAGCATCGAAACATTCTGATGATCCGACAGTAGCTCGGGACGATGATGATTCACATTCTACCTCAAACTCTCAAGTGCATATCGAATGTCATCCAGTGTTGCAAGGTGATCAAGTGGAGGGCCGGTGGCGCTTGAATTCGATATCACACAATTCTTGCAATGAGTCTAATGTTGAGGGAGAGCATGGTCTATCTAATCATTCATTCAAGGGGGAGCATGGACATTTGAATGCTAATGTCGAGGGGGAACATCACAATCCTAATCTAATTGTCTAAGGGGAGCAAAATGGATTAATACCTACTGTTTCTAATACATAAAATGAAGTTTTTCATGATGTATCTGATAATGTGTCCAATGTAGGTGAAGGTTTAGAAACGGATGAAATGTTCGAAGATGCACCTTTGGATTTCGATCCTACATATCCACCACTGGAAAGATGGACTCGTAATCATCCTAAAGAACAAGTTCTTGGTGATCCTCAAGCTGGAGTTTTGACAATGGCTCAGCTTCGTGCTAAAAACGAGATACTGAATGTTCACCAAGAATTTTGCATGTTTAATGACTTTATTTTGAAAATTGAACCGAAAACAGTTAAGATTGCATTGGATGATCCTTATTGGATTGTTGCCATGCAATCTGAACTTGCTGAATTCGAAAGAAATAAGGTTTGGAGACTAGTTCCAACACCTGCTGATGCTTCGGTCATTACATTAAAATAGATCTTTAAAAATAAAACTGACAAAGAAGGTAATATTGGGAATAAAGCAAGGTTGGTTGTTAAAGGATATTCGCAACAATAACGTATTGACTATGATGAAAGCTTTGCCCCTGTTGCGAGACTCGAGGCTGTTTGAATATTTCTTGCTTATGCAGTACAGAAGGACTTCGATTTCTATCAAATGGATGTCAAGTGCACTTTTCTAAATGACGTATTAGAAGAAACCGTGTATGTCGAACAACCAACATGTTTTGTAAATGGTAAATTTCCTGATCATTGTTATATTCTCGATAAAGTGGTTTATGGCTTAAAACAAGCGCTTCGAGCCTGGTATGCAACTCTTACCAATTTCTTGAAACTCTCTAAATTTAAACAAGGATCTGTTGATCCCACTCTGTTTAGAAAGAAAGTGGGGGATCATCTGATGCTTATTCAAATTTATGTAGATGATATTATTTTTGACTCGACTGACCCTTCATTGTCTAGAGAATTTGAGAATATGATGAAAAGCCAATTCGATATGAGTATGATGGGTACGATTAATAATTTTTTGGGATTGAATATTCGTCAAAGAAGAGATGGAATTTTCATCAATCAAGAGAAGTACTCTCGTAACCTGCTTGAGAAATTTGGCATGACGAATAGTTTGAAATTGAAAGTACCAATGGAAGTGGGCACACACTTAGGACCTTCGTTGGACAAGCCTGTTGTTGATCTTACGTTGTACATGAGTATGATTGGTTCGTTACTATACTTAACTGCTAGTAGACCTGATATTATGTTCGATGGTTGCAATTGTTCCAGGTATCAATCGAATCCCAGAGAAACTCATCTAACAGATGTGAAGAATATCTTTTGATATCTGAAAGGAATGGTGTCGTTGGGTTTATGGTACCCTTCAAAGACTGGTTTCTTCATTTGGGCGTTTTCAGATGCAGACCTTGGTGGGTGTCAACTCGACAGAAAAAACACTATTGGTGGATGTCAACTTTTGGACAGGAAGCTTGTTAGCTGGCAATCGAAGAAACAAACTTGTGTTTCAATTTCCACAGCAGAAACAAAATATGTTGCTGCTGCAACTTGCACTTTTCAAGTCATATGGATTCAAAGTCAACTTCGTGATAACACAATCAACATGAAAAAGATACCTTTGTATTGTGATTCACAAAGTGCAATACGCATCTGCCATAATCCGATGTATCATTCAAAGACAAAGCATATCGCACTTCGATATCATTTTATCAAGGATCATGTCTAGGATGGAAATATAGAGGTTCACTTTGTGAAGACGACGGATCAACTTGCTGACATTTTGTCAAAGCCTTTGGATGAAAAATCTTTTGTAAGGATCTTGTCTGGTTTAGGAATGCTCAATGCAAGTGCTGTTCCAAGTTTGTCCTGATCGTGAAACACTTAGGAGTCGAAGTACTGCTGACCGGTTTAGAAGTTACTGTTCACCATTCAGCGTTCGACCCCATTGGAATTCAAAATCCATCTGAATGGTTCAACTCACAGTTCGTTGTCTGAGAGAGGATTGTTGTTCGACGTGCAGTGTCTGGCAATACTTCTTACTTCGAATGTGTGGTACCATTTTACTATTTTTAATTTTGTTTTATAAAACAAAAATACCAAAAATATTTTCTTTATTTTGTCTTTACATTTCAAAAATACAAAAACTCCAAAAAGATTTTCTTTGTATTGTCTTTAAATTTCAAAATCAAAAATTCCGAAAAGATTTTCCTCATTTTTGTCTTTTAAATTCAGAAACAAAAATCCAAAAATATTTTTTTTTGTTTTTGTTTTTTGTGTTTAACATTTTTCAGGTTATATCTTGATCAACATATTGTGGTGGACATTGCTTCGTGACAAACGGGCATGTATCATTTCGAATCTTTGTACTAGTTAGGAGTCCCTAGAAGCATGTTGTTGTATGTCGACCTAAGCCTCATTGACTCAATGTGTTTCGGAGCCTTAATGGATCACTCACTATGTGGGTTCCTTCCCAATCAGGCTATATTCGCATTAGTCGACGAGTTACCTTTCTCTTCTCAATTTGAGTTAAGAGATTTCTACTAAGTCCATATCATTCGCAGAGGTACACAATGTTTCTTAACCAATCTTTTTCATCAACTTTGTTCTTCATGATTCACACACTTCACTTGCGTATCCTCGACATCTCTGGTAGACACCAACCAGAATGTAGATATTGCACCAGTCTATGTTCATGATCCTGATTCATGAGTCTGTGATGATGGTGAAACCCAACATTCCAACTCATCAAGGAATGGACGGCAAACTTTATGTTCAAGATTTTCACGAAACATTTGTTTCGGTACCTTAATTCGATATTCAAAATCATATTTCTTCATTGTGAGTGATATTGGCAAAATGTTCTTTTCCCAAGACATTTTTGCCCAACAAGATCCAATACTTAATTTTTTTATGGAATATGATTTCTGTCTGAATATATGTTTGTATCTTAGTCACTTTACATTTAATACTACCTTCTCTTGTCCCTGACTACATTGGTCATACAGGTAATTTTGATCATTTAACTCACACTTATGTTAAGTTGTGGTTATGGACAAAATTGATATTACCTTCAAAGCCTAAGTAAAAGAAGCCCTTTGATACTCATTCACGAATATTCGATTGTACTTCATAGGATACCTCACAAACAGTTTGATGTCTCTCTTGATGACGAATGAAGTGATCTTTGCCCGGGATCCATCTGCTTTACATCGAATGTTTATTTGATGTCACTATACACACATTTTTTTTATTATTTTGGTTCCCGCTATATATTTGGCACATATTTGCACAGAAATCCTCGAGGTCTTGGGTAATACCAACTCAAACCTAGATTTCGAACGTATGTCTATGATTTCGTTTCTCATCCCAAAAGCAAATGAGCTCTGCCTCGAAACGACGTTTAAGTGACGGTTCTTATCCTCTTGGGGAAAATGTAACGTCAGGCGGATGTTACGGTTTAGTTTCTTCACAGTTTTCAAGGGAAAAGTACTCATCACTTTATTAGACGTGGCGATTTTTCTGAAAACAGACCCACTTTCCAAGACTACACGTGGCAGTTGTGTATTGATGGTTATTTCAAATTAAAAATTTTTGTGGGTTATAAAAGGATTTTGTTGGTCAAAATTACAGACTTTACGCAATCTGCTATAATTTTCCCAAAATCTTTTCTTCACAATCATCCTCTATTCTTGAAAACCCCTAAAAATGGCGGCACCAACCGGTCATGTTGATCCATCAAACACTACTGACGACACAACATCTCAACCCTTGTTGAAGATTCAAAGTTCCAACTACCGTGTTCAACTTGATGTATCGAAGTATCATGAAGAACTAAAGATATTGATTGTTCCCCTCAATTATTCTGTTCTTTCAACGATTATGACTGCTTCTTTCTTTATTCCTATGACTTGGTTATCATTGGCTGGTTCTACATCGGTGTTTAACAAAACCTCCAAGATGGTGACGTTTCAACTAACGAATGACAAGAAGTGCAAACTCACGAAGAAACAGTTTGCACAAATCTTGAAGCTTCCATATTCAGGTCCATTTTACGAGGTTACCAATGAACAGGTGGTTCATATGTTCAATGAGATGGGTCATCAACCCCCACTCACAGGAATCAGTCAGTTTCGAAAGGCTGCTCTACCTTGTATCTGGAACTTTTTGTTTGGGATTTTTCTACGTTGTCTAACAGGTCGGAGTGTTGGTCTTGACAAAAATATTATTATTTGTAATATACTAGTAGTTTATACATGAAACATTAGGATAATATTATGTCCGATAATTACCCTGCCTAAACTTTAAGAATGATCATTGCCTAGTAGTTATAATGCCTAAAACTACATTGGAAGTTTATACCTAGTTGCCATGCTAGCCAATTCCCTAGGATAACATAGTACCTAGTCGTTATGTTGGCCAAATTTAAGGATAAGCATTGTACCTAGTTGTTACGCTATCCTAATATCCTATCAAGATCAAAATCAAAATAATTATATATATATATATATATATATATATATATATATATATATATATATATATATATATATATATCAGTATAATTATGTAAGAGAACTATATTAAAGGAAAACTTAAGGATAAACATTGTACCTAGTTGTTATTCTGGCCTAATATCCTATGAATATCAAAATCACAATAATTATTAAATATATGGTTAAGTATATATATATATATATATATATATATATATATATATATATATATATATATATATATGTATCAGTATAATTTTGTAAGAGAATTATATTAAAGGAAAACTTAAGGATAAGCATTGTACGTAGTTGTTACTCTGTCCTAATATCTTATCAATATCAAAATCATAATATATATATATATATATATATATATATATATATATATATATATATGGTTAAGTATATATATGTATCAGTATGATTATGTAAGAGAATTATATTAAAGGAAACTTAAGGTTAAACATTGTACTTAGTTGTTAATTTTCCCTAATATCCTTTCAAAGATAATATTATATCTAATCTTTATGCTTGGCCATTTCTCTAGGGTAACATAGTACCTAGAGCCGACAAAGGAATAATGTTGTATCTAATCATTATGTTAGGCCATGTCTCTAGGGTAGCATAGTACCTAGATCCGGCCAAAGGAATAACATCCAATCCAATCGTTATGCTAGGCGATTTCTCTAGGGTAACATAGTACCTAGATTCAGCCATAGGAATAGCATTGTATCTAATCGTTATGCTAGGCCATTTATCTAGGGTAATATAGTACTTAGAGCCGGACAAAGGAATAACATGTTATATAATCATTATGTTAGGCCAATCCTCTAGGGTAACATAGTACCTATTTGTTTGATGCCCAAAACCTCTCGAATAAGTATCATTCCGTATCGATACTCTACTCAATTCAAACAAATAACTGTAAAATTTTATGCCGCCATTCAGCTCGAATAATGGTTATATCACCACTCCGTCAGTTTGGCTTTAATTAAATATACGTTTAAATATAACTACATATTAGTTATACTTATAAAACATTGAGATTCTAATTACGTCATAAGTATAGATTTATATAGGTTAAGATTGGATGGTATCCGATTAACCTATATTGAGTATGAATGTTCACTTGTAGTCATCCTACCCTATAGATAAGAATACCCTCATTTCCATAAAATACACCCGTAAGATATGAAAACCCGAATAATGCCTAGGAAGAATAATAATCATGAAAGACATAGTACCAATAGATAGTACGATACTATTTTCAAAACATAGAATCAAAATACTTTTACAACTTAACAAAGGTATATACAAAAGTATTTTCAAAGTATAAATATACAAAACCTATGAGCTCAACAAAATTACGTTGACGTTTTCAAAAACCACATGTATTCCTAGGAAACCAAGAGATGGAAAATTGTTTTTCCGAAAGCAGTGGTTGATCGACAAAGTTACCGAAGACTTAATACCATTATAGTTATGCATACGTGTCAAGGAACCTTTTGTATTAGAATTTCTACAATTTTAGAAGTATGTTATGATGTCATATTTTTATCCATAATGGAATTGATATTTATTCTTTATATTATTTTGCATTGTTCAATGTATGTTCAATATCTATGATCCAACATTCTAACGTCGCACAGCCCGACGTTTATGCTGTCGGCCGAGGGTGTGGCATTCAATCTTTATTGGGTTACATTTTTCTCGCTAAGAATCGTTTCGACTTTAGGTGCCAATAAGAATTTGTATGTTTAGGGTTTTATTCCACTGTTGTGGTGGATGAGATTTTGACCTTTATAAGTTTCCACTAGGGTATACCTCATGCTTATGATTTTGAAATCCTTCTATTAGTAGTTGCAGATTCTGGCATTCTAAGTGGTGTCGACTCGTGTTATGGCAGTGGGTTTAGAAAAAGCCACAAGGGTTTTGGAGGGTGTTTTAAGAATAATTTGTAAGGATAGATTTCATAGACGAAATCTAATTTAAGTGGGGGAGAGTTGAAACACTCGTTTTCCAGAAAGGATCAGTTAAAGACCTTAAGAGATTAAAGATAAGGTTTTTGAGAGAAACTGATATTGCCATATTTATACATATTTCTAGGTAATATTTGAATACATTTTTATACATATATTGATTATTTGCATAGATAAATGGTACTTATAAGGTTAAGTTACATTTTGCAGCCAAAAGAAGTCATCTTGAAGAATAAGGACTAAAAGCGACAAGGATTGAAACTTTGGAGGTTAAAAGCTTAAAAGATGAAGAATTCAGCAAAAAGTCGTTCTCACGACATGAGGAATCAAGCCTCACGACGTGAGTATGGAGATTCTAGAAGATAAGCATCCGGAAGCAAAAATCCGTGTTCGATACAGATTAGTACTAAACTCACGACGTGAGAAGCCTTTTCTCACAACGTGAGGAGGGTAATTTCGAATATTATAAATACTCTTGATGCTTATGGATTTTGGAGGTTAGCTAGAGAGAATAGATATTCTAGAAGTCATTTTTCAGAGGATACAAGAAGAGGATCCGAGAGGACACCGGTCCCGGTCTAGTGCAACCTACAATTCCAGTCACTGCCACATTCGAGCTTAAAAGACATATTCTTTATGCGCTTAAAGATGTTCCATTTTCCGGGAAAGATTATGAGGATGCATACAAACACCTTGATGAAGTCAATGACATAGCAGATTACTTCAACATCCCTAACGTTCCAGGAGAGACGGTGCTTTTGAGAATGCTTCCCATTACTTTCAAGGGAGCCGCTAAGGATTGGCTAAAAGCACTTCCACCCGGTGCAATTACTACATGGGCGCAGATGCGTGAGAAATTTTTGGAACACTTTTGCCCACATTCCAAAGTTTCTAAACTCAAGAAAGCTATAGCGAATTTCAAGCAACAACTGGGGGAGTCACTATACGAAGATTGGGAACGCTACAAGGGGTTGATAAGGAATTGCCCCCAAAATGACTTGAATGAGCAATAAGAAGTGTCTATCTTTTATGATGGGGTTAGTTTTATGACAAGGCAACTCCTTGATTCTCAAGGGCCATTGACTAAGAAAAATATGACTGAAATCAAGGAGTTAACTGAATAATTTTCCAAGCATTCTCGTGAGTACCACAATCCTATGCGTGATGGGGCAAAAGGAATTTGTAGTGGAACTTCTGAAGATATGGCAGCTGTGTTAGCCATGCTAAACACTATGAACCGAAGGATGACAAAGATGGACCAATCAATTCATTCTATTAGAGTTGGTTGTGAAAAATGCAATGGTCCACACTTGAAAAAAGACTGCCACTTGGATGATAATGGAAATAAGAAAGTGCAAGTTTGCTACTTGAGTGGAGATAAGTATGATGAAGATTGGCGTAGACCAAAGAAGGAGTGGTTACCGTATGCGGAATATAAGAAGAAAAAAGAAGAAAAGTATAGGCAGACTGGCTGAGGCTTCTACCAAAAAGAACAACCACCTCCTGAAAAGAAAGTTGATCTTGAGTCCATGCTACACAGATTCATGGAGGCTTCGGAGAAAAGACACGAAGAGACAGATGCGGTGATAAGGGACCAACAAGCATTGTTAGGGAATCACCAAGAATCAATCCAAAATATCGAAGCCCAACTTCGTCAACTAGCCACTTTGGTGAATGAAAGATTATCTCCACCAATTCCCGAGAAAAAGCCTCAACCATATGTTATGGTTATAGAAACTGAAGAGGATACCATCTATGAGTTCCTTGAAGCACTTGAAGTCAATCCACATCAGTCCGGACCAAAGTCGAAGAAGTCCAAACTCGAAGAAAAAAAGGTTGCTGAAACTTCGAACTCACGACGTGAGCATCCAAGGATCACGACGTGGGGAGGGTATGATCAAAAAAATTCAGCAGATGTGCAAGCTTATCCTCCTCCGCTTCCGTTTCCGTCTAGAGCTCATATTCACCAAATGGAGTAGTACACTTGAAGTTTATAAAGCAAGTGAAGGGTATTTCAATAAATACTCCTTTTATTGAAGCATTGTCTAAAGTTCCTGAATATGCCAAGTTCTTGCAAGCTCTACTTGACACTCGCCAGCAATTAGAGAAAGATAGCAAGGTGGTACTTAGTGAGCAAAGCTCTAAAGTAATATTGGGAGAGTTGCCAAAAAAATGGGAGATCCTGGATGCCTCACTCTTCCGTGTGAATTTAGAAATAACACAAAGACTTATGCTGTGACATCCCCATTTTCACGGCCAGAAAAGACCGATTTGTTTATGCTTTATAAAAATCTGAGTACTTCTTTTAATAAAAATCTTGCGGAATTTGTTCCCAGAAAAACATGATAAATACGTTATCAAAGCATTTCTGAAGAAATGTATTTTTATTCATTTTAAACCATTTGGGATGTCATCGTCAATACAGAAACATAAGCATAAACAAAACTTACATTCATTTACACTAGTGATCTACATCTCTTTTAAATCTCTCAGTGTAAAGTAACTTCACATTGACACCTGTGATACAAATAAACTGAGTGGGTCAGGTTGGGAAACCTGGTGAGTACATAGGGTTTTCAACCCACAATAATATAATTATTATGTTTAAACAAGAAACAATCAACTCAATTACCCTTCCCCATTATCTTCTTTATTCTACCCTAAGAATCAACTATTCCTCGTTCATTTATTCCTAAGGATTATCCTAAGGAATCGGCACGCAATCCATCGTTGCCAGAGTATACTCATTTGGCACTACGTCGCATAGTCGCCAGGTTTTAGGCACTAAGTCTCATAGTCGCCAGGGTTTATACAACATGCACTACGTCGCATAGTCGCCAGGGTTTATACAACAGGCACTACGTCGCATAGTCGCCAGGGTTTGTTTATCGACAGTATCGTTTCCGAGAATCCACTCGGAATACATGTCGATTGGTTTTTAGAGTACATCTGGTGAATACACAGTTCAAAACACCTACAGGTTGCGAGCCTGCTAGTGTCCACTGGACTGTCTAGAATAGTCCGTGGTTGTCATCCATACTCTGCTGAATGACGGGGCCAACACATGCGTAAAAGGCTTCTCTCATGGTTTACCTCTCACCCTTATCTCATGGTCTATATCACCCCTCATCATTTTGTTTTTGTCACACAGCAACTATTACATCTACCCATGTTTTACCCAACACATTTTATAGATATAAAATACATATACAGTTTAAATCATTTAAAACGTGTATACAATCGTTCATCCAACACAGATAGCAAGTATACAGATAATATGCACACGTAGCACGTAATTTATATAAAATACTTCATATCTATGTGTAAGATGAAATGAACTATGCACTCACCTGGAAGGTGGTGACTCTGCACTCGAACAGCGCTTCGTTACTTCTTAAAACAATTTCCCTCGACAAAACCTAGTATAAATACCACTAGGGTTTAGTTTTAACGTTAACCGCGACTAATTAATAGCCTAGCTAATATTATTATTATATAAGCGTTAAATAACACTCAATATAATTCATAATAATAGCCCAAATAAATATTTTAAGGACCTAATAACATTACTATAATTATTTAAAAGCAATATTAAAAATAGCGTAGGCGTAGCTCGCTTACAGCGGATTTTAAAGAAAACCGGGCTTTGCTCGGAGCAGCGTTTCCGAACCGAAAGACCCTTTTTCTCGGGACTCCGGGAGCCTCTGGGCTTCCTTCGGGTGTTAGGGATTCACCTAGACTTTAGGGAGGTTTCAAAACCCTAGAGAGAGAAAGTAGTGTGAGAAGAAATGAAGAAAGGTGTGAAAATTTCGGAAAGGCTCGCATGCTATTTATAGCCTCCAGCAGCCTCGGACTACGCTGCGCGTCCAGCAGCTACGCTGGGCGTAGTCTCGGATAGGGTTGCCAGACGTGTTCCAGCTGGCTCGCACTCGGACATGACCCGGATAAGACCGAAGGTACGCGGGGCGTAGTGCGAAGCGACGTGGCGTGATCCGAGGGGTGCTCTGCGATCAACGATGGATGGCTGCGATGAGGCCACGTCATCATCTCTCATCAGACTTCGTGATTTCGATTCCAAACTTCAAAAATTCGTATCTTCCTCATACGAGATCCGTTTTGATGTTCTTTATATCCACGCGTAGGCGGGAACGTACTCTACAACTTTCGTTTAGACTTCGTCGGCTAATTTTGACTTTATTTTAAAAGTTATATTTTTAACAGGCCGGGACAGGATTGGTCCGTTAAAAATTCATAACTTCTTCATCCGACGTCCGTTTTTGTCTGTCTTTTTATCGTTATGCTACTATTAACGAGATCTTCGAATCTCTTTTAGGTTGTGTCGGCTAAAAACCGCTCGATCTAATATTCGAACTTCGGGCTGTGCACTGCTAAGCCGAAACTTCGAAAAATTATAACTTCCTCATACGAAGTCAGATTTGGGCGTTCTTTTCATGGACGCTCTCGGTTTAACGTTTTCTACGACTTTTGTTTAGATCGCTAAGGCTAAAAATCGCTCTATCGTAAATTCACTATTTACGTCTCCCGGTGCCGTGCTGGTCTTGCTGTAAAACTTCGGCGGGTCATAACTTCTTCGTTATAACTCGGATTTCGGCGTTCTTTATATGTACGGAAACCTTGAGACATATTCTAAAACTTGGTTAAGGTTATTTATTCTAAATAATCTTTTGTCGAAAAGTCGTTTTCGACCCCTATTATTTCTAAATTGACTAGCCCGGATCTACGGGCGTTACATATGCTTTAGCCGATTTTGGAGCCAGCATAAATCTAATGCCTTTTTCGTTATATCAAAAGCTAAATCTTCCAGATTTGAAGGCTACAAGAATGACAATTCACATGGCTAACCGTTCAGTGACACATCTAAGAGGCATTGTGGAGGATATTTTGGTAAAAACTGAAAAATTCGTATTTCCAATTGACTTTGTTGTTTTGGATATGAAGGAAGATACCAATGTCCCAATCATTCTTGGTCGCCCTTTATTAAATACTGCTAGGGCCTTAGTGGATATTTGCGAGTCCAAACTTACTTTAAGAGTGGGAGATGATGAAGTTGCCTTTGGGGTAGAAGATGGATTTCAAAATGGTGATGCTCAAGGTGAAGTCTTCAACATTTATGAAGAAGGTGAGCTTGAAGAATTGGAAAAAATTATAGAAGAAGAACTTAAGTCTATCCAACAAGTTAGGCATACAAAGCCAAGAGCATCCATTCCAACGGTCTTTGAAGTAATTGCCTATAAAACTCCAACATCTTGGGTAAGTAAGGAGAGTGAAGAGGAATTAATTTCTAGTGATGATGAAGAGGTTACTTCAAGATTAACCCATACAACTATGGAAGTTGAATCATTAGAAATGAAAAGTGAAGGCGGTGCAAAATTCAAACCGGAGGTGAACAAAGGGCTAAAGAGAAAACTTGAAGAAGGGGATTCGAAGGGTAAGAAGGAGAACTCTAAAAAGGCTTATATTAGAAGAGTTTAATCCTACAAAAGAAAACGGAAGGAGCAGAAAACACAAGTGGTGTTGGGAAATCCTACAATTTCAACATGAGGCGGCGCGGAGTCCGGCTCATGACTCCAACAAAAAGAAGCGCTTCTCGGGAGGCAACCCGAGTCTGGTTTGCGATTTTTTTTTTGTTTTTGCATTTAGTTTAGTTTTTGCATTTTTTATTTTTAGGATAATTAATCATCAAGTCCTTTAAGTATTTTAGAAAATGGTGAAAAGCAAGTGTGGGGTCCCTAAAAATTAAGTGGTAAAATAAATTAAAGTTTTTTTTTTAGTAAAATGGACTTTTATATAAAAAACCTCGACACCACCTTGTGGGTCAAAAGCCCACCTCGTGGTACTTGGAATTTAGCCCGTTTATTTTGGCCCAGTAACGCACTCACGACGTGAGCACCATAGCTCACGACATGAACTTTAATATAATACGGGAGGGGACTAGTTCTGTGCCCTCATTCTTGGACCACTTTCCACTCATATTTTCGCACACGAATGGAAGCAACACAAGACACCACTTCGATTTTTGTCGAGATTTGCCTCTTTTGTCTCTTGTTTGTGTTTATTCTCCACTATTGGTAAGTTTTCTTCCTTTAATTCTTAATAATTTCTTCAATTTTAGAGTTAGGGTTTATGCTTTGTCCAAATGTTGAAATTGATGCTCTAATGATGCGATTTCTTTACTGCATGTGACTTGAATATACTTAGAATCGATTTATTACTAAACCCCAACAATGTATTAAGTCCGATTTCACTTCCTGCCATGACCGATTGAAATGACAATTTCGAACTCACGACATGAGCTTCTGGCTCACAACGTGAGTCCTTGGTATTTTGCGATTCTGTTTTGCTAATCTGTCTAATGGTTTGTGTATCTTGTTGGTTGTTTCTTGTTTATTTGTTTTACAGGAAATGGCTTCAAGAAGGTCCAACGAGCAGTTTCAAGGACATGTTTCTACCCGCCACCCGTTGTATCAAATTCCCGTTGACATGCCCTCGAATGTGGTTACCAACTTCACCAACAAGTTGGGATGGCTTCATAACATAGAATTTGCCATATCCCCGAGAATTGATTGGGTGCATTTGGGAGAAGTTGGGTTAATGGAAAGGATGGCTCCACATTTGACGAAGACTTTTTCTGTGGATGGTTTTGTTTTCACCTCTAACGGGTGGAAGAATTTATTTGCCATTAGCGAGCCGGTTTTCCAAGAGCTGTGTGTGGAGTTTTTCGCCTTAGTTTCATTTGAAGATGGCACTGTTGATCCTTCTTACACGCGGGCTTTGGTTTTTTGCCTCGGTGGCGAATTTAGGGAGTGTAGCCTCACTGAATTTGCATGGAGAATGGGGATATATGAGGAACATGAGACACGGTCACCAGCCTTCGAACTTTTCTTGAGATCCGCTGTTTGAGAATATTTGTCGGGTGCCACTGGGTATGATTTTTAGGGGACAATTGCTAACGCGGTGTTTTATTTTGGTGTTTCGCAAGAGAGTCATATTTGATCCCCGATTTACCGACTTCTTCACCGGTTGATCACTTTTTCCATCAACCACAAGAGACATGGTGATAAGGTTACAAGTTTAAACTTGTTTTTCTTATGGAGCATTGTCAGACCAGAAGTCTTTTGCAACATTATGTATCATTTGGCTAGCTACTTGGGTAGCAAGGCAACCATTTCCCTAGCTGGTAGCCCGATCAATGGGGGGCACTTTATTACTCGCTTGGCAAGATCTTATGGTCTTATTACACCCCGATTGGTTAGGACTTTGACACGCAAACCAGGGGACGACCTTTCTATGGGGTATTTGGAGTCAACTCGTGTTGTAGTCAACATGGGTTCACACTGGAGTATACCTATTGATGATGATATGGAGCCACACAATCAACCCGAACACCAGCCGAGGCCGTAAGGAAGGAGGAATGTGTGAGGACGTGGAGAGACAGGACGATCGGTGCATCATAATGTACCCACGGGAGGATCTAGTTTTGGAGGAGAAGCTATGGGTGGTTATTTTGACCAATTATCTTTAAGTATGAATTGGATTCGGGGAACTATGGAAAAAATGGTTCGACACTTTAACATTGATCAACCACCTCACTTGGGAGAACATTATCCAATCTGTCCTACATGGCGTGACTATCAGAACCGGGATGGAGATGGAGCTGGAGGAAGCGGCATGCATGATGAGGAGGATGATGATTAGTTTTTATCCTTTTATTTTTATTTAAGTTTTTTTCTAGTTTATTTTCGGCGTGTTTGATTTTATTTTGGTTTGATTTGGTTGTGTAACAAAACTTTAAGATTGTTATGTTTCTTTTCAGCTTCCTTTGGTTGGTTATTTTCAGAAATTTGTGAGAGAAAAATGCGGAAATGAAGAATTAGAGATATGAGACCATATACAAGTTTTAGCCGAGTATTTATAGTCGAGATTCGAGACCCATAATTTTAGATAAGTGTGGGGTTAATCGAGAGAGAATCAAATTTAGAGAAGAGTCACGTTATATAGAGTTTAAGAAGGGTCTTAATCCGTTAAGACAAAAGTTTGCATTGCACTTATTGAAAGAAGACTTTACAAAACAGCATTCTGTGAGACCCAGTTCTCACGACATGAGCACTTATTTCTCACGTCGTGAGCTCGTTAACAACACTTTTCAGAATTCGATTTTATTCGACATCACGTCGTGGATACTATTCCTAACGTCGTGAATCTGACATTTCTTAGAATTTAAAGACCTATAGCTACATATTCACTTAATGGGTCACTATTTCCCTTATTGGGGATATCATGAGCTACTTATGACTCTTTCTCTCAACTATGCAATGTGGCGTATGCTTTCCCACATTGTTTTATTATGCTTTGAAGATTTTTCTATTCCACATTTGTTGAAGACTCAAGTCTCGGATTCATATTTTTGTCAGCATATATTACATATCATATATCTCTAAAGATCCAAGTTCCATATTTGAAGAAGTCCAAGTTCAAGATGTTCAAGTTATCCACACGTTCAGAAATCGATCTCGCCGCTACTACCCCATTGGAGTCTGTTCCTTTTTATTGCTTTTAAATTATTTCATGCATACAATGAGGGCATCATATGTAATAAGTGTGGGGTAGGGGGTCGAAAAAGTAAATTGCTTGAAAAATTTAAAATTTAAAAATTTTAAAAAATTTAGAAATAGATTTGAAATAATGGTCTAAAAATTAAATCTAGTAATAATTTAAAAAACTTAAGTTGCTATTATTATATGGGATGATCCAATGAGAGCTCAAATGTTTAATTGAGCCAACATATGATATAGTATATTTGTGCCTTCCCAAGTTTTAGTGAAAAGCCATGAGATATGAAAGGTAATCTGGTAGTTTATATGATATAATATGTTTTACAGCCTAACCCTGAAATCTATCCAGGAGAGTTTATGTAGTCATTGCACTTAGACTACTACCTTTAACCAATAAGGGTTGAAGTTAAGCACTCTTGCTTAAACATGTAGGTTTTGAGTGAAAAAAGTGAGATATAAAAAAAAAAGAAATTACAAGAAAAAAAATTGTAAGAATTTTGGAGCTATTAAAGTATGAAGATCAAAAGATCAAAAATTCTGAAGAATCAAAATATAAAAGATACCAAAAATCAAACAAAAAGGTGGTGAATTCAAAGAAATCAATGATCAATTATTCAAAGAAGTGAAGAATTACAAGAGCTCCATTGTGGTATCTAAAGTTGTAATTTTTCTAGATATTATGTATACTTGGGTAGCTTAACCAAAAATACCTTGAGGTTAGGAAAGATTTGTGAGGATTGATTCAGAGGGTTGCATAAATGAGTGTCGTATAAGCTAAGGGGTGAAGGTTCATAAGGATTGTGTGTGACATCCCCATTTTCACGGCCAGAAAAGACAGATTTTGTTTATGCTTTTGAAAAATCAGAGTACCTCTTTTAATAAAAATGTTGCGGAATTTGTTCCCAGTAAAACATGATAAATACGTTATCAAATCATTTCCGAAGAAAAGTATTTTTATTCATTTTAAAACATTTGGGATGTCATCGTCAATACAGAAACATAAGCATAAACATAACTTACATTCATTATCACTAGTGATTTATATCTCTTTAATCCCTCAGTGTAATGTGACTTCATATCAACACCTGTGATATAAATAAACTGAGTGGGTCAGGTTGGGAAACCTGGTGAGTACATAGGGTTTTCAACCCACAATAAATAAGTTTATTAACTTTATCAAACCAAACAAACCCGATTACCCGTTCCCATTATCCTCACTTTACGTCCCTAAAACATCTAACACAAGGGACCTAGTCTAAGGACTTTCATCGGGGTGACAACACATGCTTCGGGGGTTCCTCAGCAATTCATGTCAAATAAGGCAACCATGTGGGGGATGGAGTACTGCTGGTGAGCACACAGTTCAAATAAACACCTACAGGTTGCGAGCCTGCTAGCGTTCCACTGGACTGTCTAGAATAGTCCGTGGTCGTCATCTATACTCCGCTAGATGACTGGATCATCAATAACATCTATATCGAGGCCTCTTATTATTTTATTTTGTCACACAGAAACTATTCATCTACCCATGTTTTACCCAACACATTTTGTAGATATAAAATACATATACATTTTAAATCATTTAAAACATGTATAAAATCGTTCATCCAGCATAGATAGCAAGTATACATATAATATGCACACACAACACGTAATTTATATAAAATACTTCATATCTATGTGTAAGCTGAAAGGGACCATGCACTCACTTGAAAAGGTGGTGATTCCGAACTCAGACAGCGCTTCGCTTCTTAAAAATAATTTCCTTCGACGAAACCTAGTATTATTACCACTAGAGTTTAGTATATTATTCGTTGGGACTAATTAATAGTCTAGGTATTATTACTATTATATAAGCGTTAAAAAATACTTATATAACCCATAATAATAGCCCAAGTACTTATTATAAGTTCCTAATAACGTTACTATAATTAAATAAAAGCTATATTAAAAATAGTGTAGGCGTAGCTCACTTACAGCGGGTTTTATAGAAAACCGGGCTTTGCTTGGAGCAGCGTTCCCGAGCTGAAAAGCTCTTCTTCTCGGAGCCGTCGAGCACTCCGGGGCTTCCGCCTCGTGCTAGGGAGGTTCCCTAGGCTTTTCGGGGGGTTTCGGGGCTAGAGAGAGGTTCTAGAGAGAGAGTAAAGAGAAGAAAGAATGTGAAAGGTGTGAAGAAAATGAGGGTGGGAGAGGTTCTATTTATAGGTTGAAAAATGGCTGAACTTGGTGCCACATGTCACCATCTAGTGGCAAGACTTGGGGAGAAAGCAATGGCCAAGATTGTGCCACATCACCCATTTTCGCACAGCACACGTCCGACTTCTAAAATCCATAACTTTCACATACGACCTCCGTTTTTGACGTTCTTTATATCCACGCGTAGGTAAAAATAATATCTACAACTTTCATTTTGACTTCGTCGGCTAATTCTCGACCGATTTTAAATTTAACAGTACGAGGAGATTATACTGTTAAATGTCCGCGTAAAATTCATAACTTCTACATACGGACTCTGTTTTCGTCTGTCTTTTTACCGTTGAATTCCTATTAATGAGATCTTCAATTCTCATTTAGGTCGCGTAGGCCAAAAACCGCTTGATCTAAAATTCGAGTTTCGGGCTGTGCACTGCTAAGCCAAATCTTAGAAAATTCATAACTTCCTCATACGAAGTCAGATTTGGGCGTTCGTTTTTTTGTATGTTCTCGGTTTAACGTATAATACAACTTTTGTTTATATTTCTAAGGCTAAAAAGTCCTCCATCGTAAATTCACTATTTACGTCTCCCGGTGTCGTGCCGGTTTTGCCGTAAAACTTCGACGGACCATAACTTCTTCGTTATAACTCGGATTTCAACGTTCTTTATATGTACGGAACCCTTGAGAAGTATTCTACAACTTGGTTAAGATTATTTATTCTAAATAATCTTTTGTCAAAAAGTCGTTTTCGACCCCTATTATCTCTAAATTGACTAGCCCGGATCTACGGGCGTTACATTGTGGGTAGCTAGGATTGGGAACTTATTAGGAGATTTAGACACAAATATGTGCATTGAGGTCTTGGTATAATGGCCGAGTTCAAAA
The DNA here is from genome assembly GCF_052849685.1 of Lactuca virosa. Taxonomy (NCBI): domain Eukaryota; kingdom Viridiplantae; phylum Streptophyta; class Magnoliopsida; order Asterales; family Asteraceae; genus Lactuca; species Lactuca virosa. The sequence goes on from NC_136434.1 coordinate 213,415,483, forward strand.
TGGATTGTTCTAAGTGATGCTAGTGATGAACGGTTGAATTAAAAGTAAATTAGATTTGCTTGAGGGCAAGCAAAAGATAAGTGTGGGGTATTTGATATTGCCACATTTATACATATTTGTAGGCAATATTTGAATACATTTTTATACATATATTGATTATTTGCATAGATAAATGGTACTTATAAGGTTAAATTACATTTTGCAGCCAAAAGAAGTCATCTTGAAGAATAAGGACTAAAACCGACAAGGATTAAAACTTTGGAGGTTAAAAGCTTAAAAGATGAAGAATTCAGCAAAAAGTCATTCTCACGACGTGAGGAATCAAGCCTCACGACGTGAGCATGGAGATTTTAGAAGATAAGCATCCGAAAGCAAAAATCCGTGTTCGATACGGATTAATACTAAACTTACGACGTGAGAAGCCTTTTCTGATGACGTGAGGAGGGTAGTTTCGAATATTATAAATACTCTTGATACTTATGGATTTTGGAGGTTAGCTGGAGAGAATAGAGATTCCAGAAGTCGTTTTTCAGAGGAAAAGAAGGCAGAAACCAAGGAAGAAGAAGATCTACTGTATTCTTAGTTTGGTACATTACTATGTTTCTAATTATGAAGTTTACTTGTTTGATTGTTTCTATGAGTAGCTAAATCTAGCTGCTTCTGTTAGCTAGATCAAGCTGGAACTCATGGTTTGGTTATGTTAGTATGGATTTTTCTAGTTGGTTAATGGCTTGTGTTTGATTGTTTATACCTAACATGCTTAATTTGATACTAGATTGCTTAAATTCATATTCTGTGTAGTTAGTGACCATTAATCTGCATGAATTTGATTACCTAGTAATTTAGTGACCATTAGATTATTAGAGCTAAGATCGAACCAATCTTAGATAAGTAATTAAAGTATGTGAATTTGGCTGTGTTGTAGAACACATATTGTGAACAAAATTGTGTTTTTTAACTCAAACTTACATAGCTCCAATCTTATTTAATAATCGATTATGTGTTAAATTATGTATGACCATGCATAGCTCTACATGATTTAATTCAACATTAATAAATTTGGACTCAAATTGCTAATAATATATTAATTGGAAACCAACGGGAATTGTGCATAATTAATATCTAACCATCGAGGGAAAGTGGATTCGAACTAACAGAAGTGTTTTGAATATTTGATTGAATAAGTTGTTGAGAATTTAAGTTTGTCTAAACTTGCAAAATTAGATAAAAACCATTTTACTTTTGCTTAGAATTTTAGGTTAATTTAATAGTAAGTAGGTTAAATAATTAATTTTGTTCCCTGAGATCGATACCCGACTTTTGTGTTATACTATTTGCGAAAGGGTACACTGCCCTAGGTCGAATAGCTAGTAGGATAGTAGGTAAAATTAGGTGTAGCTATTTGCACGCATCAAAAACCTTGTGTCATGACGTGGTGAATGGATGAACACGATGTGAAATGACATGCAATGGAACGCATGTCCTTATAGACACCACAACGTGTCAAAAGGTATGCCATGACGTGGTGATTGTTGCAACCTAAGACCATGGGTTTTAGGGTTTCTTCCATATTTAATCACCTTAACTCTTGGATTAGGGCATCTCCTACAATCTCTGTCTTCTCATTTCGAAACCTTAGCCTCATTTCCATGATTTTGAGCTTAATGGCTTTATTTGGAGGTTGTTTTCTTGTTTTGGTGAAGCTTGTGAAGGAGGGAACTTCTTCTTGGTGCAAGGAAGCAAATAGCAAGTCTAGATCCATCATCTTCTTCAAGTTTCTAAGTCCTTGGAGGTATAAAGCTTGTACCTTGACCTTGTTCTTCTGAGATTAATGTTTATGATCCTTTTTGGTTAATTTTGGTCCCATTCATTGATGCTTTTGGAGTTTGAGAAAATCTAGAGCTTATTATGATATTTTGTAGTCAAGGACTTCTAATTTAGTGAGAAAAATGTCTTAGTTTGAGTTTTCTTAATTCTATGCATAAGTTTTGGTCATACTACGGACTTAAAGGACTTAGGGTTGTATATTTTGCTTTGGGGTGAGGTCCTAATGGATAAAATTGGAAACTTTATCCATTAAGTCATTGAAAAGGATTAGATCTAAAGTTTTAGGCTTAGATCTGTAAGGAGTAACCTCTTAATGAAGAAATGAGTGATCTTCCTGTAACCACAACATGGCCAAGGAGGGTCCACGACATGGTGGTGTTCAGCCTCGTGACTGTTTTGTCTGGAATGGCCCACGACATGGCCAAGAGGTCACCGCACTGTGGTGGTTGTTGACCTGGTTTCCCTTTGAATTTTATTGACCGTTAACTTTTGATCGGTTTGACTTTGGGTCAAATTCGGAGGATTTAGGTTGTCAATTGATGATTGATCTCTTTTGGTGATAGTCAGTTCATGGGATTGATCAGTGCAAGGTGTGAGAGTGTTGATGTGCTTCTTCAGTTGTTCAGTTCAGGTGAGTATCTCACTATGCCACGTATCCCATTGTATATCCCATTGATCAGTGCAAGGGAGGGCCCGAAATGTGACTTGGACTAGGCCCTTGAAATCTTGGGTTGGGCCTATTGTGTATGATATATGTATGTGGATAGGAGATTTGGTTGTTCGGTGGTAGGGCCGAGGATTTTGCTTATATGGATTCATTGTATGTGTGTAGGAATATTTGGTATATTGGGGATCTCACTAAGTTTTATGTTTATAGTTATGGATTACAATGTTTTGCAATTCGTTCATGGGAAGACCTCGGCGGGACTGTACACACGCATCGAAGATAATCGTTTATGTGGTTGTGTAATCCAATTATGATAACTTATGGTTTTAAATCAAAAATATGTTAATGGTTTTGAGATTAAGGTTTTAATCAGTTACTTTATTTTTAAATGAAAAATATCTTTGTAACTTTTGGCACATTACAATTAGACCAATCATGGACTGAAGGACGATGCGTGTATGCTTGTATGTATATTGTGGTGTGTGGTATTTTAGGGGAACTCACTAATATTTGGCTTCTAGTTGTGGATTAAATGTTTTCAGGTACTACCAATGATCATGGGAAGGCAAAGACATGACTTTACACACTTATCAGCAGCATTGGGGTCCCACATTTATTATATCATTCTGATTTTCATATAATTGTATTTTGAACAAATGAGTTATAACATATATTACAGGTATCTGATCTGCTAAAGTTTGATTTGGTCAATTCATGAAACTCTCCAAGTTTAAGGTTCGTCACGACATGAGGGGGAAAACCTCATGATGTGACACTAGGCTGAGACACATGTCCGTCTTTAAGGATCACGACGTAACACTTAGGATGTCATGACATGAGAGTGAATTTGCTCTAATCCTGTGTTTTGTGTTGTATTTAAAGGAAGTGAGGGGCTAGGGTTTGCACACCCTCAACCTTCATCACCTTCCTCCTGCCCTAATCAAAGATAGCTTCCCTTGTGACCTTGAAGAGCTTATTTGGTGAATTTTGATTTCTTGAAGAAAAAGAAGACTAATTGGGTGCATCCTTTTGGCAAACAGGCTCCTTCTGCTAAACCTTTTTGAAGAATATTCAATTTAGGAAAGGAAAGGAGAAGATGCAATGTGTATAGTCATCTGGAGCTCGAAAAGTCATTTCCCAAAATATCTATGCTTACTTTATATGATGTAACTGACTTGCTGTTATATGTGTTATAGTATAATGTGCATGTTATAAGTTAGGCTAAGGATCTACCCATGATTGCATGCTAGAGTGCCTGATTAGGAGAGATGCCTTTTGTGTGTGATGTATGAGCTGTTAGAGATATAGGATAGTGTTTAGGTTAAGGATCCTCAGGAATTGTGTGATAGAATTGTCTGATCTTTATGATGCCTTTTTGCCTATTGGTTTGCTGTTGGAATGTTGCTTGCTTTGTGTTATGTGAAATTTATATTGATGTTAGCTAGCTATTAAGCGAATACGCTAAGTTACATGCCACAAGGATTAAATAGTCTTAGGATGTCTTTTTATCCCTATTACACAACTCTTGTTTGAGTCCAACCGTTGTAGGGCAGGATCTTTCAGTCAAAGGACTATTTAATCCTTGTTGCATATAATTGTATTTGAAAGGTATTTAGTTAGCATTGGTAGAAGTTTCTTTCGCAGCTGATAGTAGAGTGGGGGTGAGTGTTCCTAATAATCATGGGGGAGTGTTAGAGTGTGCTGGTGTGAGCACTTGTGTATGAGGAAGTATAAGTTAGGAATCTAGGCAGTTTGTGATGGCTTTTTCTAAGCATTTGGGTGTGTTGATACACCTGCGGTGGTAGAGTTCCTTGAAAAGCATTCTAGTGTGTGATCATGCGTGAGAAGAATCCTAGAGTGAGAGAGTCTAGGATGGGCGTTAGTGTGTGCCTGTGGTGGCACGGGTATCTGAGATTGATAGTAGTCTGGTATATTGACATGGAGACTTTGAGGCAATCCTCGGGACATATACGGATAGGTGTGGAAGGTAGTAGGGTCCTATCCTACTGAAAGCACATGATTTGTACGATGATCAGTAAGGGTCAAAAAGGTTAATAAGGAGGTGGGAATGGATAGATAGTGTGGTATAGCACTAGCGTAATTGTATTCATTCCCGTCCCTGTCGGCATGTTGGCTATGTTTGCTCTGAATGAGACTGCTAATCGTTTGGGTCTTAGTGTCCGTGGCAGTTTAGGCCTGGTTAGTGCAAACCAGTGAGGGTTAACTAGTTTAGAGACCTCGAGGACCTTGCTCGAAGTAGTGCTAGTCTGAGTCGCGGGACTCAAGAAGCAAGTTTTAGTGATAATCAACTCGAGGATTGCAGCTTGAGGTTGAGTTAGTCAGCCGATGGCAATGGATGTTCTTTTTGCATCATATTTGTGTTTTCCTGCCTCATGGGCTTGAAGGAGGAGAAATCAGTTGTGGCTAAGTCGATGGTTAAGATAGGAGATGGTGATCTCCTCATCAGTTCAGCTGAAGGAAGGTAAATTTTAGTTTGTAGTAAATCGTCTATGTCTCACAGCGAATGGATATTTAAGACTAGATGGTTATTGTGCTCGATGGCCAAGGTGAAGACCATGTCGTAAGTGGAATATGTATTGCAGATTCTAGAAGGTCAGGTGTATCCGAGGGGGCATCGAGTGGTTCCTATTTTAGGGTACGTGATAGTTATGTAGTTATGTTGGGTTTGTCAGAACTATGTTTCAAGCATCTGTAAGGGATTCGGGGAGTCTCAAGAGGAGGATGAAGTAGTGGATCAACTTTCCAAGTGTAATGTTTCTTGTGCGTAAGTTCGGGTCAGAAGGTGCCTAACCTACCCAATGGTGTTTTGATCGTTTTCACTATGTTTAGTTGGCGATGCCGGGAGAAAGATCTTTGAAGTCTCCATATGAGATTCAAAGTCTTCTTGTTCGAAGGATCATCTTGTGTTGTTTCATGCTCTCTAGGTCAAGTCGATTATGTTCAAGGTTAATCCGGTCTGAGGCTTTCGTGTCGCAGACGTCAGTCGATGATGGTTTGAACCCTAAGTGGGGGAGAACTGGGTATTTTGTTGGCGAATCATCGGTTGGTCCGATTCTATGGTTTCATCATGATGGGACAGAGTAATATGACGTTACGGATGTAGGATTTTAGTTCAGGGTTTATGGCTGCATGAAGGAAAGAAGTGGGCTATCATTGAAGTGTTTGTTATTTAGAAGTTTCTCGTTACGTTCACCAGGGATCGGCCGTAGTCCTCCATGGACGCAGAAAATTCAAGGTTTAGTCAGATCGTGGGTGCAGAGAAAAGTTTTGTTAGGTGTGTGTGATGTCCTCACATCAGGAAGCTAGTGAGTAAGGAATTTTTTGTGGTAAGTAGTTCCTTTATGGTAGCTCCATGGACCTAGATAGAGGAGCTTAAACTACTCTAATTGTGCATCGGGTATGGGAAGCACGGTTAGCCTACGATATGGGTTGTTATGTTTGGTTGGGTTAGGCAATGGTTGATCGATCTCAGGGTTCGTTGAGGTTATTCAAAGGTTTCGGGCGGTATCAGCAGAGGGTGCGTTTAATGCGTCGACCCTTAGTAAAATTTCGTAAAGTTTGTTTCTTGGCATCTGTGTAGGTATTCTATTGACTTCTTGGTTATGTAATTGTGGTTCGTAGTGGATTTGAGATGGCAATTGGCCTTAGTATTTGGAAGAACGAATATTGGAGTAATGTTGTTCAGTTTTCAGGTATCATCGTGGTTACACAAAGTTCGGTTTTGGCAGGCCGTGTCGACTGGGTTGGTATTTGAATTGATTCGACCAGGATTTTGGCAGCATTTCTGAATAATTTTGGGGATCTTCGAGATTGGAAGTTTTATCACCCTTTTGCTTATTGATGGGATCTGTTTAACATCCTCAAGTTATGAGATCTTGTTGTGGTTGTTAGTGTTGGATTAGATGTCTAAGCCCAGAACTAATATTGGTATGTACTTGACCCGAGAGTAGCATGGTCCATTTGGGTTGCATGGCATCAGAACAATTTGGATAGACTTTTGTGAGAAGAGGATATTTATGATTTATTAATATATTATAAGTTATAATATATTAATATGAAATCATATTATTTAATTAGTATTGATCAAGAATTAGTTTGGAATTAATTTTGTGATCAAAAGAGACTAATTAAATAAATGGGGATTGATTTGGTAAATCATTCATTCTTATAAAGTGGGCTTATGATCCATAGTTCTTCATGTTGGGCTAAACCCATGTGGTGACCCATGGATACTCCATGGAGGTTAAAACCCATGGATCATGAGGAATGTGGAAAGTCATGAGTTACATGGTGTAACCCTAATGTGCACACTATATAAGAAGCCTCATAGCTCATGAAATGAGACCTAGAGTCTTGGCAAGGAGGGCTATCCGATTTCTTGAAGTGCAAGTGTTCTTCTCTCAAGTTATTCTAATTGTTGGTGGTGTTGTGTGATTCCATTTGAGGTGCAACACTTGGGGCACTAAGTTCTTAAAGGTCCAAGGCTTCCAACTACAACAAAAGGTATGTCTTCTAACTTGTTTTATTACCCAAGTATCAATGTTTTGCATGCTAGTTAGGGTAATACCTTGGAAAGTTCAAGCTTGCATGTATAATAGAGAAAACATAGATCCAATGTATTTAGGGTTGCATGTACACCTTAGGAGTGTTAGAATGCTCAAAACCCAACAGTGGTATCAGAGACTAGGCTTGCTTTCTCATTACTTGATGCTTCTTGTTTTTCCAAAGTTGAAAATGTGCCATTTTCGCATCTGACTGCTCACCATGACGTGGCAGCTTTTACCACGACATGATGATGCACCTGTGAGCAAAATTTCGTGTTTTGGCTTGCTATTGGATGAGGATCATTACCATAAACTGTTTTTTGAACTTAGAAACATGTTTTTCAAGAGGGTAATGTTCTTGCTTGTCCAATTAAAAGATAATTGTCAAAGTTTCATGTTTTGTAATTGTTTATATGATTAATTACATGAAATATGTTTGATATGAATTGTCTTGTTCTTATGAGTTTAATTTAGTTCATAGACAAATTGATTTTTTTTGTAAGTTATAATATTTGATCTAAATGGATTTTGATGAATTCCATAACTTGTCCTCAAGTTATGGATGTTATGAAAAAATGAAAAGTTTTCTTTTAAAATATCATTAAAATCATAGGTTACGAACTTGAAAGGTATTTTTCCCATAAATGGTTTTATGAACTCCATAACTTGTCCTCAAGTTATGGAATGTCAAAAGTCTTTTCTTAAAACCTATATTAAACTCATAAGTTATGGATTCCAAAAGTTTTTGAATAGTTCAAAACTTTCCCTCAAGTTTTGGAATTTGTAAATGTAAAAGTTTAACTTTTGAAACATTTAATTCCAAACCCTATAATTTTAAAGTTTAAAATTCTACCCTTATACTATTATAATATTATAGGTTTAATATTTTGTTGGATCGATAGATTCTAAGCAGATAAAAAGATAAACAATAAATGACGTAATGAAGAACACAGGAATGGTTTAACTGATGTCGAATAGTTAAACTTTAACACCTCAGAAGAGCTCGATTACGAACTTCGACTGTATAGGTGTTTAGGGTTACAAAGAAATAATAACTATAATCACGTTAGTCTCTAAGGCATACATGCATGCACTATTTATAGCTAAACCCTACTCAATAATCACGGATGGACAGACCCAATCCGGATATACAATACTAAGCCCATGACGCAACATAAAATACCCAACAATCTCCCCCTTTGCGTCAATGGAGCCGAAAGCTCAGTTCGGTTGAGCTATAGAAGACTTCTTGATGGTCTTGAACAACTTCGGTATAATGGCCAATAGAGTATGACGAAAAGTGATATACCACCGAAGCATGTCCGTGAAGTTCTTCTTGTCTGCCTCAGAGTTCTGCTTGCATCGATGGATAATTTTGATTATATGCTCTAAGCAGTCCGTTGAGAACATATGCTTGTCAACAAGAGCGAAAAGAAATCTGTTAGCATCGCCTCTTGTGAACATCACCGTGAGATGTGTAGAATCAATTTGTCCCATCTTCATCTTGTTCACATCTCCAGGTTTTGCAGTTGGCTTTACTGTAGGTTTCTTCGTCATAACTTTACCAATCTCCTGATCTATGGTAGCAACTTCATGGACATAGGAATCCAACATCCTCTTCAGATGATCTAGGATCGGCTCATACTCCTTTGCATTAGTGAGCAAAATGTTGAACAATAAGATCCAATCACGAGGATTCAAGTTTGGAAGATCTGCCAGGGATATAGCAGAAAGCGAGTTGTCTGAACCTCGGGTTATTTTGAATTTAACATTAACGAACTTCCCTGCAGACGAAGGTTTCAGCACCTTGACAGTTGTAATCTTTTGTGCACTCCATGTCAGGTACTGAGGCTGACCGAACTTGAGATAAAAATCGATAAGTTCACGATTAACTTGAGGGTGAGGTGAGGGAACTTGAACAGTCGAATCAAAGCAATGAAAAGTAAATGCCTTTAGTGTTATAGGCATATCAAACTGTGAGTCCCTTGAATTCTCACAATCAAAAGAAGCTACAGGTTCCAGCCAGTACACGCTCGAAAACTCTATTGCTTCTTTGATGAGCGTTGCTCTAGTCCAAAGAGGAAACAAGGCCTTTTTGCAATTTAAGGCATCTTGCTCTTCTTTGTTCTTTCGCTCCCTCTCTTCTGCTTCCTTCGCAACCCGGAGGGTTTCATCCAATTCCTTATCCCTTTTCTTTCGTTTCAGGGCTTCAGCAATTGTTTCCTCTTCATCACTATCATCAGCAAGTCCCTTCTTTTTATCTTGATTACCAGAACCTGAAGCTTCATTACCCATCGGTTCGGTTTTGACAGTGACCTTCGGTTGAGTCGTTTGAACACCTTCTCCCCCTTGTTTTGGAGGTACGAATCTCTCCGAAACACCCTTCATTTCATGTAAAAGTGCAAGGGCAGGAAGAAGCTTGGAGGTCAGATGATTCCTGATGGTCAGAGTAAGTATCAGATCATGAGCACTAAGAAGATTGGTTAGCATATTCGTTACATCGCCAACACAACTCCGGAAAACAGCTCGCTCAGTCTTCAATAATGAAATCTCCCTTTCAGGTTGAGCTAATTGAACTTTCTGAACTTCAATAGTAGAGGCTTGACGAGCAAGATCCTCCCGTAATGCGCCTTGTTTAGCTAAATCAGCTTGGAGTGTTTCAAGTCGAGAATTCACTGAGCTAAGAAGAGAAGTGTTCTCAGCTTGAATGTCAGAACGAACATTCTCGAATTTTGCTTGCTCCTCTTGAAGTGATTTGGAGAGGGAGTCAACCGAAGCATTTACCTTAGCGGCATTTGCATCAGCATGACCCTTAAGATATTCCAGAAAGATCTTGGTACTATGAAGGAGTTCTGCAACTTCGGTTGTAGCCTTCTTGCAAGAAGATGTCGATTCATCAACCGCCTTCGTTGATTTGTCAATCGCCCCTGTATACTGCTCAAAAGCAGTATCCATAAAAGCCTTGAGTACAACATCGTTATACTTCTTAGTAGAGGCAAGCAATTGATCAAGTTTTTCATCCATACTCTGCACTTGTTGTTTTGTTACCGTAGCCACTTCATCATCATCAGAGGGAAGTCGATAAGGACTATAATATGTCGAATCAAACTCAAAATTGTCACCACCGAGAGTATCACCATAATCGGTTGAGGGTGAAAGAGGTTTGGAAGTAACCGGAGGTTCGGTTTCAGTATTAGCCCCTGTATTAGATACGTTGACGTTTACTGGAGATTCGGTTGTTGTGGTGGTGGGAGTAGTTGTGGTAGTAGCCTGTGAAAAGATAGGAGGTGGTAAAGGAGTTGTAGAGATTGGTATGGTACTAACTGGTGGTGGTGGTGGAATAGAAGTAAACGAAACTGGAACAATGGTTTTCGGTGGAGATGGAGGAGGTGTTGGAATCTTGTCATTAAGTGGTTCAGTTGGAGTTGGAGAACGAGGAGGTGTATTACCTCTCGGTGAACCATGATGCTGAACTTCCTCTTCTTCATCTGCCGATCGCTCCTCATCATTGTCTGAGCTTGAAGGAGAAGGACTCTTTGATTTCTTTGCCATCTTTTTAACCTTCTTTGGAGCCGAAGAATCACCCTTTTCAGCCTTTCTCTTTTTAGACTTGGCAGCTTTAGACGAAGGACCTTCGGTTGTCACTTTCTTGGTATTTGCCCTTTTGCCTCGGTTGGCTGGCTTCTCCACAGCTTCTAAAGCAACTTGCTGTTCAGGAGTCAGTTCTCTTGGTCCTTTAGGACGAAGCTTTCGGTAGTCGGCCATCACTTTACTTTCGGCTGACACACACCTGTACATCGTCTCAGGTATTGAACCATTGTGGGAGAACTTGGTGGCATCGGAGAAGATGATCTTCTTCGTATGAAAAGTAGCCACAGAAGAGACCAATGCATCCTTCATGAATGGAATCTGCAAAGTATCAATGGCCCTGCGTGTGACGATGGTCTAGAAACGTCCACAAGAAATCTCAGAATGTCTCGTCGAAGTGTTGAGACTTTGTACCAATTGCGACCAAATGATCAACCCGTAATCAAGATTAATTCCATTGTAGAGACCATAGAGAATGGTCAGAAAACCCTTACTGGTACCATCTGACCCAGCAACCCTCTCTGCTAAACCCTTGTTGAGAAGAGTAAGCAATCCATTCCATTGTGGCGGCAAACACGATTTCTTAATCTTCTTTACTGTGGTAAGAACATCAGTGTATCCCATCTCGTAAAGCATCGTAAACAGTTGGGTTGTAGTGACGAAATCGGGAGAGATAACAGAGGCATCAACGGCAAGCTGTAACAGGGAACAGAATCGCCTTTTCGAAATTGATGCCTTGTGCGAGAAGATTTGAAAGTAGATCCTCTCCTTGTTCTTGTCATAGGTTGCAGTAGAATAGACTTGGGATAGAAGAGACATTGGGACAGATTCCACTTGTGTGAGTACGATAACCAGAGTAGAGTATTTGAGACATTCAAGAACCCGGAGCATGTACGAATCATACAGAAAGGGGTTCAGTTGAATGATCATGTTCTGATTGGGTTTGATCACGAGCAATGAGGACGAAGCAGTTTGATCTTGAACAGATGAGGAATCCGCCATTATTGAGGTAAGGAAGAGGATGAACAGTTGCAAATCGCCTTGTGTATTTGAGAGAATTTGAAGAAGGTAAGAAGGTATAATTTGTGCGAGAAACCCTTTATATACCGTTGCCAGGAGAGAGAAAGAATCTTCGTGATGATGATACGATCACTGAAACGTCGCCTGAAAAAGCGCGATGTGACAGCTTGGTTTCCCCAGATAGACGTCAGCAAGTGTGGGTTTAGGAACCGTTCAAATTCACGCGCCCAAAATCTTATCCACATATGGTCTTTTCAAATTCACCTTCGCTCCAGATGTGATAATAACCACTTTCGCGCCTAAAAGAAACTTCAAACGAGCCATAAGAAACATCAACCATAATTTTGGAAAATCACAAAGTATTTTCGTGCAAGAGTGTGCCAAAAATTAAGAAATAAAGCAAAATGTGTATAGGATGTGAGTGATGTCTGTTAGAAGACATAAAGCAGATGATTCCGGGCATGAATCTCTTCCTTCAAAGTCAAGAGAGACTTGAAGTGCTTGCGTGGTTTCCTGAGAAAATACGATCGAGTGCTTGTAAAGAAACACCGAAAGGCTTCTTTTAAATAATAGTCTAAGGGTGGCTTATCTTCAACCGAACATCGATTCTTAACATAAGACCGAACGTTGGATGAAGTACTTGTGAGACCGATATGGTCTGTTGAACAAGTTGGTTGGATATAATTTGTTGTGACTAAAGATGTTATAAAAATCTCAAAAACAAAAACAAACTGGATCTTGTTGGGAAGAAATGCCTTGGTGTTAGACAATTTCATAAAAGACCACTAAAAAATAAAATGAGATTTCGTTAGGTAACAAGTAAGATCTTGAATATAAAGATTCACCGTCAATTCATTGTTGGTGTTGGATTTTGGGTCTCACTTAGCACGTGGTGTACGTATCTAAGATCATAAACACAGATTTTATGCAACCATAAACCTCAGTGGTAAAAGCTGAGAGTCTCAAGGGTTACAGTGTTGAACCAAAAGTTGATGGAGAATGTAAAGGAGGTGGTTAAGGAACCAAAAGTACCTCTGCTATATAAACGTGACAAAGCAGAAAACTCTTAACTCATTTGAGAAGAGTAAGGTAGCTCATGACATGAGTGGATTTACCAGCCTAATTGGGAAGAAACGATAGGTATAAATCGATTCATGAAGGCCTTTCTCTTAGTCTTAGAGGCTTCGGTCGACATGCAACAGCATGCTTCTAAGGACACTTAACTATTTCATATTAAAAGAATCATACCTGCCTTAGCTCCAAATGATGTTGCACTGAAGTACTTGAGACCTAGTAAAGAGAACAAGCATACAAACAAACCACACAAACAAAACAAAAAAAACTTTTGGAATTTTTTTTTTTTTGGATTTTTGAAATTTCTGAAAAATAATAAAAAAGAAAAATAAACAAAAAGAAATTAGCAAAAAACACTCAAAAAAATACTCTTAAAATAGAGTAAGAAATAGACTTAAAAACGAGTGTACAAAATATACAGCCGAAACCAAACCGTAAAAGAATGAAGCGAAATAAGCCGAGCATTCGGTTCATTTCGGTTCCCTAAAATTCCGGAGCCGGAATAGATCGAGCGTTCGGTTCATTTCGGTTCCCGAAAATTATGGAGCCGAAATAGACTGAGCGTTCGGTTCATTTCGGTTCCCGAAAAATCCGGAAGCGAAATAGACCGAGCGTTCGCTCTATTTCACTTGTCTAATTTTCAGAGAGAGATTTGAGGATTCGGTACCGAATCTGCTTCCATAATTCCCAAACCTTGTAAAATTTTATTGAAGCTTGCTTCTGGTAAGGCTTTAGTGAATATGTCAGCCAGTTGATCAGAGGACCGAACAAAATGTACTTCCACGTTTCCATCTGCAACATGGTCCTTGATGAAATGGTATCTCAGTGCAATATGCTTTGTCTTTGAGTGTTGCACTGGATAGTGACATATTCTTATTGCGCTTTCTGAGTCACAATAGAGAGGTATTTTCTTCATACTTAGTCCGTAGTCTCTTAGTTGGCTTTGTATCCATATCACTTGTGAGGTACAAGATGCTGCAACTATGTACTCAGCTTCGGCTGTTGAGAGAGACACACATGTTTGCTTCTTGGACTGCCAGCTTACAAGTTTACCGTCAAGGAATTGGCATCCTCCAGTTGTGCTCTTTCGGTCCAGACCACATCCTCCAAGATCGGCGTCAGAAAAAGCTTGAACAAAAAATCCAGATCTAGCAGGGTACCAATGACCGAGAGAGGAGGTTCGCTTCAGATAACGGAAAATATTTTTCACGGCCACCATGTGAGGTTCTCTTGGATTTGCTTGAAACCTAGCACAAAAGCAAACAGAGAACATAATGTCTGGTCTACTAGCAGTTTGATACATAAGAGACCCTATCATTTGACGATAGAGTGTTACGTCAACAGCAGGTTTTTCCAGAGATGGTGTTAACTTGGTGCCAAACGCCATGGGAACCTTCACCTTCGAATCTCCCATCATACCGAATTTCGCCAGCAAGTTCTTCGTGTAAGCCTCCTAGTTGATAAAAATGCCTTCTGGTCCTTGTCTTATTTTCAAACCAAGGAAAAAATTAATCGGACCCATTGCGCTCATTTCAAATTTAGTCTCCATCAACTTCCTGAATTCAGCCGTTAAGCTAGGATTCGTGGAGCCGAAGATGATGTCATCGACATAAATCTGAACTATCATTAGATGTTCGCCTTCTTTCTTTCGGAAGAAGGTTGGGTCAACCGAACCTTACTTGAATTTCGACATTTTCAGAAAGTGAGTTAAAGTTTCATACCAGGCCCTCGGTGCTTGCTTCAGACCATATACAGCTTTATCCAACACATAGCAGTGATCAGGGTATTTCTCGTTCACGAACCCAGGTGGTTGCTCAACATACACCGTTTCTTCTAGTTCTCCATTTAAGAAAGCACATTTCACATCCATTTGGAAAACTTCGAAGTTTTTATGAGCAGCATATGCCAGAAAGATTCTAACTGATTCCAACCTTGCTACAGGAGCGAAGGTTTCCTCATAGTCTATCCCTTCTTCTTGGCAATATCCCTTCACCACCAACCGAGCCTTATTGCGTATGACGTTGCCCTCTTTATCCAACTTATTCCTGAAGACCCATTTTAAGCCGACCACTGAAGCATCCTTTGGAGTGGGAATCAGCCTCCAAACTCGATTACGTTAAAACTCATGGAGTTCATCTTGCATAGCTTGTACCCAATCAGCGTGATCGAGTGCAGCATTAACCGTCTTTGGTTCAATTTTGGAGACAAACGAATTAAACATACAAAATTCAACATTAGAGAATAATGCAGTTTGTTTCGCTTTCAATTGAGAACGTGTGAGAACTCGCTCAGATGATTCACCTATAATTTGTGCTTTGGGATGATCCTTAGTCCATTTCGTTAGAGGAGGGTAATTAGGGTCATAGGTAGGATCCAACTCTGTATTTAACTCTTCTTCAAATTCTGATTGATCACCTTCTTTATTTGTATACTCATTCTCCCCTTCAAATGGAGAAGCGTATCCCATGTCAGGTTCATGATGCTCCCCCTCGGTTGGAGTTGGATGCTCCCCCTCGGTTGGAGTTGGATTCTCCCCCTCGGTTGGACTATCAGGGATTGTTTTTGGTGTAGATGAACCCTCCCCCTTGAATGTTGAGCTGTTGTTTGGAGGGTCAGTTGAGGGTTGACCATCAGTCGGTTTAGGAGGTTCATTTTCCATTTCTTTTGCAGCTTCATCAATGATCTTTTTCAGATTATCAATTTTGTTGTCTGCTGCTTTCGCTTCTGAGTGTACAACCTTTTCTGGTTCATCAAATAGCCTCATGTATTCTTCAAACAAGTTGGAAATGGGAACCGAGACTTGTCCTGATTCAGGAAATATTTCCCCCAAGGCACTTTCGCTTCTTTGAACTTTCTTCATGTAGTTGTCATCAAAGGTTACATAGTATGTTTCTTCAATACGTTTGGAACGTTTATTCAAAACCCTATATGCCTTTGAAGTGAGTGAATAACCAAGAAAAATTCCCTCATCGGCTTTGACGTCAAACTTGTTTCGGTTCTCTTTGGAGTTGAAAATGAAGCACCTTGAACCGAACACGTGGAAAAACTTAACGTTGGGCTTTCGATTGTTCAGAATCTCATACGGAGTGATTGAGAATCTTTTGTTAAGTAAGGATCGGTTTTGAGTATAACACGCTGTTGCAACTGCATCGGCCCAGAAGTATAGCGGAAGGGAAGCGAAGCTTAGCATGGTTCGGGCTGCCTCACACAAGGAACGGTTTCGTCTTTCAACAATTCCATTCTGTTGTGGTGTATAGGGGGCCGAGAAGTTGTGAGTGATCCCCTTGTCAGCCAGAAAATCCTCAAAATCTTTATTCTTGAATTCAAGCCCATTGTCGCTTCTGATATTCCTCACCAGCTTTCGCAGCTGCACTTCCACTTGCTTGATAAACGTTTTCAACTTGGGAGTCGCGTCTGATTTTTGTTTAAGAAGTAAAACCCAGGTGAAGCGTGAAAAATTATCTACTATGACAAGAATGAACTTACTACCACCGAAGCTTTCGATAACCGAAGGTCCACACAAGTCAATATGCAAAAGTTCAAGAGCTTCAACAATCTTTGTATTGATACGTGTAGAATGGCTCTTTCTGGTTTGTTTTCTCATATCACATGCTGCACATAGGTGTTCCTTATCAAACTTGAGAAGAGGAAGGCCTCGAACATGATCACCAAGCACCAACTTATTAATGTCTTTGAAGTTCAGGTGCGATAGGCGTCGATGCCATAACCAACTTTCATCAGTGTTCGCCTTTGACAGCAGGCATATTGCTGGTTTTCCTCGAATTGGGTTGAGATTTAAAGGATAAATCTCTCCCTTGCGTTCAGACTTCAACAGAACTCTTTTGGATTGCTTCTCAATGATTTCTGATCCCTCATCATCGCATGAAACCTTCAAACCAGTTCCCACAACCAATTGTGATACACTGATGAGGTTGTGCTGCAACCCTTCCACATAAGCTACTTTTCGAATCGAGAAGTCTCCGTTGGTTATCATTCTATATCCTTTGATTATTCCATAAGACTTATTTCCATACTTCATACATTCACCATCCTTAAGGGACCGAAACTCCCTCAGCTCTTCCCTCCTTCCTGTCATGTGACGCGAGCAGCCACTGTCTATGTACCATGCGTCATCGAACTTCTCGTCAGTAATAACCTGCAAATTCAAGCAGATTTAGGAACCCAAAGTCTCTTGGGCCCTGGTGAGTCTTTTACAGAGAAAGGAATAGCAGTAGAAATATCAATCAAATAAGTTCTTTTGATTAAAGTGGTTTGGTCTTTTCTTTTGATGGTATACACCTTGATTTTGTTTTTATCTTGTTTAAATTGTGGTGTATTAGATGGTGTGTTGTTAGATGGTTTTGGAATATTCTTTTGAATCCTAGGGTTAGCTGACTTTTTCTTATTATTGATATCAGACTCTGAATCAAGCTTTCCCTTTCCTTTGATGTCCTTCACTGAATTCGGTTTTCTTTGGGAGTAGGAAGGACCGAAACTTGACTTTCGGTTGTTAGCCTTGACGCTGTGACCGAAACTTGACGTTCGGTTCTGAGCGCTGGTGTTGGAACCAAAACTAGACGTTCGGTTCTAAGCTTTGGAATAGTAGGAGCTTGGACTAAAATTTTCTTTTCCTTTTGGCTTTTCATTTTCTTTGACAATTGACTCTTTCTTGGAAGGAACGTAGTTGGGGTTTTGAGATTGCCAATACCGTTTTCGCTCATTCAGATTTTTCATGTATCTCTGATTTCTTTGGCGTTTCTGTTCAGCTAACTGCTTTTGAGATTTATGAATATTGAAGCTTGATTTTGGCTTCTCCTGTTGAGTTTCGGTTGTCTTGGAAGATATATTGGATGCTTTCTTTGGTTCTTCTGGTATCTCTTTCGTTCCACTTGTGCTTGGTTTATCAAAACTTGATGGTTTGTTGATGGGTTCAGCAACGTATCGACCTTTTACCCTCCACGAGGTTCATTCTGATAAGCCGACAGTTTCGTCTGCATTATCAATAGGGGCGGACCAGAAATAATCGTCGCATCCTTCAGCATTGTCTGCGTCGACCAAGATTTTCAATTTTGCTATTTGTTTTTCAGTTACCCTTGTAACAGCATATACCTGATTTGGCACGGTTTGAACTTTCTGATAGACCATTGCCTTTTCTTTGAGTTTCTGTGGCTTGTCCTTTGACAGGCGAGCATACTCAACCGAGTTCTCAGATATGAGTGGTTTTTCATTCTCGGTTTCGCTCTTCATAAATTCAGAGCAATCAACCACATCTTCCACCGAGATTTCGCTCATCTCACTTTCCTCATCAAATTCAGACGTGTTTTCTATATTCATTTTATGTTCAGAAAGTAATTTGGCGTTAGACGAGTCAAATGATTGAATGGTCTCGGACTTAATTTTTAACCTATCATTTTCATCTAAAAGATTTTTGAGCATACACTTATGTTCCTTAGAGTCAATGAAGGTCTCTATCTTGTCTAGTCCGATTTTATAAGCGATGGATGTCTCTTCTGAAGGCATTATTGATTCACATTCAGCGATGACCTCATCCTCCTTAAATTCAAGGAAGGGTAAGATCATCTTATGAATTTTTTTCCCTATTTCACAACTTAAGTGCAACTGAGCAATATTTGTATATAAGTGTTTAGCAATTAAGCAAAAAACATTCCTTTGTTTTAAAAACTTTAAATTGTCTCGTTGCAAATAAATAATTTCATCCCTAGCCCTATTTAACTCCGTCTCCTTCAGCTCAATCCACATCCTTCTCTCCTCACTCTTTGAAGACACCCTGCTGAGTTGGTCAGTTAGGTTAGAGTTCGCTAAGCGAGTTTGCATGGGACTACCACTTAAGTTAGAAAATTTAAATTTTAATTCATTTAATTTTTCTTCATAATTTGTTACTGGAACTTTAAGTGATTCAAGGATGGATTTTACCTTTTTGATCAGCCGATCACAGTTGTTGATCTTCTCACTCACGGGCTTGGCTGCAAAGCACTTGTCCTCAGTCAGGTTCGGCTCCTTACACTCACTTTCGGTTGGTCTACCAGCTGTAACCATCAAACATTTTCCAGCCGAACCTGTATCCCTCGCCACATAAGCTCTTCCATGTGTGGGCTTTCTCACTTCTTCATCCTCAGAATCGGTTGACCAGACTTCAACGCCACCGAACTCATCTTCATCCACATTTTCCTGCACAATCAAGGCATTCATTGAACTATTAGTTGCCTTCTTTTTCTTGATTTCATCCAACTTTAGCATGTAATATGCCTCATCATCTTCACCATCTCTTTTCTCAGCCATCTTCCTCAGCATGCAATCTTTCACAAAGTGGTTCTTGCCATGACAGTAATTGCAGTCGAATCCAGAGTATCCTACAAGCTTGCTTTCCTTCTTGTCGTCATCCTTTTGAGAAGTATTCTTCGTTTCTTCTTTCACCTTCTCAGAACTGTAACTTCCTTGCCAGTTTCGGTTCTTATCGACAGGGAACTTCTTTCATGCAAACTTCTTTGGATTGGTGACCATCATAGCATATTTTTCGATTGTAAGGTCACACTCAGACATATCTGACTCCTCCTCTTCTTCTGCAACACTTTTTCCTTTTGAGACAAGGGCCAACGATCCCACACCCGAAACTATCTTCGCCTCCTTGGTTACCACATTCTCATGGGATTTAAGTATTCCCACCAGTTTCGCTAGTGAGTATGATTTAAATTGTTCGTGAGCTTTCACTGTTGAAACCACTGCCATCCATTCTGGTCTCAAACCATTCATGAAGGTTACCTTTTGCTCAATCAATTTTCTTTCTATACCATGCTTGATCATCTTGCTAAGGAGATGATTGAAGCGATCGAAGGTTTGTATCAGTTTCTCTTCAGGTTTCTGTTCGAAAACTCCAAACTCTGAGAGCAGCAAGGTTTGAATAGAGTGTTCTAGATCTTCATCGGTTGAGTAGAGTTCCTTCAACCTATTCCAGATTTCTTTAGCCGTCGTGCATGAACCAACTAACCGAAAAGTGTCAGATTGCAGTGCGAATCTGATCATTCTCATGGCTTTCACATTACATAGCAACTTGTCCTTTTCGTCCTGTGACATCTTATCTACATCCGCCACAAGCTTATTATATTCTTTTTGAGTCTTCACTGTCGTGTTTGTTCCAGAGTGAACAAACGGCCCAAGTGTGATTGCTTCCCAGATGAGATAACCATTATCTTCAGATCCAACCACGTAATCTTCAAAGTAATGCGCCCATACTTCATAGTCTTGAGTGTAAAGAATGGGAACCCTTGTAGTGGATCCAATGCTGTTAGAGATGTTGATGGGATTAGTTTGAGAATCTTCGTGAGACATGGTGAGCCTTTCCTTAGAACTGCTAGAATCAGACCTGTAAACTTGAGATTAGGGTTTTATCAAACACAAGAGTTACCGTCAACAAGAAGAAGACGACTTCTTTATATTCGATAAAAGCGGAAACCCTAAAGAATTCTTTAAACAGAAGGAATGTGTATTGATCACACAGTCTCCTGCTCTGATACCAATTGTTGGATCGATAGATTCTAAGCAGATAAACAGATAAACAATAAATGACGTAATGAAGAACGCAGGAATGGTTTAACTGACGTCGAATGATTAAACTTTAACACCTCAAAAGAGCTCGATTAAGAACTTCGACTGTAGAGGTGTTTAGGGTTACAAAGCAATAATAACTATAATCACGTTAGTCTCTAAGGCATACATGCATGCACTATTTATAGCTAAACCCTACTCAATAATCACGGATGGACATGCCCAATCCGGATATACAATACTAAGCCCATGACGCAACATAAAATACCCAACATATTTATATATATGTATAAGAATAAAGCCAGTCTTACCGTTAGTAGGCCTCATTCACGAAGCCATTCTATAAGGGGGGTAGAAGGTTACTGCCTATAAAATGGCAGTTTAATGGGTGTCCACTCTCACCCATCGCTTCCTTGACTGGTGGAGGGTCGTTAGCTGAACGGGTAGGAGAGGACTCTAATTCTCCCTTCATTAAAAGTATATTGATAAATATATGGTAACTAAACACTTATAAATTCCCAATCTTAGTTACTTAGGAAAATGTGAATATGGTGCTAACCCATGAAATTGCCTTTGCACCTTGTTAAGCCGTTAATGGAGCGTGTGTGGTTAACCGCCATACTAATAGGGACTGACAGTGCGTGGCAAAGGGTAGGTTGATGTTAATCATAGATCAATGGAGCGTTTGTGGTTAAACGGCACATTGATTAGGTGGTTGTTACATTGGGTGTACCAAGCTAATTTTCATGGTTATTCACACCTTGTTTGTGATCCTCGGCATCCCAGTCACAAACTTGAAGGGCACAATCGAGATTTAAACATGCCATTGAATTGTTCAATGAATCTCAAAGGATCTAGGAGTTTCAATTCACTTAAAACCTAAAACTTTTTTTTCATTTTTCGTGGTGGAAATTGGTAAATCGTCATTTACCTACCTTCAAATATTTTGCGGTTTGGATTACGCCATCCCTCTTCCAAATTGTAAAATATTGTTTGGGTCCTAGCCTTAATATTTCATTTGGGTGTTATATTAAGGACTTAAATCAACTAACTTGAATTTCTCCCATTGTAGATGTCTAGTTCAGACAACTATGGTCTTCCCAAATCTTTTGGAACAAGCTTTCCTCTTGAAGATGATGTCCCGCGGTTGGATCGTGGAAGTCATACTTCACTTCCTCCACCTCCTCCAATAATTCTCCCTAACCCACAAGTTCAAAGACTTGAAAGATTCAAGGTCACTCAAGCCCTACTTGCAATGAAACATCAAGATGGAAGGCCTGTGTGTACTCACATCTTGGAGATGAAGTCACATATTGACAGACTGAGAGTATTGGGTGTCGAAGTCTCGAGGAAGTTGGCTGTTGACTGGGTTCTTCAGTCACTTCCTGAGTCATATAGTGAGTTCATTAATGACTACTATATGACAGACCACGACATGACCCTTATTGATCTTAACTATTTGCTTGTTGCTGCTGAATCAGAAATGATGTGGTGCGCTGGAGAAGAAAATTTGATTGGAAGATCTACTCCCCAAACGTCCATGGACATTGACAATGGAAACACTGGAAGTCCAGAAAAGATTTCTCTTTCCAAGGGAAAGAGAAAGGCTAAGTCTGAGATTGTTCCGTGTACCATTCCCAAAGAGTCCATATATTTCTGTTGCCGAGAGAAGGGGCATTGGTTGCGAAGCTGCCCTGACTACTTGAAAAGGTAGAATAGAAAAGTTTTACTCTGCCTTAGGTAAGTCTACCATCTAACTCTATTAACTTCCTAATTGTTGATTCTTAATACATGATGTGACAAGGTTGCATTTTGATGCTTTGAAGGATCATGCAAAGGGAAGGAAGCTTAAAGGAAGTGTATGCTGAATTTGATCGCGAAGATGGATTTCAATCGCATGGTTCCAAGATCGGATTTTTGAGCTGCTGCTTAGGAGTTATGATAGATTGCTAGGAAATATGTAATAACATAGTATTCATTTGTAATTGCATTGTAAGGAAAGGTTTTTTCCGCATTTTATAAAGAAATAAAATTTTGTTTTATTATATCCCCTTGCAATGGCGTTTGTGAAAATTGATGTTTGTATGTTTCTATGTTATCAATATGGATTTGATTCTTTCGTTTGTGGTAGTGTCAAAATTTACCAAACAAGGAAAGATTCTCATCACCTAAGTTTCAATTGGACAGAAACTTGGAATCATGTAAGTTGTATTGCATGATGAATGAGAATTTTCATCTTTGGTAAATTAAGACTAACTCCTTGTTCACATGTATATGTGAATCAAGTGAAGGACTAGGGGATCGGGTACACTGGATGTGTACTGGTCAAGATCCACCACAAAGATCGATAAAACTATTCGTCATGATTTTCTAAAGTTTAGTAAACATGGTTATGCTTACAAGTTTAAGTATAATTCTGAAACATTGGAAAGGGTTCAATGTATGGCAGAACGAATGAGAAGAATCAAATTAGGCAGAAAGATAAAAGTTTCTTCAATCTGAAAATATGGGAGAGTACTTTAGTATCATGATTTATGATCATCTTAATGGTTATGGAAAACCATATCACAATTAATCCTCTAAGGACATCTTAGTGCATTTGTATGGCTAAGAAGAGGAATCGTGAATTGTTTGAAATGGTTAAATCAAGAAGATGAGTCATACTTCGTTCCAAAACAAGTCTTAGAGTGATACTTTAAGATTGTAACCTTGAGTGACATAATCTTAAGAAAGGTTTAAAACACTTATCAAATTTAGTGTAAAATGTTTTCTACTCTTGTACATTTGAAATTGGTAAGTTGTGATGTTTTGGATAAAACAAAGACCAACTAAGGCCAATTGTGTGAAGTGTTTGTCTTGATAAGAATCCGCACTAACTCTTGAATATTTGTTTGTCAAGGAATGGTTCTTGACAAGAGAGTCTTATATGTCAAGAGGTCAGTGGGAGTCTTAAAGTTCTTGACAAGTTTCAAGAACTAATCAAGAATAAAACCTATTGTTTATCACTAGCACACGACTTGAGGTTTATAACCTATCGTGTTGAAATATTCTTGTTTCTATGCTCATTCCAGTTAAAGTTGACTATGCATGTGGTTTTATGAGTTCTCAGTTGTTGCATAACTACTTGGAAGCAATGGCAGGGCCTTGTGCTGCCAGATGGCAAGAAATTAAGATTGAACAAGTTTAGTCCATATGAGTTTGGATTTGTCACTAAGCTTGTCTTGTTATTATGGTTATGACAAATTCATATGGATAGGAACACATACACCATAAAATTTAAGTGTCATAAGGTTTCTCTCCAATTCATGAACATGATTGTGAGGAAATGCTTTCACTGAGTAGATTTTAAGGAGATTGCAATTGTGATATTTGCATTCTCAAATTTGATTATGATTACGGCATCCCTTTTCATAATTCGAATTGTGAGGAATGGAAAAAAGTCTAAACATTTGAGACTTATTGCTGTAAGTTCTTAAATTGTTAAGACACACATGTGAGCTGTCTAAGGAAAGGTGTATGAGTTTGAGAAGTCTAGATAAAGTCTTATCGAAGCATCTCGTATCAGAAATCTGAACTTTGGTAATGAAAGTCAATAAGTATTGATTTCTAGAAGTCCAGCTGATTTCTGAATACATGTCAAGGCTAGTGGGAGCATAAGTGTTATGCTAGTAAGATAATAATTATTGTGCTAGTGGGAGCATAATTATTATGGTAAGTGTTGCAAGTTAGCAATGTTAATTATAGAAAACAAAGGTTTCAATTCGCAAAGTTGTAGGGTTTGAAAAGTTGTTTTGCTATAATTAAGGGAGAGGAATCTATACTTCATTTCAATTCTAAAAGCTTAGGTTGAGATTTTAATCAAATTTAGTCAAATATATATATGAATGTTATGTTGGAATGGTTCAACATAAGGAAATTCTATATATGGAAATGTTAATTGTGTTCTCAAAATTTGATTATGATTACGGCATCCTTCTTCATAATCAAAATTATGAGAACATGGCAAATAAAAAATATCATAGCAAAAGATTGATCAAGTATCATGTCTTTATGTTAGACATTATGAATCGTGTCCCATATGCTTCGGGTATAGGATCGATTACATATGCTATAATATTCTCGTTTTCTAAATTTTCCAAATGCCTAGCGCATTAAGAGGGAAAAAGGAATAGAACCGGATATGACTAAAGTGATTAAGCAACTGTTAAGGACAATCTAAGGTTCACCAAAGATTGGTCGCTTAAGGACAACTGGTAGTATAAAAATGAATGGACCATATTGACATATTCTGAAGAGAGGCAACTCTTGTTCAGAAGTGATAGTCAAAATGGGAATATGGAATGTTTCCATATTGGGAGTTGAAGAATAGATGAGAAAGTTAGAAACTTTTATGAAAGAATGATGTTCAAAGGAATATACTTTGAATTTGAGACTCCATTTCCATGGAATTGTCCTGTAACAATCTCCAAAGGAATATTTTGTAATATCATTGGTCAAGTCTCTGTGACTTTTGGCACCTAGACATTACAAAAGAATCATTGCATGACAGTTTAGAATCTAACACCTTCTAGCAGTGACAAGGATTTGGAATTCTTACACTTGCAATAAGGATTTGGAATTTTGAAATGAGCATCATTGAAATGTTTTTCAATTGATCTATTTCACAAATTAAGGACCATAGACAAACATAGCGTGCATGCTTGGTGCATGGCATAACTATTGTCTAGACAAACATAGTGTGCATGCTTGGAGCATGGCATAACTATTGTTCTAATTCAAGTATTAAGTTGATTATTCGAAACATTGTACAATGAATGATGAGTAATCAATATGGCTCAAAAGTTTTTGGACCATATAGGATTAGTATTATTCTTGTGTTTCACTTTGCATGTTTTGACTTCCCGAATAAGTAGGTTATTCAAACCATCCACAGTCGATCATACTTTGGAAGTAGGTATTGAGGCAAGACTGTCATGAATGGGTCTGTAGTATGTCTAGATGTTTTAGACATATCTGCAGTATTCATGAGTGCTCCTGGAATCAGATTCGAGTATTGGATTAAACCCACACTCATTTGAATCACTTCCTGGATTTTATCACAAGTGATCATGAGATGATAATATCTTATATTATTCAAACGGAGACGTGTGAGTTGTAGTTGCGAGTCGGTTGCACATTGATACATGTAAACGCACCAGTAACTTGGTTGTTATAAAACATATCGTTGTGTGTAATTCGATGAGTAAGTACAAGCGAGCATTTGGGTCGAAGTTTATCCGTTCCTTTTACCCCATGTGGATAAAAGTGATATCTGTGGGCCCCTTGATGATTTAGTGATGACATCAGGCCTGGACTAATATTATTCGTTCAATTAGTTAGTCGTCATAAATCGGAAATTAGGAAACAACAGATAGACAGAGAGAATGATTATAATCCATGTCTCAGTCCATATGATATCTAGAATGGAGGAATATATGATCCCTTATCTAATGGACACGTCATTGACTAG
The DNA here is from genome assembly GCF_052849685.1 of Lactuca virosa. NCBI lineage: Eukaryota > Viridiplantae > Streptophyta > Magnoliopsida > Asterales > Asteraceae > Lactuca > Lactuca virosa. Next base: position 213,441,296 of record NC_136434.1, read on the forward strand.
ATCAGAGTTCGACAGCGGCTTTAAGAGCTACGATTGCTAGTCGGGTTGGAGTCTTGCTTGCAATAATAGTTATTAGACTTATCCAAGTGGGAGACTGTTGGATTAGATGTCACACCCCCAAATCGGAACGGCGAAAACGTTCGGGGGCGGAGGACGTCATGCTCAATATCACAACACATGCATCATAGTAATCAAAGTAACAACAACCATTACATTAATATTAAAGGTTTACATTGTATTCGATTCACAAAAGATTGACTACCAAAGTAAATAACAAAACAAGGACATGAAGCTACTATGCTCCATCTTCTGAATCCCAATGCGTGTACATGTCTACTAGTTTCCTGAGAATACAAGTTATTTTGAAAGAGTAGATCAGCATTTAAGCCGGTGAGTTGATAAGTATTTTTGATAGAAAAGTTATACTTAATGTTCTTTAGAAAAGTTTGCCTGTTCCTCCAGAAAATCCTATATTTTCTGATATGATGCATGATAAGTAAAAATGACTCTTACAATTCCTTCTATGAGTACTTAGTGAATACAAGTTATATACAATCCAGATCAAACAGACAATCGATTGTGTGGATCTGCCCTAAGCCCACAACCAAACAAGGAATAGGAAATGAGGCGGAAGTCACACATTCCATTGTTTGTTAGATCCTCATTGTATATAACCCTAACGTATTCACCAGGTGCTTACGGAGTTAACTGTAATAGTTCTTTATTATTTGATGAAAATATTCCTTAAGAAAATCATATATTTCCTTTAGTAAAATGATAACCACAATAGTTCCTTCTACAATTACTTAGTTTATACTAGCTATATACAACCTAATATCGAACAGACAGTTAAATGTGTGAATCTGCCCTAAGCCCACAACCAAACAAGGAACAGAAAGTAAGGCGGAAATCACACATTCCACTGCCTATCAGATATCATTTATATATAAGTTTGATGTATAAACTAAGAAATTATAGAATTAACCAATAAAGGTCCTTTATGTTATACTAGTTTGTTAAGAGTTGAACCTTTTGGAATAAGGTTCATATTTCCATTTACTTTAATGTAAAACGTTGTTTTCAGTAATAATTGTTATTGTTTTCAGAAAGTTCTATCAAAAACTGATTACCTTTAAATAACAATGTTTACCATAGAAAATCCTATATTTTCTATAAAACCGACTGGTAGTCTTACTCGTTCCAAGACCGAAAAGTACAAGTATTTACTTTAATGATATCTCGTTTTGTGGATTAGTTACACTGGCTGAAGACTTGTTTTCCCTGAATACTTGATACGACGATACTACCCTCCTATGATCACTTAATACATACGAGTTGTATATAACCGAGATCGAACAGACAGTTGAATGGGTGAATCTACCCTAAGCCCACAACCAAACAAGGAACAGGATGTAAGGCGGAAGTCACACATTCCACTGTCTACCGGACTTCAGTTTTATCTAACCTTATTGTATATACTGAGTACCATATAGTTAATATCCCTGGTGAAAGTTTAAGAAAGTATATTAATACGTAAATATATCGTTATTTCTCCTTGTGAGTTATATGACCATATTGATTGATATGACGAGAATCGGATGTCGATATCGTTTTATGACGTTTGTCACCCGCAGACCTGCCGGTCCAACTATAGCTAACAGTAGAGGTGAGGGATTATTAGTCCCATATAGATCTATACACAAACTCACGCTCTCCCTCAGGGAGATTCTGGATCATAAAGGTAGACTTCTACTGGTACATATGTAAGTACCGAAGACGCGTCTCACAAACTAGATTAACGACTTTACAAGTAATAATACGAAAACCTTTTTATAAACAACTGATAGTTTTATCAAAAAGATTCATATGATCCATAAACTATATTTATCATAGTTTATAAGTTAATTTCGTGTTTTAACAAGTTTCATGTTCTTAATCATATTGACAGCAAGATAACGAAATAAGTAAAATTACATTTACAAACACAAGATTTATTGTGTCTTACTTGTATCCCCCCCCCTAAAAAGCATTTAAAATCATTTGAAAAGGTATATTATAGGGGTATGAACTCACCTTATGTGAGTGATTCGATTAAAGACTGGAATAAGGATCTTATACTCACGGACGAAGTCCCGTAGCACAAATGAGTCCTAAATAGCATGTAAGGATACATATAGGCAGGAAATTAGTGAATCTAACTACAAAGGTGATTAGGAAACAACCTAGGATGCAAGAATAACTCACCAAAGGAGTGTTAGAAGTAAGTTAGGAGGCTGAAAGGGAGTTCACGGCTGGGCTTGATGGTGTTCACGGCCCATGAGGTGTTCACGGCCCATGATGAGGGGTTCACGGCCCATGATGGGTTCACAGACCATGATGAGGGGTTCACGGTCCAACTTCAAGGAAGAACACTTGAAGATCTTGTTGTTTGGCAAGTGTTTGAAGATCCTAAGTTGTATTCTAAGGAGATACAAAGAAAAGGGGTGTTTAAGGGAAGAAAAGGGTGTTCTTGAGTATGATACTTGAGAGAGAATGGGGTGTTTGCGGCCAAGAGAAGAAGAAGTGAAGGAATAATGAACCAAACTCATATATATACCTAGAGTTCATGCCCTAAGGAGGTTTCACGGCCGTGAACATGGTTTATGGTCGTGAACCTCACTTGATGAGGTTTATGGCCCGAATGCAATACTCCGATCTCGTTTCCTTAGTGGTTCACTCCCTAACACACAACCCTTACAAACACTAGGCTTAGAAACTTATAAGTTTGACCTTCGGTTGATGAGTTTGACCTTACAAGATAGAAATTTCCGGGTTGTGACATTAGATGTCTAAGCCCATAACTAATATTGGTATGTACTTGACCCGAGAGTAGCATGGTCCATTTGGGTTGCATGACATCGGAACAATTTGGATAGACTTTTATGAGAAGAGGACATTTATGATTTATTAATATATTATAAGTTCTAATATATTAATATAAAATCATATTATTTAATTAGTATTGATCAAGAATTAGTTTGGAATTAATTTTGTGATCAAAAGAGACTAATTAAATAAATGGGGATTGATTTGGTAAAACATTCATTCTTATAAAGTGGGCTTATGATCCATAGTTCTTCATGTTGGGCTAAACCCATGTGGTGACCCATGGATACTCCGTGGAGGTTAAAACCCATGGATCATGAGGAATGTGGAAAGTCATGAGTTACATGGTGTAACCCTAATGTGCACACTATATAAGAAGCCTCATAGCTCATGAAATGAGACCTAGAGTCTTGGCAAGGGGGGCTAGCCAATTTCATGAAGTGCAAGTGTTCTTCTCTCAAGTTATTCCAATTGTTGGTGGTGTTGTGTGATTCCATTTGAGGTGCAACACTTGGGGCACTAAGTTCTTAAATGTCCAAGGCTTCCAACTACAACAAAAGGTATGTCTTCTAACTTGTTTTATTACCCAAGTATCAATGTTTTGTATGCTAGTTAGGGTAATACCTTGGAAAGTTCAAGTTTGAATGTATAATAGAGAAAACATAGATCCAATGTATTTAGGGTTGCATGTACACCTTAGGAGAGTTAGAATGCTCAAAACCCAACAGTTAGAAGAATGTGATCAGTAGCGGTTGAGGTTCGTTGTTTCGTTTGAGTCGCAGATACGTTACCTTTTTGGGAGAGACCACTATTAAGAGAGAACACAATCGGCCGGGAAGAAATGTGTTTCCTCCTGGAGGGTGTAAAATGCTGTGATTTCAGGTTTGAAGCAAAGGTTCGATTGTCTAGCTTGCTCCAGTGGTGCACAGTCATGTTTCGTTTGTCGATGTGTCAGTGGGAGCTTGTTTGTAGAAAAGTGCATGTATCAGAAGGGTAGGGCTCATGTATTTTGGCAGCGTGTTGAGTAGGTTGTTGCATAGGTTCTTACTGGTCAGTGGGATGATGGAAGTGTGTCTTTCTTCCCGTTGGATGTTGGTTATGAGTCTTCATGTTTGTGGTTGGGTAATGGCAGGAATGGTGAGCTGGGATGACGTCACGATGTTCCGTGTGCCATCATGTTTTTCACTTTTTTAAGTGGGTCTGGTTGTTGTGTAGTAGAGACTCATGTGTTGGTTTTCTAATCGTGTGGCATTGGCGGTGTTTGAGCAGTATAGTGTTGTCACTGATGGCCCAATCACCGACATGTTGGGTCGAGCAGTTATAGGGTGTTGACTTGCTGGAAAGGTCATGGTGGTGTACTAGTAGTGTGTTATTAATATACTTCTTAGTGGACTCGTGTCCGTTTTATGATAAGGTTTCGCATGAAATATCTCACTATTTTACATATGTCATTGTTGGGGACATGATAGACTAGGTGAGTTTTAGTATCTCATGGCTGTTATGAGTACTTACGGAATTGCTGATGACTCCAAGACTACTGATAGTCCCAAGGTTATCGATAGCCCATAGATGTTCGGATTGACATAGGGGTGGTGGCATGCTTGTTTGAATAACAGGAGGCCGATGATGCATGTAGTTATAAGTCTCTTGGGTGTCTTGGATGATGATTATACATCTGAGCTGTTTTAGGAGCTTGGATGTCACACAAGTTGGTTTTTACCATGGTTTCGCTTATGGGAGTAGTGGGTTAGTGAGGACTTGTCATGAAGTCAAGGGTGTATTTCAAGTTTTTGGGCACAATTTCCGGATTTGGGATTGGTTGAAATCCACGATTGATATGTTTTGAGTATTCTTACTGCACGGTTTGAGTGGTTTTCACTGGGAGTTAGGTATTATAGTTATGGAGAGAAAGATAGTTGTTGCGGTTGAGTATTTTCAAGTTATTGTGTTATTTGTTGGCAGTTGTGGGTTTCCAAGTGGTCTCTCAAGTTTTCTGTATAGATGCCTTGATTTCGAAGTGGTTAGAAGGAGTTTATGGAATATGTTGGCGTTGTTTTCAAAGATTCTAACCAATATGGATTTCGAGGATGAAATCCAGTTTAAGTGGGGGAGAGTTGTAACAACTTTTGCATGTATCTGATCTGATAAAGTTTGATTTGGTCAATGTATGAAATTCCCCAAGTTTATGGTTGGTCGTGACATGATGGGGAGAAACCTCACGACGTGACATCGGGATGAGAAGTGGGTCCATCTTTGTGGCTCACGATGTGACATTTAGGTTGTCACAATGTGAGAGTGAATTTTCCCTAATATCGTGTTTTGTGTCGTATTTAAAGGAAGTGAGGGCCTAGGGTTTGCACATCCTCAGCCTCCATCACCTTCCTCCTGCCCTAATCGAAGATAGCTTTCGTTGTGACCTTGAAGAGCTTATTTGGTAAATTTTGATTCCTTGAAGAAGAAAAAGAAGAAGACTCCTTGGGTGCATCCTTTTAGCAAACAAGCTCCTTCCTCATCATCTTGTAGTGGTTTTGGACCTTTGTTAGTCCTAAATCTCCTACCTTTATCTCTTATTCATGCTAGATCTAAGATTTATGCTTTCCTTTTTATAGTTGGGTTGGGTAGCATGCATGGGATCCATAAATTTAGCAACTTTATGGATCATTGAGGCTTTTCTCTAGTATAAGTTTCAGATCTGAGGTTTGCTGTTGATTTTAGACTCCAAGAATGAGTCTTGACGTCATTTTCTCCTTATTGACCTAATTAGTGTTTAAGTCATGCATTGCACATGCATGACTGAAAAGCTATGATTTTTATGGTCCTTAGGGTTGGGGAAAACCCCTGGAAAGTTTCAATGAGTAGCTTAAAGGATTAAGAGCTTAATGCTCAAAGTTATCCAGAATGTATCTCATGACGTGAGGAATAGCATGTCACGTCGTGAGAGGAAGGTGCTTGCGATTGTTTTGTCTGGGTTCACTCATGACGTGACCTATGGGTAATCACGACATGATCGTTGGCTGAAGTTGACAATGGTTGACTTTTACCATGGTTGACTTTTTGGGTCAAGCTAGGGTTTCATGATGTAGGCTGAAAGGGAATGTCTTTACTGCTGTTAGGTGTCTTGTTGCTCATGTCTACCCTGTGTGTGAGAGTTGTTGTAGTTCTAGTTACTATTCGCGAGGTGAGTATTCTCACTATATTTGCCTGTGTGGTAGTATATGTTGACTAGATGGGTCTTATTTGTTGATTATTATTATATGTGAATTGAGTTGTTGATAAATCTAGGACCGTTGTGAGTCCACAGGACTGCTGATAGTCCCCAGGGTTGCTGATAACCCGGGAGGTGTGCTGTTAATCCATAGTGTGTGCTGTTAGCTCACTGGGACTGCGATAGTCCCCATGGTTGTTGTTAACCCATAGTTTATTATAGAGTAAATTACACGAATGGTCCCTATAGTTTAAGGTAATTTGTGTGTTTGGTCCCTAACTTATTTTTTTTAACTCGGAAGGTCTCTACTGTTTGTTTTTTGTTACGCATTTGCTCCCTGTCTCACCTAAAAAGACTATTTTTCCCTTGATTTTCTTAATTATTTAAATAAACACACCCCCAACCCCAACCCCCTCACATTACCCTACCGACTACATCCCCATTTAGATAATAGTCTTTTTCGGTAAGACAGTGACCAATCGCAAAACAAAAACAAAAAGTAAGGACCAAGCTGTCACACACCCAAACCGGAACGGCAGAAACGTTCGGGGGTGGAGGACGTCATATGTAGTATCACAACAATTGCATCATAGTAATCAAAGTAAACACAACCATTACATTGATTATATAAAAGGTATTTACATCTGTTTGATTCATATTCATATACATCAACAGTATAACAAAATATAAAGACGTGACTCTATACGCTCCGTCTTCTCAAAAGCCTGCTAGGGTACCTATCTACTGATTTCTTGAGAATACAAGTGGTTTTGAAAAGAGTATCAACATTAAAGCTGGTGAGTTCATAAGCATGTTTTTGTAATGAAAACCTGTTAATGAATCAGTGAGAATGTTTGTATGTTTCCACGAAAATCCAATATTTTCTAACATGTGTGGTTTGTTACAGTATCTCATATTGTAGTTATTCCTATGCCTGGTTACCACTAGATGTGTTGTATATTGTTATTTTGAATGAAAAATCATTTTACATGGAAACCCTGACTATCTCCAGTATATATAGTAAGTTAGGAAAAACTCTGGAATCCTCCAGTATGTATAGTAGTTCTGTTACTTTAAAATAAAACTAATAGAAGTTATTACCATTCATACATTAATCGTATTATTTAGTATAATGAGTTTTTATAACCATATTTGACCATTGAATTTCCTGAACGACATTCTTCAGGTGTTGGAATCGAAATGACTTTGTCACCCAGGCCTGCCGGCCTAACTATAGCTAACAGTTGTGGTGCGAGATTATCAACCCCGTATAGATCTATACACAAACTCACGTTCTCCCTCAAGGAGACTCTGGTTATAATATCAGGACTTTTGTTAGTACTTAAGTAAGTACGCGAAGAATGCTCACTCATAAAATGCTATACTAACGATTAAGTGTAGAATAAAATGAATCCATTGAATTTAATTGACTGTTTTTATGACCCATAAACTATACACTATATAGCTTATATGATTGTTGACATTGAATCTATGTTCCGTACATTGATAAGGTAATTATTCCATAAACTCTACCTATTATAGTTTATATTTTGGTTAATGTATTCAATTCATGTTTTTCACCAAAAATTATACGATTATATTGAAAACTTCCCTTATGCTCAGCATTTTACAAAATGGATGAATATCTAAATGTTTTTATAAAATATAAAAATCTTTGGTTTGAATCAATCATATGAGTTTTAATCCTGTTTATATAAGTCATAATATTTATTCATGTCTTGCTTGTATCATCCCCCTAAAAAAGTTAAAAACATTAAAAGTGTAGGCGTATGAACTCACCGTTAATTGCGTGAAAGTGTCATACAACGAAACTGGGAATGAAGACCCTCGGGTTGATGTACGCGACACTTAACGGGATCCTAATAACAGTTAAATACATATATGCATTCTATTAGCGAAACCATTAATTATAGTGTTGGAAAAACACTTGCTTTTGGTCTAGGAATGTTACCAGAACTTAATTGAATCAGAGAAAGCAGGTTTTCAGCCAAGTTCACGGCTTGAGAAGGTTTGCGGCCGTGAACTGTTCTCGGCCGTGAACAGTTTACTGCTCTTGAAGGGTTTACGGCCTTTGAAGGTTTGAAGGGTTCACGGCCTGTTCTTGATGAACTATGAAGATATGAAGGGTTCATGGCCGTGAACTCAAGAACAACAATACTGGATTAGATGAAAAACGCGTTTTAGATGTTCCACAATCACACCCAAGGGTGATTCTTAATGATTTCAGGGAGAAAAGAGAGTATTTTTGTGTTTGCGGTTGAGAGGTTAGAGGGAGAATGGGGGAGTTTTCGGCTAGAAAAGTGTAAATGAGGGTATCTCACACACACACACACACACACACATATATATATATATATATATATATATATATAGGGGGTTATCATGGTCGGTGGTGGGGCCAGCCGTGAACGGGTTTACGGCCGTGAACACCACTCGGGCCGGAATCCACTGATTTTCAAAGGAGACTCGGGTTTTCGCACGATTTTGTTTCCGAATCTTACTAAAACGATCTTCTAAACCATAAGAATTTAACGAAACAATTAAAATTCATGATTTATTTAACAGAAAACGGCTAACTTAAACGGAAAAAGGTTCGGGTTGTCACATCATCCCCCCGATAGAGGGAATTTCGTCCCGAAATTCAAACGCTAATACAATCATGGACTTGGAAAAAGATGCGGGTATTTCTGTTTCATCTGATCTTCTCGCTCCCAAGTGAATTTAGGTCCCCACTTGGCATTCCAGCGGACCTTCACTCTCGGTATGCCACTTTGTTTCGTTCGTTTGACTTCCCGATCCAAGTTTTCGACTGGTTCCTCCATGGAATTAAGGTTTTCGTTGATCTCGATCTCATCAAGAGGGATCACTAGGGTTTCATCGGATAAACACTCTTTAAGGTGCGAGACGTGGAAGACGGGATGAATATTACTAAGTTCTTGGGGTAAACGAAGTTTGTATGCTACGGGACCGATCCTAGCGAGGATCTCGAATGGTCCTATGTATATTGGGTTTAACGTTACACGCTTTCCAAAGTGTATCATGACCTTCCAGGGTGAGACCTTCAACAGGACGCGATCACTAACCTGAAACTCCAAAGGTTTTCGTCTCTTATCGGCGTAGCTCTTTTGTCTATCTCTTGAAGCTTTTAGTCGTTCCCGGATTTGTACGATATTCTCTGTGGTTTCACGGATGATTTCTGGACCTGTGAGAGTGCTATTGGGGACTTGACCTTTAGGTAGCTGCGTGTCACCCACCTCAGCCCAGCACAGAGGGGATCTGCACTTACGGCCATAGAGGGCTTCAAATGGCGCAGCCTTGATGCTGGTATGGTAGCTGTTGTTGTAGGAGAACTCGACCAAAGGCAAATGGGTGTCCCACGACTTGCCAAAGTCTATAACACATGCCCTTAACATGTCTTCCAATGTTTGAACGGTCCTCTGACTTTACCCATCAGTCTGTGGATGGTAAGCTGTGCTCATATCCAGCTTAGTTCCAAGAGGCTTCTGCAATGACTGCCAAAATCTCGAGGTGAATCTGCTATCCCGATCGGAGATAATGGACACAGGCACACCATGCAGGAGAACTATCTCTTGGATGTAGATTCGTGTTAGTCTCTCCATCTTGAATGTTTCCTTGATTGGCAGGAAGTGGGCGGATTTAGTCAATCGGTCGACAATTACCCAGATGGAATCGTACCCACTCGGAGACTTGGGCAATTTAGTGATGAAATCCATCGTAATCCTTTCCCACTTCCACTCAGGTATTTCTGGCTGCTGAAGTAGACCCGAGGGCTTTTGATATTCCACCTTCACCTTGGCACAAGTCAGGCACTTGCCTACGAAGGTAGCGATTTCTACTTTCATGTTTGGCCACCAATATAGCTTTTTGAGATCCAGATACATCTTCTCCGAACCTGGGTGAACGGAGTATCGAGTACTGTGAGCTTCGATCATAACAACCTCTCTGTAACCGCCGAACTTCGGGGTCCAGATCCGGTTCATGAAATAATAAACTCCGTCTCCCTTGGTCTCTAGGTTCTTTTCCATTCCCTTCAAGGCTTCATCCGGCATGTTCTCTAGTTTTAAGGCTTCCAGCTGATCCTCTCTGATTTGAGCGGACAGATGGGAATGTCATTGTCAGTTCCATCACTCTACGACCTGAATACTCTTTCAGGCTGAGGGCATCCGCTACCACATTGGCCTTGCTGGGATGATAGCGTATTTCGCACTCATAATCACTGAGTAGCTCTACCCATCGCCATTGCCTCATGCTTAACTCTTTCTGATCGAAGATATGTTGTAGGCTCTTATGGTCGGTGAAGACAGTACACTTGGTTCCGTAGAGATAATGTATCCAAATCTTTAACATAAAGACCACTGCTCCCAACTCAAAATCGTGAGTTGTATAATTGACTTCGTGTGCTTTCAGCTGTCTTGATGCATAAGCAATAACCTGTCCTCGTTGCATGATCATACAGCCTAGGCCCTGATTGGATGCATCGTAGTAGACGACAAAGTCCTCCGTCCCTTCTGGAAGAGACAAGATGGGTGCGCTACATAAAGCCTGTTTCAATGTTTGGAACACAGTGTCTTGCTTTTCTCCCCAACTAAAGGGTACACCTTTTGAGTCAGGGTGGTTAAAGGCTTAGCAATCCTGGAGAAATTCTGGATAAATCTGCGATAGTAGCCAGCGAGACCCAAGAATTGACGAATTTCTGTGGGTGTCTTCGGTGCTGACCAATTCTCAATCGCCTTGATTTTGGAATGGTCCACATGTATGCCTTCCTCGCTAATCTCGTGACCGAGGAATGTTACCTTTCTGATCCAGAATTCGCACTTAGTGAAATTTGTATACAGTTTCTCCGCCCTTAGGGTTTCCAGTAGTAGCCTCAAATGTTGTCTGTGATCTTCCTCACTCTGAGAATAGACAAGTATATCATCTATGAACACTATCACAAACTTGTCTAGGAAGGGGCGGCACACCCGATTCATTAGATCCATGAATACTGCGGGTGCGTTGGTCAGACCAAAGGGCATTACTAAAAAGTCGTAGTGACCATAGGGAGTTCGGAATGTTGTCTTGAGAACATCATCCTCATGGACTCGCAACTGGTGGTACCCTGATCTTAGGTCTATCTTGGAGAAGTAGCTGCGTCCTTGGAGTTGATCAAAGAGGTCGTCGATTCTGGGCAAGGGATAGCGGTTTTTGATGGTAAGATTGTTCAGTTCACGATAATCTATGCACATCCGAAAGGATCCATCCTTCTTTCTCACGAATAGGATCAGGGCTCCCCAAGGTGAAGAACTTGGTCTGATGAATCCCTTGTTGAGTAGTTCATTGAGCAGGCTGGATAACTCTTGCATTTCTACCGGCGCTAGACGGTAAGGGGATTTAGCTAGGGGTAGCTCTAGGGATTAAGTCGATTCGGAACTCGACTTGGCGCTCAGGAGGGATTCCAAGAAGATCTTCGGGGAAAACATCAGGAAAGTTGCAGACTTATGGGATGCTCTTGAGGTCTTAACTTCTTGTCTTTCATTGACGACATGGGCAAGGAATGCATGGCACTCCTTTCGCATATATTTTTGGGCTTTGATGCATGAAATGATATGAAGGTTTGAGTTGAGTTTATCCCCATAGATTATAAGGGCTTCGCCAGATGGCAGACTGAGGCATATGGCTTTTTGATAACAAAGGATATCAGCACGATTGGGGCTCAACCAATCCATGCCAATGATGACATCGAAGCTTTTTATGGAAACTGGCATGAGGTCGATTGGAAAATAATGGTTGTTTAGGGTAAGGGGACAACCTATGAATACGTCGTTAGTGCTCTCTTTCTTTCCATTAGCCATCTCGACAGTGAATATTTCGGTTAAAGGTTGGGATTCATGCTTCAGTAGGTGTTTAAATTAATGACTAACAAAACTTCTTTCCGCACCAGAATTGAAAAGAATGCATGCATAAGAGTTGTCGAGTAGGAACGTACCCGTAACTACGGTGGGATCAGCGACTGCTTCCTCCTGGCCCATTGCTAGTACCTTTCCTGTGCTGCCATCAGTTGTTGCTTTGGGACAATTCCTCTTGAAGTGCCTGGGTTCTCCACAACCATAGTAGGCTTGGCTTATTCCAGCTCCAGAGGCCTGATTGGTTGGTTGGACTGGTGTCCTGCAGAAATGAGTTGTGTGCCCCTTTCTGCCGTACTTGTCACATTGCATCTCTCTACAAACTCCCAAATGATGGAAGTTTCATTTGTTGCACAAGGGCAGGTTTCCAGCATAGCGGCTGGGAGTTGTTGGAGTAGTGGGAACAGCAGCAGGAACGGTAGCAGCGTGCTCCTGCGAAGATTTGCCCTTGCGTTTGTTCCAGAACTTCTTCTTCTCACCACTCTCCTTTGGTGGTTCGGGAACACCTGCTACTGTTTCATGATCGATCCCGTGATCAATCAGGATCTGAGCTAGGCACTTGGCACTGTCAAAAGTGGAAGGTTTAGCAGCTAAAACATTCCCTTGAGTTGGGGGTGTCAATCCCCAAATGTATCTCTCAATTTTCTTGCTTTCCGGGGTGACCATCCCGGGACAGAGAAGAGCCAGGTCGCTGAACCTAGAAGTATACGTAGCAATGTCAGAACCTTTCATCTTTAGGTTCCAGAGCTCGTGCTCTAGCTTTTGCATCTGGCCCCTTGGGCAGTACTCGGCGAGCATCAGTTCCTTCAGGCTTTCCCAACTCATAGCAATGGCCACTGGAAGAGTTAGGGATTTGACTCGGCTATTCCACCAAGTCAGTGCTCTATCGGTGAAGGTGCAGGTGGCGAACTTCTCCTTGCTCGCCTCAGAGCATGCACAGATTTCAAAAATTGATTCGGTCTTCTCAAACCAACGCGTCAGGGCAATGACACCTCCATTGCTGTCAAATGAATTGGGTTTCGTGTTCATGAAATCTTTATAGGAACACTCCTTCGGGTGTCCCTGGCCACCGTTAAGATTACGGGGATTGGGTCCACTTCCTGATCTGCCAGCACCGCCCTGATTCATCTACAACATTGCAGCAGCCACAGCGGTTGTAACTGCTGCCTGGAATATGACAGGATCGAACGGAGGAGGTGGTGGCGGCGGAGGATCGTTGTTCTTCTTGTTGGATCTCTTTCTGGGAGGCATCTTTTCTCTAAAAAGATACAAGGGAAAAATGACGATAAGCCTCCTATACGATCATGAATCGAATATTTCGTGCAAGATATATCTTAATCCTACAACGATAACAGAGACCTACAATAAAAGTTTACTAACATAAACAAGGAATTGCAAGTCTTTCATTTGGGAGGGTTAGTACTACTTATAACAATTCTGTGCAGTGTTATAGAACCATAAAATACTCCTATAGTATTTTAACTATGTGCTTCATTAGAATAAGATTTGGTGAGTTTTTAACTTGTCGCACACCACAATCACTCCCAAACACATGTTGGTCATATCTCGGACAAATATAGTTGATCAGGTTATATTGGCCCCACATATGACTACATAACTATCCAGGTTTAACCGTAGTGTCCAACTCGCCCTAAATACTTTTATGTAGTTCTAACTATGTTATAGCTTCTTGTACGTATGTATACTTGTATACTTTTTTGTAAAATACTTATATTTTAAAGTGTACTTTTAGTTTCAGAGCGCTTTGGTCCCTTTAGTGTTTATAGTTGTATACCATGTAAGGTTCGATATACTTAGTTCACTATAAACAATAGCTCTGATACCAAACTGTCACACCCCCAAACCGGAACGACGGAAACGTTCGGGGGTGGAGGACGTCATATGTAGTATCACAACAAATGCATCATAATAAACAAAGTAAACACAACCATTACATTGATTATATAAAAGGTATTTACATCTGTTTAATTCATATTCATATACATCAACAGTATAACAAAATATAAAGACGTGACTCTATATGCTCCGTCTTCTCAAAAGCCTGCGGGGGTACCTGTCTACTGATTTCCTGAGAATACAAGTGGTTTTGAAAAGAGTATCATCATTAAAGCTGGTGAGTTCATAAGCATGTTTTTGTAATGAAAACCTGTTAATGAATCAGTGAGAATGTTTGTATGTTTCCAAGAAAATCCAATATTTTCTAACATGTGTGGTTTGTTACAGTATCCCATAATGTAGTTATTCCTATGCCTGGTTACCACTAGATGTGTTGTATATTATTATTTTGAATGAAAAATCCTTTTACATGAAACCCTGACTATCACCAGTATATATAGTAAGTTAGGAAAAACTCTGGAATCCTCCAGTATGTATAGTAGTTTTGTTACTTTAAAATAAAACTAATAGAAGTTAGGAAAAACTGCGGGAGGTACCTGTCTACTGATCTCCTGAGAATACAAGCAATTTTGAAAGAGTATCAGCATTAAGCTGGTGAGCTCATAAGTATATTTTTGTAGTGAAAACATATTAATGAATCAATGAATAGAGTATGTATGCTTTCCAAGAAAATCCAATATTTTCTAACATATGTGTTTGATATAGTGTTCCATGAAACATTTGTTTGAATGCTTGATTACCACCCGATGAATTATATATTACAGCTTTGAATGTAAAACCCTTTTTTGTATGAAAACCCTGGATAACACCAGTGTGCATAGATTGTTCTGTTTGAAAACTCTGGATACCATCAGTATGTATAGTGTGTTTTATTAATAAAAATAAAACTATTTGAAGAGTTGAAATCCCGTAAACAAAAGGTTTGTTTATACAATTGTGAGTCGTATAACCATGCTTGATATGGCCTAGTGACCTTTACGACGTTCTTCAAGTGTCGGATATATGATATTTGTCACCACATGCATGCCTGCCTAACTGTAGCTAGCAGTTCAGGTGTGGGATTGTCAGTCCCGAATAGATCTATTCGCAAATCTCACGCTCTTCCTCCAGGAGACTCTGGTTATACTATGTTAGGATTTAGTTCAGTACTACGAAGGGTACAAATTGAAGTAGTGTCTCACAATCCTATATTGACTAGTTTACGTGTTGTTTAATATCATTCTCGCTACTGGAAATCGTATGTATGCTTTGTAGAGTGAAAATAATTATACTTATTAATTATTTAGTAGGGTACTCTCGTATCCAGTAAGTAGTAATGTATACCATAAACTATATCTGCCATAGTTTATATGATAGAGAATGTAAAATTTTGAAATGATCAGACTGTGTATTGAAATCCCAAACTATACCTATTATAGTTTGCATGTACATTAAGTACTTGGTTCATGTATTTTTCTGAAAACTATGCAATTATAGTTGTAAGTTGTAAACGTCCCTTATGCTCAGCGTGTTACAAAAGGGATAAAATATCTAAGTATTTTATAAACGTTGAAATCGTATAGTTGTACTAATTGCATCAGTTTTAAGTGTATTGAAATCTTTTGTATAGTTTTCACAAGGTCGCTCTCTGATTTGTACGATCTTTTTATTGGTTTCGCGAATGATTTCCGGGCCTATGAGTGTGCTGTCGGGGACTTGACCATTAGCTAGCTGCGTGTCACCCACCTTAGCCCAGCACAAAGGGGATCTGCACTTACGGCCATAGAGGGCTTCAAACGACGCAACTTTGATGCTAGTGTGATAGCCGTTGTTGTAGGAGAACTTGGCCAAAGGCAAATGAGTGTCCCATGACTTGCCAAAATCTATAACACATTCCCTCAACATGTCTTCCAACGTCTAAATGGTCCTCTCACTCTGCCCGTTTGTCTGTGAATGGTAAGCTGTGCTCATATCCAACTTAGTTCCAAGAGCCTTCTGCAGGGACTGGCAGAATCTCGAGGTAAGCCTGCTATCCCGATCGGAGATAATGGACACAGGCACACCATGCAGACGAACTATCTCTTGGATGTAGATTCATGTAAGTCTCTCCATCTTGAAGTTTTCTTTGATTGGCAGGAAGTGGGCGGATTTAGTCAATCGATCGAAAATTACCTAGATGGTATCGTACCCACTCGGAGATTTGGGCAGCTTAGTGATAAATCCATCGCAATCCTTTCCCACTTCCACTCAGGTATTTCTGGCTGCTGAAGTAGACCTGAGGGCTTTTGATATTTCACCTTCACCGTGGCACAAGTCAGGCACTTGCCCATGAAGGTAGTGATCTATACTTTCATGTTTGGCCACCAATAGAGTTGTTTGAGATCCAGGTACATCTTATCCGAACCTGGGTGAACGGAGTATCTAGTCTTGTAAGCTTCGTTCATGACAACCTCCCTGTACCCGCCAAACTTTGGGGTCCAGATTCGGTTCATGAAATAGTAGACTCCATCATCTTTGATCTCCAGGCTCTTTTCCATTCCATTCAAAGCTTCATCCGACATGTTTTCTGGCTTTAAGGCTTCCAACTGAGCCGCTCTGATTTGAGCGGATAGATGGGAATGGATGGTCATTGTCAGTGCCTTCACTCTACGACCTGAATACTCTTTCCGGCTGAGGGCATCCGCTACCACATTTGCCTTGCCGGGATGATAGCGTATCTCGCCCTCATAATCACTGTGTATCTCTACCCATCACCGTTGCCTCATGTTCAACTCCTTCTGATCAAAGATATGATGTAGGCTCTTGTGGTCGGTGAAGACTGTACACTTGGTTCCGTATAGATAATGTCTCCAAATTTTTAACGCAAAGACCACTGCTCCCAACTCCAAATCATGAGTTGTATAATTAACTTCATGTGCTTTCAGCTGTCTCGAGGCATAGGCAATAACCTTTATTCGTTGCATGAGCACACAGCCTAGGCCCTGATTAGATGCATCGTAGTAGACAACGAAGTCCTTCGTCCCTTCTGGAAGGAATAAGATAGGTGCGCTGCGTAAGGCCTGCTTCAATGTTTGGAACGCAGTGTCTTGCTTTTCTCCCCAACTAAAGGTTACACCTGTCTGAGTCAGGGTGGTTAAGGGCTTAGCAATCCTGGAGAAGTTCTGGATATATCTGCGATAATAGCCAGCGAGACCCAAGAATTGTCGAATTTCTGTGGGTGTCTTCGGTGCTGACCAATTCTTAATCGCTTTGATTTTGGAAGGGTCCACGTGTATGCCTTCCTCGCTAACCACGTGACCAATGAAAGTTACTTTTCTGATCCAAAATTTTCACTTGGAAAACTTTGCATAAAGTTTCTTCGCCCTTAATGTTTCCAGCACTAGCCTCAAGTGCTGTTTGTGATCTTCCTCACTCCGAGAGTAGACAAGTATATCATCAATGAATACTATCATGAACTTGTCTAGGAAAGGGCAGCACACCTGATTCATCAAATCCATGAACACTGCGGGTGCGTTAGTTAGACCAAAGGGCATTACTACAAACTCGTAGTGACCATAGCGAGTTCGGAATGTTGTCTTGGGAAAATCACTCTCATGGACTTGCAATTGGTGGTACCCGGATCTCAGGTCTATCTTTGAGAAATAACTAGCTCCTTGAAGTTGATCGAAGAGGTCGTTGATTCTCGGTAGGGGATAACGGTTTTTGATGGTAAGCTTGTTCAGTTCACGATAATCAATGCACATCCGAAAGGATCCATATTTCTTTTTCACAAACAAGACCGGGGCTCCCCAGGGTGAGGAACTTGGTCTGATGAATCCCTTGCTGAGTAGCTCATTGAGCTGGCTGGATAACTCTTGCATTTCTACTGGCGCTAAGCAGTATGGGGATTTAGCTACAGGAGTAGCTCCGAGAATTAAGTCGATATGGAACTCGACTTGGCGCTCGGGAGGGATTCCGAGAAGATCTTCGGGGAAGACATCAGGAAAGTTGCAGACTTCGGGGATGCTCTCGAGGTCTTTAACTTCCTGTTTCTCGTTAACGACATGGGCTAGGAATGCATGGTACTCCTTTCGCAGATATTTCTGAGCCTTGATGCGTGAGATGATACGAAGGTTTGAGCTGAGTTTATCACCGTAAATAACGAGGGCTTCGCCGAATGGCAGATTGAGACGTATGGCTTTTTCTTAACAAAGTATGTCAGCACAATTAGGGATCAACCAATCCATGCCAATGATGACATCGAAGCTTTTTATGGAAACTGGCATGAGGTCAATTGGAAAGGAGTGATCGTTTAGGGTAAGGGTACAGCCTATGAATACGTTGTTAGTACTCTCTTTCTTTCCGTTAGCCATCTCGACGGTGAATGTTTCGGTTAAAGTTTGGGATTTATGCTTGAGTAGATGTTTAAATGCATGACTAACAAAACTTCTCTCCGCACCAGAATCGAAAAGGATGCATGCATAAGAGTTGTCGAGGAGGAATGTACTCGTGACAACGGTGGGATCAGCAATTGCTTCCCCCTGGCCCATTGCTAGCACTCTCCCCGTGTTGCCAGCTGTTGTTGCCTTAGGGCAATTCCTCTTGAATTGCCCGACCTCCCCACAGCCATAACAGGCTTGACCAACACCCGCGCCAGGAGCCTGATTGGTTGGTTGGGCTGGTGTCTTGCAAAAACGCGTTGTGTGCCCCTTCTTGCCACAGCTTTCGCAATGCAAATCATAACAGGGTCTGTGATGATGAAAGTTGCACTTGTCAAACCTTGGAAGGGTACCAACATATCTACTGGCAGGTTCTTGAGATGTAGGAACAACGGAAGGAGTGGTAGCAGCGTGGACTGCCACTGTTTGTTGTTTCTTGGAGGGCTCCTGCGAGGACTAGCCCTTGCGCTTGTTCCAGAACTTCTTCTTTCCACCACTCGCCTTTGGTGGTTCGGGAGCGGCTGTCACTTAATCAAGATCAACCCTGTGATCTATAAGAGTTTGTGCTAAGCACTTGGCGCTGTCGAAAGTGGTAGGTTTAGCAGCCAAGACATTTCCTTGAGTTGGGGGCGTCAATCCCCAAATGTATCTCTCTATCTTCTTGCTTTCCGGGGTGACCATTCCCGGACAGAGAAGAGCCAGATCGCAGAATCTAGCTGTATAGGTAGCAATGTCGGAACCCTTCATCTTCACGTTCCAAAGCTCGTGCTCTAACTTCTGCATTTCGCCCCTTGGGCAGTACTCAGCAAGCATGAGTTCCTTTAAACTCTCCCAACCCATGACATTTGCTATCAGTGGGGTTAGGGATTTGACCCAACTATTCCACCAGGTCAGTGCTCTGTCGGTGAAGGTGCAAGCGGCAAACTTCACCTTGTTTTCCTCAGAACATGCACAAATTTTGAAAATTGATTCGATCTTCTCGAACCACCGGGTTAGGGCAATGACTCCTCCATTGTCGTCGAAAGATTTGGGCTTCGCGTTCATGAAATATTTGTAGGAACACTCCTTCGGGTGTCCCTGACCACTCTCCAGACTTTGGGGATGGGTACCACTTCCTGATCCGCTAGAGCCACCAGGATTTATTTACGCCATCGTGGCAGCCACAACGGTTGTAACTGCTTCCTGGAACATGGCAGGGTCGAACTGAGGAGGTGGTGGCGACGAAGGATCGTTGTTCTTCTTGTTGGGTCTCTTTCTGGGAGGCATCTTTTCTCTAAAAAGATGTAAGGGGAAAATGACAATAAGCCTCCTATATGATCAGGGATCGAAAATTTTCGAGCAAGATACATTTTAATCCTATAACGATAAAAATACCTATAATGATAGCTACTAACATTAACAAGGATTTGCAGGTCTTTAGATTATAAGGATTTGTACTAGCAACGATGACTCTGTGCAGTGTTGTAGTACCATAAAATACTCCTATAGTATTTTAACCATGTGCTTTCATTAGTATAGGATTTGGTGAGTTTTAGACTTGTCGCGACACCACAGTCACTCCCAAATACATGTTGGTCATATCTCGGACAAATATAGTTGATCATGTTATATTGGCCCTACATATGACTACATAACTGCCCAAGTTTAATTGTAGTGTCCAACTTGTCCTAAATACTTTTATGTAGTTCTTACTATGTCATAGCTTCTTGTACGTATGTATACTTGTATACTTTTTCGTAAAAATACTTGTATTTTTAAAGTATACTTTTAGCTTCAAATAACTTTAGCCCCTTTAGTGTTTATAGTTGTATACCATGTAAGGTTCGGTATACTTAGTTCACTATAAACAATAGCTCTGATACCAATCTGTCACAACCCAAACCGGAACGGCGGAAACGTTCGGGGGTGGATGACGTCATGTGTAGTATCACAACAATTGCATCATAGTAATCAAAGTAAACACAACCATTACATTGATTATATATATATAGAAAGGTATTTACATCTGTTTGATTCATATTCATATACATCAAAAGTATAACAAAATGTAAAAGACGTGACTCTATACGCTCCGTCTTCTCAAAAACTGCGGGAGGTACCTGTCTACTGATCTCCTGAGAATACAAGCAATTATGAAAGAGTATCAACATTAAGCTGGTGAGTTCATAAGTATATTTTTGTAGTGAAAACCTATTAATGAATCAGTGAATAGAGTATGTATGCTTTCCAAGAAAATCCAATATTTTCTAACATATGTGTTTGATATAGTGTTCCATGAAACATTTGTTTGAATGCTTGATTACCACCCGATGAATTGTATATTACAGCTTTGAATGTAAAACCCTTTTTTGTATGAAAACCCTGGATAACACCAGTGTGTATAGATTGTTCTGTTTGAAAACTCCGGATACCATCAGTATGTATAGTGTGTTTTATTAATAAAAATAAAACTATTTGAAGAGTTGAAATCCCGTAAACAAAAGGTTTGTTTATACAATTGTGAGTCGTATAACCATGCTTGATATGGCCTAGTGACCTTTACGACGTTCTTCAAGTGTCGGATATATGACATTTGTCACCCCAGGCATGCCTGCCTAACTGTAGCTAGCAGTTCAGGTGTGGGATTTTCGGTCCCAAATAGATCTATTCACAAATCTCACGCTCTCCCTCCAGGAGACTCTGGTTATACTATGTTAGGATTTAGTTTAGTACTCCGAAGGGTACAAATTGAAGTAGTGTCTCACAATCCTATATTGACTAGTTTACGTGTTGTTTAGTATCATTCTCGCTATTGGAAACCGTATGTATGCTTTATAGAGTGAAAATAATTATACTTATTAATTATTTAGTAGGGTACTCTCGTATCCAGTAAGTAGTAATGTATACCATAAACTATATCTGCCATAGTTTATATGATAGAGAATGTAAAATTTTGAAATGATCAGACTGTGTATTGAAATCCCAAACTATACCTATTATAGTTTGCATGTGCATTAAGTACTTGGTTCATGTATTTTTCTGAAAACTATGCAATTATAGTTGTAAGTTGTAAACGTCCCTTATGCTCAGCGTGTTACAAAAGGGATAAAATATCTAAGTATTTTATAAACGTGGAAACCGTATAGTTGTACTAATTGCATCAGTTTTAAGTGGAAACCGTATAGTTGTACTAAACATGGAAATCACTTTGTATTACCCCTGAAAACGTTAAAATAGTGAAAGTATAGGGGTATGAACTCACCTGCTTGTGAGTGACTTGGATGAATGACGAAGATAAGATGCTTGGTATGCTAAGTGGAATCCCGAGCACAGTACAGTCCTATTAAGCACATATTAACATGTATAGACCTACAATTAGTGTCTAAAATCACTAACAAGCATAGGAAACACCCTTAGGATGTAGGAAACACTTACAACGAAGTGTTAGAACCTAGAATGAGGGACAAAAAAGGGTTCACGGCCAAACCACCATGGGTTCACGACCCAAGATGTGTTCACGATCCATGAACACATGAAGGGTTTACAGCCCAAGATATGTTCACGGCCCAAGAACACATGAATACTTGAAGAGTTTACAGCCCATTATGAAGGGTTCTCGGCCCTATGAAGGGTTCACGGCCGTGAACACTTGAAGACGATGAAGATGGTCATGAAAAAGTGGTGAATCAAGGTTAGAATCAAGGGGTTTCTGTCACAACTAGGAATTCTGATACGTTGTAAACACTTAACAAAGAATGACATTGTAGCTAAGACTTGAAAACATGTATGGTGTTTATTCAATGACAACAAAATTCCATCAAATACTCTATACAAACATTCAAATAGTCAACAAAAGGTTGGAAACCCTAAAAATCCCGGTTCAAGTCCATTTTGGACTAGGATTTTCTTATTGGGCCTAATGGACCAATAAGCTTCCAATTTGACTATTTTGGGCCTGGAACCCCTAATTGGGCTCTAATTGGACCACTTTCATAAAAACTTAACCTTTTGGGCCTTATTGGGCCATAACAAATTCAATTAGCTTTAATGGGCTCAAATCCATTCCTTTATGCTAATTTGGGCCGAAAAATGTTATTTGAGCCTCATAAATTCGAGCATGGGCCCAAGATGATTCCTCTCCTCTCTCTCTTTAGCCCAAATCGGCCCATGTTTAATAAAAAAAAGAGAAGAGATAAGAATGGTGAAGGAAATAATAACAAAATGGGAAATTATGGGAAATTTGTGAGGATGCCACCTTCTTATTGCATGGTGGACATCCATGCAATGTCAGCTCACTTCTCTCCCCTCCCTCTCTTCTTCTTATCTCTCGGCCCAAAGAAAGAACACACACACACACACAATTCACTTAAGTTTCCTCTCAAGAACTCATAACAACTTCTCCTCTTCTTCATCAAAATTTCGAGATCTTGGAACATTTCAAGGAGATCCTTCCATAAAAATCATCATCCTAGCTAAGTTGATGCTTGGATCCATGATCTAGATTCTTTGTTTTATCAAAATTCTCTTCTTAACTCATATAAACTCATGATCATCATCCTAGAAACCCCTAAGATCGAGATCCACCCAAGAAGGCTTGCTAGGACCAAATTTTCTTCATTTCTTCCTTCAAAACCGTGAGCAACAAGCAAAGGTGAGTTCATACCCCTTGTTTTCGGTTTTCATATGATTTTGGGGGAGAATACAAGTTGCTTTGTGTAGATCTATGTGTATATGCATGACTATGTGTGTTTTCCATGAATTATTTGTTGATTATGTGTTAAGAACTTGAAATATGTTAAGAACTTGAAGTTTATCACTTGGATCTTCAAAAGAACCTTGAGAAAAGTATGTTTTATCACATATATTACATATAAACTTGTAGATCTGGGAATTATACACTTAAAATAGCAAAATGAGTGTTGTGCTCAAAGATCTATAACTTATACTCAAAAATCAGCTTTTGACAGGAAAGTTTTAGCCCAATATCGAACAATTTTGACCCTGCTAATGGAAATATCTTTCAAAACTGTTTTACATGGATAAAGTTCAGATTTATACCTTTAAAATGACTACTCTCACGTTTTCATACAATTTTTCTACAATTTTTGGCGAATTTTACAAAACTGCCTTTCATATTTGAAATAATTTCGGACCAACCTGTGAAGGTAAGTAATTTCACACTAGTTTGAGGCCATCAAAAATTATGAGAAAAATTGTGAACAAAGTATACAAAATTTCCAAACTTTCAGAATTTACGGATCCAAATTTCTACTTACGATGAATTTTCTATGAATTTTCCAACAACTAGGTCAGAAAAGCTCAAAACCAGAAAAATGTGTATTTTCACAAAAATAAGCCAAAAATGATATTTTTGACAAAAATGGGTTTAAAATGTTATTTTTACCACAAACTAGTCATCAACACAAGTTTTGAACAAAATGGAGACTAAAGTGTTATTCTTACAAAAATTGGGCCTTCATTGTAAAATTTTGGCTTATTGGGCCAAGAACGTCATTTTTACTAAAAGTGGGCTTTTATGCTATTTTAGTGAATACTTGAACCAAAACCAACGATAAACTAACAACCGGATTAATTTGATCATTTTCTAGGTTATTGGGCCTTAGTGGCCCATTTTTATGTGTGATAGGTTATTCGGCCTTAGTGGCTCATTTTTAGCAATGCCTTAGTGGTTCACTTTCATGGTTCATTGGGCCTGTAGTGAGATTATACCTTTCTTCGCGTAAATTCGATTAAGGATCTAGTGAGTTTTGTCAGTTGGCACCTATTAAGTGTACGATCGTAGCCTGTAGTTATAACCAGAGTCTCTTGGAGGGAGAGCGGGGATTTGTGTATAGATCTATACGGGGATGACACCCCACACCTGAGCTGTTCGCTACAGTTAGACTAACTCAGTCTAGGGTGACGAAAACCTTATAATCAAAATCAAAATCGGCGTCCAACAATGCCAAGACAGGCGAAATTGTCATTATTTAGTATGGTTATGACAACTCACTTAGAGGAATTAACGTTATGAAGTTTACGGAAGACCCTTCTCTTTTCTTTGGATTACTCGGAAACATTCCCGTACTGGTACTCAACCTCGGGGGTTGGTATGACAGTTTTCTCTTTTACAGACAACATCGGGTTGCCTGGGAACATTCTCTTTACATGCTCTTTACATTCTCTCTACATTCTCTTTACCCTTTTAGTCAAATAAACAATAACATACATGCATTAATACAAGATCTGACACAAACAAACTAAACAGTTTGCAGAAAATATAGGATTTTCTGGTGGTTTTCAAAGTTATACAAATCATTTTCACAAACATGCTTATGAACTCACCAACATTTTTATGTTGACCGTTTTCAAAATAACTTGTATTCTCAGGAAACCGTTGAAGCAGGATGAACGAAACAAACTAATGGATATTGTGTTATATTTTGTTTCATCATACTCTTACTATTTTGGCATGTAATATTCAAATACAATACTCGATGTAAACAATGAATGTTGTTATATTACATGTGTGATGATGATGATGTTATGTTTCAGTTATATTCACTGTAATGATATTTCAAGATGAAGTCACACACAAGCTCCCGGACGTTTCCGCCGTCTGGTTCGGGGGTGTGACAGTTTCTAAGCATGAACAAGTAAGGGATGAAATACTTACATTTTGAGGCCTTTAAGAGTGTTCACGGTTGAAGATAGTTGAGAGAGAATGGGTATGTTCACGGCTGGAGCTTGAAGAAATGAGGAGAAAAATGTGTGAATCATATATATATATATATATATATATATATATATATATATATATATATATATATATATATGGAGGGTGGTTCACGGCCCAAGCATGGGTTCACGGCCGTGAACCTAGTTTGCGGCCGTGAACTCCCTTTGAAGGTGTTCCAGGCTCGTTTGCAAACTACATATTCCAAGATAACGCTTCCCAACATTCAACCCTTGAGTGTAGTAGGCTTAAAGACTCTCAAACTGACCCTGAATACAATAAAGCGATAACAGAAACAAGTCTGACTTTTATTGGATAGATTTGATTTACAGATAAAGATTTCGGGTTGTCACACTTTTGGTTTAGGAATGTTACCAGGACTCAATTGAATTGGAGAGAGCGGGTTTTCAGCCAAGTTCACGGCTTGAGAAGGTTTACAGCCGTGAACTGTTCTCGGCCGTGAACTGTTCTCGGCTGTGAACAATTTACTGCTCTTGAAGGGTTTACAGCCTTTGAAGGTTTGAAGGGTTCACAACCTGTTCTTGATGAACTATGAAGATATGAAGGCTTCACAGCCGTGAACTCAAGAACAACAATATTGGATTAGATGAAAAACGCGTTTTAGATGTTCCACAACCACACCCAAGGGTGATTCTTGATGATTTCAGGGAGAAAAGAGGGTATTTTTGTGTTTCCGGATGAGAGGTTAGAGAGAGAACGGGGGAGTTTTCGGCCAGAAAAGTGTAAATGAGTGTAGGACACACACATATAGGGGGTTATCATGGTCGGTGGTGGGGCCAGTCGTGAACGGGTTTACGGCCGTGATCGGGTTCACGGCCGTGAACACCACTCGGGCCGAAATCCGCTGATTTTCGAAGGAGACTCGGGTTTTCGCGTGATTTTGTTTCCAACTCTTATAAAAAGGATCTTCTAAACCATAAGAATTTAACAGAACAATTAAAATTCGTGATTTATTTAACAAAAAATGGCTAACTTAAACGGAAAAAATGTTCGGGTTGTCACACAAGCGCGTAACAAAAACAAACATTAGGGACCTTCCGAGTTTTAAAAAAATAAGTTAGGGACCAAGTGCGCAAATTACCCCAAACCATAGGGACCATTCGTGTAATTTACTCTTGATTATATTATGTGTTGTATGTGACATTCGAGACTGCGGGTAGTTTCAGGGTTGCTGAAAGAACATAACTGATTATTATGTTGTGTTGTATGAGATATTTTGGAAACTCGTTAAACTTTGTGTTTATAATTGTGGATTAACTATTTTGCAGGTACTTATCAGGCGGCAAAGGCGTGACTGTACACACACAACAGTTTATGATTCGAGATTTCGCAGTATCTTCATTATGACTCTGATTTCTATGTAATGGTTTATGAACAAATGATTTATCCTGAATATAACTTTATTAAAAGTAGATGTTATATTATATTAAAAATGAAAATTTTTGCTTGCGTTTTTGGGATGTTACATGAGTTTTCTTAACTTTGGTTTTCACAAAAATGATGTTTTACCTTAATTAAAAATGAAAATTTTAGTTGTGAAAAATTGGACGTTACACATAACACCAACATAATTTTATTTTTAACTAGAAAGTTTCCCCACCCCCCCCCCCCCCCCCCCCCCCCCCGCATTGCGGGGGGCGGAAGGTGTTGCTTTTGCGTCAAAGTAAAGTACATTGCCTAAGTTGTTAGCCACAATAAAGTACGTTGCCATTGTAGGAGATTTGTCCATTTACAAACGTGTAAATGTTATAATAAGAAAATACAATCCAATAATTGGATAGAATTTCCACAGGACAACGTGTTAATAAGAAAAGATATCAAAGTGTTGCAGTATGCTATAAAAAAAGAATAAAAAAAAAAGAATGTACATTGCTAAATTGAAAGAGATTATACAGCAGGTCTCAACAGCCCCATCCATCTTCCCATCCTGTTCAACTTAAGACTAAGACCGACAGCCCATGCAGCTATCAATTTCTCCAACGCTAAAAATTCATATGATACTGAATTCTCCACTTGTAAGATTCATTCCACGCAAAAATGTGTAGATATTGTCTGTTGAATCAAGAGCACATGAGCAACCGTAAACATATCAGAAAACCACCAAGGCAGCCATCATCACAAGGGCAAAAAAACAATCACAAAGAAACCTGAAACACCATGATAAAACAAATTACCAAAACTGCCCCTTCTTTCCAAGGCATTTGTTTGACCAGAACTACACTTCAAACCTGTAACAGAAGACTGGAAGAAGGCTGATAGTGAGGCTGCCAAGAGATGTTAATGTTAGAGTAAACAAAATCAAATGGTCAAATAAATCAAAGGTGTTGATTGCAAGAAGGCTGGCACTGAAAGTTGCCAACAAATCTAACAAAAAAAAAACTAAGTTTATGAAAAGCCTAACATACACGAAAATTCAACCAAGGACAACGATTGTAATTATACTGGAATTGGAATTACCTCCAAATCCTTGTGCTTTTTGATTTTAATGAATGGGTTTTTGTTCATTCCTCTTCCTGGAAATGAAATCAAACCCACATAATCTCCTACAGAGTACTGGCTATTGTTTCCCTTCCTCTAGTCTCATGTACGACAGATTCCACACACCTGACCAAGTGGCTGATACCACTCTAAATCTTGACTTCAAGTATGCTTTGTTGTTTGGGTTTACTGAAAGGTATTTTTCTATTAGAGAACAAAATTTACAACTATAGAACAATAATAAATAAAAAGCACAATAATGAATAAAAAGCGCAAAAGAATATTAAAAAAAAAAAACTTACAAACAGAAGTTTGAAGTGTTGAAATCTTCATTAAACCTGCAACGAAACGAAACAAACAAAAAATCTGTGAAATATGAAATCAACAACAACTATAAGTATACTTGACTGGGTGAAGTTGAATCCATAACGATGGAGTGTCCCTAGAAAGAAGTAAAAGTAATGCAATTGAAACGAATCAGCTACAAAACTTATAGTAAATCAAACTTGTGTTGAAAAGTTCAAATGCATATCAATCTTGTAGTTACAGTCTTACAGAGTTGGTAGTATGATTCACATAATCGAGATGTAAGTTATCATGATTACAAATCTAGGGATTAGAGGGATCGAGACACTAATGGTCATCAAACTAACCTCTAAAATTCTGTCAGCCATTGGTCTTGAACAACCTGATATCAAAATGAACCCCTACCATATGTACGCGTGTTTGCCTAATGAAGCAAAAACATAATTGGGTTATTCTACAAAAGTGCCAATGTATTTACCATGTTGTAAGAAATATAAGTTTAATCTAGGAAGAAGAGATCGATGATACAGTTTTCCAAGTACAAACACACTCTTGACCAGATTTTTCGTTGAGGAGTTTTGTCGAGCAGCTGGTGTTCAAAACTTAAAAAGCACAAAGAACAGAATCAATAAGTTTAGAAAACACTAAAAATCGTGAAATTCAGAAACAAATGATGGAATCAAACTGCTCTTACACTCTTTCCTGTCTTCCCTCACCTTTTGTTTCCCCCTGAACCAAATTAGTTGATGGCAGTTGTGTTCGATGACCATCAGTTGCAGCAACAACAATCAATTGCAATAACAACGTGCATCTTGTATGCTTCATATAACCTGATGCAGTTGTCGACTGTAAAAAATAACTGAAAGACCCTGAGATCAGCTTCCTGGCCAGCTGAGTTCATCGGTTTGGTATTTAAGTGAGAGAAGGATGAGATCGATGTTGAATATGAACAATCGATTGGGTTATCCTACAAAAGTGAAAGAAGACGGATATGGGTGAGACGTAAAGATGTAAAACAGGAAGAGAACAAAATCAAACGAAAAATCAAACACCCAACAGAAAATAAGAAACAAAATGGCTGGTTAGGAAGGATCACCATTGTTAGCAAGCCCGTCGGAGCACCACAGTGGCCAGCAGCGCCAACGAATGTTTTTCTTTTTTTTCCTGTCTGCTTATCGATGCATGAGGGAATTGGAGAGGGTTTCTCTCCCTTGGCTGCATCGCCACCATCGATGGTGAATAACAACACCGACCGTCGGCGTTGGAGGTTGGAGGTAGGAGAATCGATTTGAGAGAGGATAAAGTGAGCGGTCGAGGCCTCAGACCCGTTTGAAGCTTCAATTGAAGAAGGAAAACGCAAATTCCAAATAGTGTCAGAAGTTGTGAAGAATCGAAAGTAGAGGATGCAGAAGAAACAAAAGGGAAAAGGCCATCATTTCCTCACTTAAGCCGGTCCGACCGATGATAGGGGCGACGATACAGAGAGGTGGAGATCAATATTAAGGATGAGAAAGGAGAAATATCTGGAAAGCATGAAAGTGGGGAAAGCGAAAAAAAATGACCATATATAGGAAGTTAGCAGTGGAGACATCGATATTAGGTGAAAAGGCGGTGGAGAGAAGAAGATTGGGATGAAACGGTAAAAGGAAGAAGATGGGGTAAAAGGAAGAAGATGGGTAGCTGGAGCAATGGTATTGGAAGTTTGAGTCGGTCCATCATGGGTGAGGGACACGTCGCAAGGTCCAGTACCGACAACTCATTTATAGGAGTGACATTTGATTGACTCTTTTACGTATTCCTTTTCTTCTTTTTTTCTACCAACTACTATCACATTAAAATTGATGGATATTGTACTTTCAAGTATGATGCTATAATAAACAAATCAATTAATAAATATCGCTCTCAATTCGTTGTCCACAAAAATGATCAACCTTATATGAATGATATAATTATAACCGGATAGATGTGTCATAATACACTGCTATAATGGAAACAAATGAAAGTATGATGTTATAAAAGAAAGTAAAATGAATATATTTGTATTATATCGGTCAACCGACCACCGACAGGTATAACACTAATTTATTTATATGGTTGAAGAGCATGTGAATTTTATCATTTTTTGTCACTATGTGACTAAGTTCATTTTCTAATAACAAATACATTTTACTTTAAAATAAACCAAATTCGCTAACAATAAGAAAATAGTAAACAACTTTTGACGAACTCGTTAGATAAAACAAATAACCTATACATAAAAATAAAATTTAATAACGTATTAAATCATGTAAGTGGTTACGATATAAATAAAACAAATAACCCTACTTAATATAATATAATATGATATGTTTTTTATAACAAAAACTAGTATATTAACGGTAGCCCATTAATCCCCCTTAAGGCATTCGTCACTGCTTCCTCTTAAAAAAAATTTATCTAAATGTTTTCGTTTTTTCATAATTTTAAGGTTAAATACCTGTATTTTATAAACTATATTTTTGGTCCCTTACTATAGTTTAAAGTTATGTTTTTGGTTCCTTATATATATATATATATATATATATATATATATATATATATATATATATATTAGTTTTTATTTTTTAGTGTTTCTAATTTATTTAAATGTTATAAATAGTAACTCAAAAAATTTATACGTTCTTACTATCAACATCATTTAATATGTATGTACAATTAATCATGATAGATTTACATTATCTTAGATTTTTATAGTATTTATTGTGGTTTCAAATTACAAATATGTTTTTAATTTATGTGGTGTTGCACCAAGTAATATATACTTTCAAATTTTATTTTTGTTTGCGTCCTTCATACATAATTGTTCGGATCAAAACCTTATTATGGTACACTTGATATGATATAATCGTCACCATATTATATGTGGACTGTTGACATTTGAAAAAAACAAATTTTATATACGATTTACAAGGTAATTTGAAGGAACAACTAGATTCACAATTCAAACAAAAATAAGATTCACAAGAACACACGAAGTAAATAAGATTTCACTTTCATTAACAAGTAAGTCAGAACAATTCGATACATCATTAAAGAACTATTCGATGCGCACAACTCTTACCCGTTCCTCTAACTAATATTCCTATATATGGGCTTCACAGGAATATTAGAAAGGCATCTCAAGTCAACAGCTAAGCTGCAAACTTAAGGTAACAAAAAGTGCAAAATCGCAACATGACTCACACAAAGTAAATACATTATCAAATACGAACAAATCTATTACAAGTTGACACAACACAAATTACGAACTCTACAATCTCCCCCTTTGTGTCAATTTGCAACAGTTGTCTTTACTTCCGGTTTCTTTACAACATCAAACACCTTTGGCATTGTGTTCAACAAAACAGAAAGAACTCCGATCCACCACTTGATCATATCAGAAACACATATCACATCATCAGAAGAATTGCTCTTGAACTTCTCAGCAAATGACAAAATATGATTTAAAGCCACATACAAATACAAGTGCTTATCTATCAAATAAAACATGCACTTTTTCAGAACATTATTTTCTTTCACTTTGAATACCACTCCCCAGTTTTCGTTTTCAATAAACCCAACCTTCATAGAATCAAGATTTCCAGTAGGATCCATAGGTTTTATGATAGGCCTCTTGTTCAAAACAGATGAAATTTCAACATCCATCTTTAAGATTGCAACGATATACGCCTTAATCAATCTCTTCATATGTGAACAAATAGGTTCATACTTGATAGGTTCATTTGAAATGATGTTGAGAATTATGATCCAATCAAACGAATTCATCATTGGAAGATCAGCTAGAGAAAACTCATCAACTTCATGATTGTGCCCATGAACAACTTTGAAGTGAATGTTTGTAAAACCATCAACCCCTTCAGATTTCCCAACCTTCAGACCAACAATATTTTTCACATTCCAAGATCCGTATTGAGGTTTTGAATGCTTCACATAGAAATTGAACAATTTTCTATTGATTTTCGCATTCCTCATAGGCACCTTCTGTATGTTTTCAAAACAATGGAATGGGAAGGCTTTTGTAGTAATGTGTAAGTCCATTTGACATTACAAATTATTTTCAACCAAGAATGAGGTTTGAGGCTCCAACCAATAAAGTTTTGGATTGTTGATAGCTTCATTTTCTATTCTTTTAATTGTCCAAGGAGGAAATAGTGCTTTCTTGTTTTCAAGAATTGCTTCAACATTTTTCTTTTTAGCTTCCTCAGTATTAATCTTTGCATTTATGGCACTGATCCCATCCATCAACGCATCATGTTTCGCTTGTTCGGCTTGTTGTTCCTTTTTCAATTTAGATTCGATTCATCTTCCTTTCAGACACAATCTTTACATTTTCCCTGAACCAAAATCTACATTATCCTTTTGGCCAGTTTGCTTTTCTCTTAAATCCTTCATTTTTTCTTCCAAAGTTCTCTTCTCGAAATGAATTTTATCATTATGCTTTTCCATTGGAGTAGTTTAATAAGGATTGTTGATGTTAACTTCCAGAAACACTCCTCCTTCTTCCCCTTTTTGCGAAGTAGCCCTTCTACTCGTAACATTTGAAATATCATTCCACTTAGAGAGAATTGGCTTTAGATTTGCATCCATGAGTTGCGAATAGTAATCTGCATAGGGAGCATCTTTCGTTTCAACAATTTTCACTAACCGATGGTTAATCTGAAATTTTTTCCCTTTCACCAACAATAGCACTTCGTTTGTTTTGCCAAGATCAAGAACAAAAGTCTTCAATTGTTCCCTAAGAACCTTGATTTTCGTTGTTGAATCAGCCAGAGCATCCATTATTTTGTTCTCATGAGCAAGACATGTCTGTAAGCTGAGAATGGAATTTGCAATAAAAGTGTGATGATCAACATTATCTTTTTGTATCCCAAAGCGAAGATCATCCAAAGCTTCTTTTTCATTCTTCAACAAAGTTCCAAAACTAAGAATCGCCTTGTTCAATTTAGAAACATTTTTGTCAAAGGATGTCTGAAATGAATTCATGAAAGTCCCTTGCTTTGATGGAATAGTATTGATTTTTGAGATAATCTTGGATACTTGCAAACTAGTTTCCTTAACCAAGTGAGAAGAATCTTCAACAAGCTTCTTGTGTTGTGAAAGATTGTCAGCACTAGCTTGAATAAGCTTCTGAATTTTTTCTTGATGAGAAGAGATCAGTTCTTCATATTTTATAGACATGAAATTAGAGGATTGAGAAAGAATTTCATCTAACTTCTTGTTTAGTTTGCGAAAGTCACCCTTTATCATTGGAGCATCATCATCATCATCATTTTCCACTTGAAAAGTAAAACCAGTTGCAACAAAATCATCAACGGACTTTGAATCTTCTTTCATAAGGATTCCATCATCAACATTATCAGTAACAGATTGAGTTGATGTAAATTCTCGTGCTGACACATTAGATTGAGACAAATTCACACTACTTTTGACATTTGGCCCCACATCAGATGTGTTACCAGGGATGTCTGAGGTTCTATTCTAGTATTCTCCGCCCGATGGGATTAAAAAGTAAAAGCCGATGGTGGAGGTTCTGTATTAGTTGTGGTTTATGATACAGAAGTAGCAGTTGCCTCACTAAATATGGGAATCTCAAATGGTTTCGTTTAGAAATGAGAAACATGATCAAAAACTGTACTTGTTGGAATTGGAGTAGATTGAGAAGAAGAAGAAATAACCGGTGGTGTAGAGTTGTTTGTGAAAGGTTGAGAAAAGGATCATCAACAACCTATTTAAAAATTTTTGCTTCAGTCTCCAAATGCAAAGAGACAATAGGAGTAGACATTTGAATTGGCTCCGAAACTGTTGTTTTCAGCCTATTGTTCACGGAATCTTCTTCGTTGTTGGGAGCAAATTCTTTTTCATTACGATCAAGGCTTTCAGTATGCTCACTTGACTCTTCTTCAATAACAACTTGAGTAGGTCTTCTCATCTTTTGCTTTTTGGGTATCTTAGAAACAACATATTTCTCTTTTCTCTTAAAAATTTTTGCTCTATTCTTTGGAATTTCTCCTTCATGAGTTGATTCAGATCCATCGCCCCCAGTATTAACCGCAGTTCCCAAGTATTCAACACTTATAGGATTATGAGCAGGAACCCTAGATAACATGGCGTGAGAAGTTGAACCCACAATCATGAAATTCTTTGAATCATAAGTGAAAATATTGTGGTTTGCATCTTAGGAATGTCAGCAATAACATCATCTTGCATATCTGGAACATGATAATGGAACATAGCATTTCGCACCGCAATTAACCAAAAACGGGCACATGAAATTTCAGTGTCATTTGTCTTTGAATGAGGACTTTGAACAAATTGATCCTACAAGATAGTTCCAAAATCAACATTTTCTCCAGATCAGACTCCATATAATAAAGTGTGAAACAATAAACTTGCATTATCAGACCCATTTGATCTCTCAAAAATGCATTTGAACATAATTGTAAACAAAGCATTCCAAATCGGAGGAAGGGCAAACTTCTTAAAGCGAGTAAGAACAGATAAATCAGAATTTTACCCCATTTGTTGATATAGCTGAATAATGTATGATGCATACATTTTATATGGAGCGATCAGATCTTCAGCAATTGGAAGCCCTTGCAACTTGCAGAAATTCGATTTGGAAATGGACGTCTTTAGCCCTTGAATTTCAAAGTTCATTATCCCCATCTTCTTGTTGTAAATTCTTTTTGAATATACCAAAGATAGTTGAGAAATTGGGACATCCTCAACCATAACCATATCTTTCTTCAGTATAGAATGATCCAAGCAGACGGTCAAGGGTTGAACCAGTTGAGAGTACTTTGATGGATCGAGAACAGCGACCATGTTCTGATTAAGCTTGATGTTCAACATTGTAGATGTTGAATATTGTTCCATGAAAGAGATAAGATCAAAAGAAGCCATTTTATTTGAGCAGAAAATCGTCGATCAAAATTTTCTTTTTAGGGTTTTTGAGTGTAGAGAGGAAAAAGATGAACAATTAGGGTTTATATAAGGAGAAAGAGTTGTGTGATTTGAATTTGAACCGTTTTTAAAAATGGAGAGAGAAAAAAACCGCCACCACGCATGAATCGTTTTGCATCTCAGACATCAGCAAATGGAATCACGCCAATCATTCCAAAAATAATGGTCCAGTAAAACGTTGCCACCTCATAAAACTTTTGTAACAAACTCAACCGCTGACTATTGTTCATCATGATGTCATACCCTTAAAACACGCGCTTGGAATTTTGAAAATTTAAAAGAAACATGCCATTTTGGATTGCAGTTTCACAATCACTGATCCACCCTTCAATTTTCGCAAATTAAAATAGTATCCACTGGAATTACAACCAGTATTGTCCTTTCGTAAGCGCATTGAGATTTTTGTAACCAAATAGAACCCAGAGTTTGAGAAATCATAGATTTCAGTACATATGTATGCCAAATGAAAATATAGAAGCAAATTCAAGAAAAATTTCGATAAGTAATGATATCAAAGAATCTTTGATATAAAAGCAGTTAGATCTCGAGCACAGATTCTCTTCCTTAAATAGTCAAGAGAGACTATGAAGTGCTTGTGTGGTTTCACGTTGTATTACGATCGTCAACTTGTTAAAAAGTTACAAAAGGCATCTTTTCATAGGTTTCATGGGTAGGATCATTTCTGATCATAGATGCAACTTAACATAAGTACAGAGATATGAAAGGAAAAACTTGATTGACCAGTGTAGCCAAAATCAAGTTCAGCAAAAATGCTATGGTGATTGGAAAGTAACATCGAGATAAGAAAAATGTTCATACGGAAATCTCATAATTTGAAAAAAATAAAATTGGACCTTATTGGGAAGAAATTAATCTGGAATCAATTAATCTCATGAAGGCCTCGCAAACGAAAATTAAAATATTTGGAACATTAAAAGATATAGCATTGTGAAATATAAGAATTTCAACCGTCAATTCATTTGTTTCATACTAGAAAAAAAATGTTCATCATCAATTCCTTTTTGGAAATGGTTGTTAGGTTTCACCAAGATCATGGTAATAATGACCAAGAGATAATAAACACAGAATTTTTGCACACCTACATCCTAGTTGTTTTTTACAAAAGATGTCTCGGGATATGCGTCATTGTGTGTGAATAGTGTAAGAATTATGAGATTTGGAAAGAAAACGAGTTTTTTACACTCTTAAGTTGACAATGAGAATGATCATAAAAACAATTTTTGAGAAACCTAACTTCGAGTTGGTATAGACTCGAAAGATCAAGGGTTAATAAAAACTTATTGTTGAGAGAACCGTCAATTCCTTAAGGGTTAGAAAAGGTACCCTATGTTTGGATTTGTATATACCCAAGACGTCATCAGTTTCCAAGATTCGTTAAAAGAAATATATTACCTCTCCTACGAAATATTGGCCAAACGGAAATCTCTAAAGTCTGAAATGAGTAGAGATAGTCAGCACAGTGGCGTAGCCAAGATTTTGTGTTAGGGTGGGCCAAATAATTTACAAAATATGAACGGTAGTAAAATACTTCAAATGATAACAAAATGTAACAATATATGCAACAAAAGGTATTCTATTTGTGTATAATTTGAAAATTTTAATGGGTAGGCCATATGACAATTCACTTCCCCTAGTCTTTTGTAGTTAATAAAATTATATATATATATATATATATATATATATATATATATATATATATATAACCTCAAATTTAGGTGGGTGGGCCAAGGCCCACCCTTGTACTAATGTGGCTACGCCACTGCTGTCAACAAGTTGATTTGATGATCGTACAAAATGTACTTCAACATTTCCGTCTTCAATATGATCTTTTATGAAATGATATCGTAACGCGATGTGCTTTGTCTTTGAATGTTGAACAAGGTTATGATAAATGCGTATTACACTTTCTGAATCACAATATAAACGAATACGTTTCATGTTAATTCCATAGCCTTTGAGCTGACTTTGAATCCAGATTATTTGCGAAGTGTACGAGGCTACTGCGATATATTCAGCTTCAGTAGTTGATAAAGATACGCAAGTTTGTTACTTTGATTGCCAGCTGACCCATTTTCCATCCAAGAATTGACATCCGCCTGATGTACTTTTGTAATCAAGACCACAACCTCCGAGATCAGCATCAGAATATGCATTAACAAAAAACCCAGGGTTAGAGGGATACCATAATCCAAGAGAACTAGTCTTACGAAGATATTGAAAAATGTTCTTTAATGCCATCATGTGTGGTTCTCGTGGATTTGCTTGAAATCTCGCACAATAGAAAATTGCAAACATAATGTCAGGACAACTAGATGTTAAATACAGTAAAGAATCAATCATTTGTATGTATAATGTAATATTTGTTGCAGGTTTATCAAGAGAAGGAGTGAGCTTTGTTCCAAAGATCATCGGAACCGTAACCTTTGAGTCACCATTCATGTTAAACTTAGCAATTAAAGTCTTCATGAAAGCTTCTTGATTGATGAATATGCCTTCCGAACTCTGTCTAATATTTAAACCAATGAAAAAGTTAATTGGACCCATAGAAATCATTTCAAATTTTGTTCCCATCAATTTGCAAAATTTAGCAGTCGTATCAGGACATGTTGAACCGAAAATAATGTCATCAACATAAATTTGAACAATCATTAAATGATTACCTAATCTCTTATGAAAGAAGGTAGGGTCAACTGAACCTTGTTTAAATTTAGATTGTTTTAAGAATTTAGTCAGAGTTTCATACCATGCATGTGGAGCTTGCTTCAGACCATATTCTGCTTTATCTAGCACATAACATTGATCAGGAAATTTCTTATTTACGAAACCTGAAGGTTGTTCAACATAAACGATTTCTTCCAGTTCTCCGTTAAGAAATGCACACTTCACATCCATTTGAAATACTTCAAAATTTTTGTGAGCAGCATAAGCCAAAAATATGCGAACGGACTCCAGTCTTGCTACAGGAGTTTTCTGAATTTGGAGTTTTTTGAATTTTTGGAAAAAACAGTTGCTTGAACTTTTACATTTTCCATTCCATTATTTTGAACAAATTATTTAAACTCAATTGAATCTTCAAAAATCAAATTTATTTTTGGTTGCTCATTATTATTTGCAAAAGATGAACAATCAACTTCATCTTCAACTGATATTTCACTCATTTCGCTTTCATCAAATTCATACATATTCTCAGAATTGAGATTTTCTTCTGAAGTCAATTTCTTGCACACGAAGTTATATTTCTCAATTGAATTGATTTTTATTTGTTGTTTGTCCTTTTCAGTTAAAACATCATTCATCATCTTTTTATGTTCTTTGGACTTAATGTATTATTCAAAATTTTCAAGTCTAACCTTGTAAGAATCACCAACAGATTCATTTGATGATACCATCGATTTGCACCTATAACATTCAACATCAATTTCATCTTCTTTCAATTCTTAGAAAGGTAAAATCATATTATGCAAACTTTTTCCTATTTCACATTCAAGATGCAAATGTGTGATGTTAGTGTAAAGACGTTTCGCAATGAGACAAAAAATATTTCTCTGTTTCAGTATAATTCTAGTCTTTCTTAAGTTTTATTACATCATCTTTAGACCTAACAAGATCTAATTCCAAGGATTCTATTTGCACACGTCTTTCTTTATTCTTAGATGAAATCCTACTAAGAGTGTCATCAAGATTAGAATTTCTTATGCAAGTTCTCTTTAAACTATCACTAATATCAGAAACAGTGTCACGTAAATCAGTTAATTCAGAATCAAAACGAGAAACAGGAATGTCAAGAGATTTAAGAATTAAGTGTACCTTATCGATTACCTTTTCGCACTTTGTGACATCCTCCTTCACCGTCTTCATGGAAAAACATGCATATGAAACAGTTCCTTCGTCTGTGAATTAGCCTTGATTTTCTGAACTAACTCTTTTAACCATGAAACATCTCGATCCTCTCTTTTTATCATCCTTCATCATCAAGCAATCTCCATGAGTTGGTCTGCAAACTTCTTCGCCCTCCGATTCGGTTAACCAAACTTCCACATTACTATCATCACTGTTGTCTTTATTCATCACCAAAGATGGTTTGCTAGAATTCTTGCGAAGTTATTTGATTCATGTAATAAGCTTCATCTTTTTCTTTCTTCTCGTTCTTCTTTCGCAACATGCATTCCTTTGCGAAACGATTCTTTCCCTGACAATAGTTGCAGTCAAAGCCTGAGTCACCAAGAAGCTTCTTCTCTGTCTTTTCATCATCTCTTTGAAAGTTTTTGTAACTCTCATTCCTGGATTTTTCCGAATTTGAACTTTCTTGCATGTGGTTGTTTCCAGCAGATTCGTTTTTGTTGTTTTTGAAATGAGAAAAATTCTTTTTGAAGAATTTCTTTGGATTTGTTACCATCAGAACTTTGTCTTCTTTTGTAAGTTCCTCAACTGAGATATCAGATTTAGAATCTTCCACGATAATCTTTGTCTTCTTTTTATTTAAACTTTCACTTTTTGTCACCAAGACCAATGAACCAACACTTGTAACCAGCTTTGTGTCCTTCATTACTTCATGTTCATGAGACTTCAATACACCAACAATTTGTGCAAGAGAGTAATTCTTGAATTGTTCGTGTGCTTTGACAGTAGGAATAATTGACTTCCATTTTGACCTCAAATTATTCATGAATCTGACCTTTTGTTCAATGACTTCTCTCTTCAAATTGTATTTTAGCATACGACTTACAAGATGATTAAATTGATTGACAGTTTGTTCAATAGTTTCATCAGAACTGATGTTTGCAGAGAATGAGTGAGATCAACATCTCCAAAATATAATTCTTTCAATCTATCCCATATCTCTTTTGCAGTTTGACAAAAACTAACAAACAAAAAGTATCAGGAGGAAGAGCAAACCTTATGATTCTCAAAGCTTTTAGGTTTCTTATCAATTTGTCTTTCTCCACAGAATCAATTTGAGTATCATCAATAATGATAGATTCAAAATCTTCCTGAGTTCTGACTTCCTTCTTCGTCATGGAATATTTGTGCATTCCTTCTATGATTGCTTGCCAGATGCTAGATCCATAAGTTTCAATCCCTAGAACATAATCTTATAAGTGAAGAACCCAAACTTCATAGGCTTCAGGAAACAAAATAGGAATTCTCAATGTAGAACAGATAAAGCTTGGAAGGTTGAACGTGATTGAGTGTGAATCCTCTTTTGACATTTTGAATGAAATAAAATGTGAATAAGATCAATGAACTTAAAAAGGTAAATCAAACGATTCAAATAAGGAATTAAAGATCAATTTGCAAAACGATTTTCAAAATGCGGAACGGATCTAGAGTTCGATGAACAGATCTGGAACAACACAATGAACACGATGAAATCGAGATCTGAAAAAGCTAAAATGATCACCCGCTCTGATACCAATTGAAGGAACGGTTAGATTCACAATTCAAACAAAAATAAGATTCACAAGAACACACGAAGTAAATAAGATTTCACTTTCATTAACGAGTAAGTCAGAACAATTCAATACAACAGTAAAGAACTATTCTATGTGAAAACTCTTACCCGTTCCTCTAATCAATATTCCTATATATAGGCTTCACAGGAATATTAGAAAGGCATCTCAAGTCAACAGCTAAGTTGCGAACTTAAGGTAACAAAAAGTGTGAAATCACAACATGACTCACACAAAGTAAAGACATTATCAAATACGAACAAATCTATTACAAGTTGACACAACACAAATTACAAACTCTACATAATTCAATATGGTAATACATGTAGCGACTTTTACTAGTTTGAATGTATTTGATATCAATATTTATAGGTGAATATTTCTATTTTTATATTATATTCCTCCTTCACTGCTTTCAGAAATACAGAAATCTCAATGGCTAAGTGGGAAAACATAAAAATGTATTATGCAACAAATAATAATTTTTCACTATTGACGGTAATTTTGATTTCTTATTTTTTTTTGTACAAATACCACTATTATTTTTCAATAAGGCTAGTGGGTATGAAGCGGGAAAGGAGTGAGGGAATATTTCCCTCACCTTGGAACACCATACCGAGGATGAGGGAAAATGAGTGCGGGAAAAGAGTGAGGGGAGTCTATCCCACACTCTCTCTCCTCCTGTGATTGGTCAGTTTTTTTTTGTTTCTTAATATTTATTAAATTATATACCTATTGAAAAATTATAAAAAATATATCAAAATTCATGGTTTTTAATTCCCTACAGAATGAGTAAAATATTTGTATAAAATATATTTAAAAAAAAGGAAAAATAATAAAATGTACTGAAAGGAGGTGAAAAAAGACAATTTCCTGCCTTTTGGTGAGAAAAATGAGAATGAAAAAAAGATGACGTGACAGTTAAAAAGCGAAAGATTTTTCTCATATACTCTATGGTCTAACTAATTGTCTAATAACTTAAGAACAACCGGTGTACATGGCACGACCATGGTCTGTGCACACCATTCCAGCCAGTCATGGTCCAACGTGTTCGTTGTGTTTCGTAGTCGGGAGAACGATGGTAAACGGCCAATGGGAGGGAAGTAGCCGTTGAACGACTAAATGTTTCAAAATCAATTTTTTTTTTAAACAACATTTTTTACCTATAAATACCACACTTTTAACCCTCATTTCTTACACCATTATTTTTTTTCTTTATACACAATATACACACAATATTTTGACAACCATCAAAAATGGATCACAACTAAAATACCCCTTCCCCCCCCCCCCCCAACTTTAGAAATCGCAAAACCGATAACGTTTTTGCGTTAGATACCACCCTTCGCCAATTCCCAACCATTGAATCACCTCAAGGTGGTTTTGTCAATTTGCTTCAAATCGGTTCCTTTATCCAACAAACACTACTTTTCCAACAAAAATACCAACATTTCCCGGCCTTTCAACAACAATTCCACCAATTTCAACAATTCCATCCACAATCGTCACAGCCACCACCTTCACAATCACAACAACCATCTCATTCGTCGGATTTTGTTTCGGAAACGTAACCTTTTCACCACCACCACCTCAACCAAAAAAGAAGAAAAGAAAAAAACTGGTCCGAGCCACCACTACCTAAGAAAGGGTCCCATGGACAAAAGAGGAAGAAGAAAAGCTAGCAGAGGCGTGAGTTTCATCTTCCTAAGACCCAATTAAAGGAGATAATAAAACCTTCAAACGTTTTTTGGGAGAAAATTTGAAGCGTGTTTTATGCGTTAACGAAAAGTGAAAGTCGAAATCCCGATCAAATTAGCTCCAAGTGGTGTGATATTCGACTAAAATGCACCGAATTTGGAGGAATTTACATCAACCTCCAAAACATATGCAAAAGTGACTCAAACGATTTCGATGTCTTCAAGGTGGCCTTGGATCAATTTGAAAAAACAACGCCAACCCATAAAGCTTTTCCGTATGTGAAACCGTGGCTAAAATTAAAAAAACGCTCCAAAATGGAAAGAGAAAATGGAAGGAACTTTGCAAACTTCTTCGGGTTCAAAGTGTTCAAGAAACCCGAATGCAACTTCCCAACAATCGGACAGGCGAACACACATCGACATCAACGATGATCCGCTCGATCTTGAAGACGAGCAACCTCTTCATCGGCCGGTTGGAAGAAATAAAGCAAAAAAAGGGGTTCGTTGGCTTCGGGTTTTAGTTTCATCGATCATTTTGGAGAGAAATTTGATCGATATGTCCACATTCAAGAAACAAAGGCGGAGATGTTGAGTTGGGTGCGGAAAAAAATGATAGAAACGCAAACGTCATTCCAAGAGGCTCAAACGACGCTTCAAACAAAATTCGACATGGAGATTTTGAAGATGAAAGTGGACAATCTCGAAGGTGAAGATTTGCAGATTTTTCTCGCGATAAAAGAGTCAGTTCGATCCCGATATAGATATAGGGGGTAGTTTTTTAGTTATTATGTTCGGTATTCTTAGGTGTTTTATTTTTATTTTTTATTTTTATTAATGTAATTTGTTTAATATAATGTGGTATTTTAATTTTATGAAAAACTAATATTAAATAAAAATTATATGTTTTGTATGTATTTTTGAATTAAATTTAATTAAAAAATAAAATGGAGTGGTTTGTTTAATGGTATGATTAATAGTAGAGAGTATGATGATGATATGACACCACTATAATGGTTAGTGGTGGGTAACACATCCCTAAGACCAACCGGTAGACATAGCTTGAATCGTCCGTGCTTGAGTTGGACCACAACCACGACCGTGCACACCATCCCGGCCGGTCGTGGTCGACCGTTTTCGTTGTGAGTCGTTCTCCGGACCATGAAACGCAACGCCCAATAGGGCTCTTTCCCCTTCTTGACCGTTTGACTAGCCGTTCCAATGGCCAAATTTTTAAAATTTTATTTTTATTATTATTATTTTTTAAATAACATTTTTTACATACCAATTTTACCTATAAATACCTTCTTCCAACCATTATTTCTTACACCATTATTTTCTCATTCAATACACAAAATACACACAACATTTTCACAACCAAAACCATGGATCCCAACCAAAATACCCCTCCAAACTATATAAATCGCAAACCCGATAACGCTTTTGCGTTTGATACAATCCCTCGGCAACTCCCGACCATGGAATCACCTCAAGGTGGTTTTGTCAATTTGCTTCAAACCGGTTCCCCTATCCAACAAACACCACTTTTTCAACAACAATATCAAACTTTCACGACCTTCAAACAACAACAATTCCAACAATTCTGACAACAACAACTCCAACAACAATAATTCCAACCACAACCATCACAACCCCCACATTCGTCGGATTTTGTTTCGGAAACTCAACCTTCACCACCACCACCTCAACCTAAATATAAAAATGGAAAAAAATGGCCCGACCCACCACCACCCAAGAAAAGGTCCCATGGACAAAAGAGGAAGAAAAAAAGCTAGCAGAGGCATGGATTTCGGCTTCCCAATACCCAATTGAAGGAGATAGTCAAACGTACGGTTGTTTTTGGGAGAAAGTTCGAGCGGTGTTCTATGATTTAACGGGAAGTGAAAAACGAAATCGCGATCAAATTAGCTCGAAGTGGCGCGATATTCAACTAAAATGCACGAAATTTGGAGAAATTTACAACAACCTCCTAAACATACGAAAAAGCGGGTCAAACGATTTCGATGTCTTCAAGGCGGCTTCGGACCAATTTGAAAATGTAACACCGTAAATTTTCAAACAAAAATTTCATTTTAATTTCACATAAAAGTCATTAACACATTTAACAAAAAATCCCCATTTGTCACATTATCCAAAACACAAAACCCAGGATCCTCAAAAACATAACTCCATCTCGTGTGTGTGAACAATCAAGCCGACGCCTTCTCGTGATTTTGAGAAGAACCTGAAACACATATCACATAACACAGTAAGCACGAAGCTTAGTGAGTTCCCCAAAATACCACACATATCTCATTAGCCTCTCATGGCCATAACTCAGATAAGACCTCCCGGTCATGTGTCTCATAAGCCTCTCATGGCTATAACTCGTCATGGACCCTTCGGTCCTGCGTCTCAGTGAAGACCATCCGGTCCCACAACTCGGGTGGACCCTCCGGTCCTAACTCAGTAAAGCTCTTAATAATACACAACATAAATCACAAAGACATAATGCAGGATATCACAATACTCAATATAAGCACATAAGACCCTCCAGTCACACAAAGGTTACCACTCTAGGTAAGTATAGTGAGAAGACTCACCTTGTAAGAACTCGGACAACCTCGAACTCGAATCACCGGTCTA
This sequence comes from Lactuca virosa, assembly GCF_052849685.1. Classification (NCBI taxonomy): domain Eukaryota; kingdom Viridiplantae; phylum Streptophyta; class Magnoliopsida; order Asterales; family Asteraceae; genus Lactuca; species Lactuca virosa. The sequence continues at coordinate 213,485,937 of NC_136434.1, forward strand.
GCCTCCGCCTAACACATACGATAAATATCTCTAATTAATACTTTATTCACGACTCTAAGTAAACCAAAGGTTATTCTCTCTCTCTTTAACTCTTTGGAGTGAGTAAAAGACCATTTTACCCCTCCATGGCCTCCATTCTTCATGTTTGACCAAACCCTAAAGTCAATAGAAGTCAAACTCGAGTCAACAGTCAAAGTTGACCCAACTCGTCGAGTTTAGTTATGCAACTCGTCGAGTCCCCTCGTTTCCTCAGAAGTCTCATGAAAGTCCAGCTCAGCTCGTCGAGTTGATCCCCCAACTCACCGAGTTATCGCATTATCAAGCTCATCGGAACAAACCTTAACCGACTCTTCGAGTCGGCTCATCAACTCGGCGAGTTCATTCAAAATCATTTCTCATTCAGACGACTTCAAGGCAGAAAACCTTCCCAAACCCTAGATCTAAACTCTCAAGGCTCGTTTATCACAAAAAGCCACGCGCTTTACGTCCTTGCATGGCACTTAGGGCTTGAAATGCCAAGAACATGCTCTATTAAGGGTTTTTCACTCAAGAGCTCGATTATGGCTGAATAAAGCAGGGACCTTTGGACTCTAGGGACCTCACAAGGTCCAGATCTAAAGTCCAACCCTCTATATGAACTCAATACACTCAAAGTCCCAATATTAGATGGAAAAAGCCCTAAACTCCAAAGTCATGAGATGTACCCAATAAAATGAGAAAGGTGTAGACTTTTTACCTTTCACAGAAGCTCTTGGATGAGATAGCCACGGATCTAACAACCCCTTTCTCGTCCCTTGGCTTGGAATCCTTCCCTTCTCTTCAAAAGATGCACCAAACACTCAAGGTTAGCTCAATACTCTCTCTCTCTCTCTTAGCTCAATGGTCGATTAGGGTTTCTCTCAGTAAAGTTGGGCAGCTGGTGAGCCGCAAATGAGGCTATAAGTGTCCTTAAATAGGCTCCAAACCCGGGGATTTTGGGTTTCATCACTCAACGTCTACTCGGCGAGTCGACTCTCTGACTCGTCGAGTAGGTTACTAATCCCACGTGGCCAAACACGACTCTACTCGACGAGTTGTAGCACCAACTCGCCGAGTTTCTCAATAGTCCTCAAAATGAATAAATAATTAATATACCTGGAAGTCCGGATGTTACAATTCTCCCCCACTAGAATCATACTTCGCCCTCGAAGTCATTCTTCGGAAATAGCTCGGGGTGTTGCTCTCGCATCTCGGATTCCGGCTCCCAAGTCAACTCGGACCCTCTCCGATGTTGCCACTGGACCTGAACCAGGGGCACCTCTTTGATCCTCAGAACCTTCACCTTCCGACCCAAGATCGCAATCAGCCTCTCGATGTATTTCGAACTTGCATCTACCTGAATGTCCTCTGATGGTACCACTGCCATCTCATCGGCGACACACTTCCTCAACTGAGACACGTGGAAGGTGTTATGAATCTGGCTCAACTCTGATTCTCTTGTTGCGACTGATGGAAACAAGTCATTGACCAATAATTGGCTACCGATTACTCATATAAGATATACCAATCGATCCAGATCATATCTCAAAAGGAACGGAAGGGTCACATCCTACCAAGGACCCACCACCTAGACAGCTATCAAAACTCATCTGGAAGAAGAAACCTCAAACTCTGTCCTCAGACACAAGAAAATAATCGTGCCCGCTCAGAAGTATCCTCAGACCTCTATGAGCATAAGCCCCAGTTCCCTCTCATGTATCCCTTTCAACACTAAGCACCAGGTCAAATCTCGACCCAATAGTTGAACCTCCAAAGGTTACCCACTGCGTACCCAATAAAACGACTTACCGGCTTCCTTCTCACAATGACTATCTCTGTCCGTCGTGACTCACAAGTCACGAAGTTCGCTTTACCCCAAGCGAATACTACAACCCCATCTAAGGTCGCCTCACTCCCGACCTCTGTCGTCTACTACTCACTAGTTCCATGCGTCTCACAGTCCTTCCTAAACCAACGAACTAGACTACTCAAGTCTAAAACTGTTGGATTAATGTCTAAGTCCATAACTATAATTGGTAAGACTTGACCCGACCCGGCATGGTCCATTTGGGTTGCATGGCATCATGCATTTGGATAGACTATAATGAGAGAAATAACACTTAAGGTTGGTTAATATATTATAAGTTCTAATGTATTAATAAGGTTATTTAATTAGTATTTATCAAGAATTAATTTGGAATTAATTAAGTGATCAAAAGGAGACTAATTAAATATATGGGTTGATTGTGTAAATCATTCATTCTTATATATGTGGGCTTGTGATCCAAGATTCCTTATGTTGGACTAAGTCCATGGGGTGACCCATGGATACTCCATGGAGGTTAAAATCCATGGAGCATAAGGAATGGGTAAAGTTATGAGTTACATGGTGTAACCCTAATAGCCACCATATAAAAGAATCCCATGGCTCAAGAAATCATGCACTAATGTGTGAATATGAGGGCTAGACGATTTCAAGGAGTGTTTCATTTCTCTCAAGTCATTCCATGTGCATTTAGTGTTGTGTGAACCATTTGAGGTGTCACACTTGGGGCACTAGGCACTCAAGCTTCATGGAGACAAGCTACATCAAACAAAGGTATGTATTCTATCCATTTGATTACCCAAGTATCAAGTATTGTATGCTAGATAGGGTAATACCTTGGAAAGTTCATAATTGCATGTATAATAGAGAAAACATAGATCCAAGGTATTTAGGGTTGCATGTACACTTAGGAGTGTTAGAATGCGCAAAACCCATCAGTAGTATCAGAGCCAAGGCTTGTTTTCTTGTTATACTTGCAAAATTAGCTGAAAAATCGAATTTTATTAGTTTAAAAGTTATGCTAATTACTTGAAAAAAAAATTTGATGTGAATTATCTTTGTTCATATGAATTTATTAGATTAATAGAAAAGTTAATTGATTATGTGTTTTCAATCCATTTTAATCTAAGAGTTGATTCTAAAATGTGTTTTTGTAACTTATCCTCAAGTTATATGAAAAGTCACATTTAAGTTTCATAAAACTCATAAAAGGTTGGCAATGGTTACAAAAATGAAGAGTCTTGTCCTCATTAAATGGTTTTATGACTCCATAACTTGTCCTCAAGTTATGGAGGTTCAAGAGCCACTTCATTAAATGATAAAATGTGTAACCTTAATTAGTTCCATAAGTTACAAAAATAAAGAAAAGTTACATTCTTTTATTAGTTTAAAGTCTTCCATAACTTGTCCTCAAGTTATGGAACTTGAAGAGTTTTTTTTTAAATTAAAACTACTTTAAACACATAAGTTATGGAATTAATTAGTTTTGAATATTTTCAAAACTTGCCCTCAAGTTTTGGAATTTGTAAAGTTTTCCCCATGAATACTTTAATTCCAAGTTAGCCCTTAGAATTTTAAAAGTTAAAATTCAACCCTTATACTTTATAATATTATAAGTTAATAATAAATATATGTATAAGAGCAAGTCAGTCTTACCGTTAATAGGCCTCATTCACGAAGCCGGTCTATAAGGGGGGTATAAGGTTACTGCCTATAAAATGGCAGTTTAATGGGTGTCCACTCTCACCCACCGCTTCCTTGACTGGTGGAGGGTCGTTAGCCGAATGGGTAGGACAAGGACTATAATTCTCCCTTCATTAAAAGTATTAATGATAAATACTAAGTAACTAAACACTTATAAATTCCCAATCTTAGTTACTTAGGAAAATGTGAATAAGGTGCTAATCCATGAAATTACACTTTGCACTTTGTTTAAACCGTTAGTGGAGCGTGTGTGGTTAACCGGCACACTAACCTGGATTTAACAAAGTAGGCAAAGGGTAACTTAATATTTATCATAGTATCGGTGGAGCTCGTGTGGTTAACCGGCACATCGATTGAGGGGTAAATATTAAGGGTACCAAGTATATTTGCATGGTTACTTCACACCTTGTTTTGTGATCCTCGGCATCCCAGTCACAAAACCTGAAGGGCACACTCGAGATTGAAACATGCCATTGAAAAGTTCAATGAATCTCAAAAGATCTAGGAGTTTCAAATCCAATTAAAAACCTAATTACATTATTTCGTTTTTCATGGTGGAAATTAGTAAATCGTCATTTACCTACCTTCAACTATTTTATAACTCGGATTACGAAATCCCTCTTCCAGTTATAAATAGGTTGTTGGATCCTAGCCTTAATATTTCATATTGGGTGTTATATTAAGGACTTTAGATCAACTATCTTGAATATCTCCCAAAAGATGTCTAGTTCAGACATCTATGATCTTCCCAAATCTCTTGGAACTTTACTTCCTCCACCTCCTCCAATTATTCTCCCTAACCCACAAGTTCAAGGTCACTCAAGCCCTAATGGAAAGCAAGGTCTATGTGTGATCACATCTTAGAGATGAAGTCACATATTGACAAGCTGGGACAGTTGGGTGTCAAAGTCTTGAGAAAGTTGGATGTTCAATCACTTTCTAAGTCACATAGTGAGTTCCTTTGGGACTACTATGAAACAGACTATGACATGAACCTTAATGATCATATCTATTTACTTGGTGCTGCTGAATCAGCAATGATTTGGAACGATAGTAAAGTAAATTTGATTAGAAGATCAACTTCCCAAAAACTTTATGGACAGTGACAATGGTGACACTGGAAATCCAGAAAAAGCATTCTCTTCCCAATGGAAAGGGATTGGCCATAGTCAACCCGGTTGACCAAATGGTAAGGAGAAAGGCTAAGTCTGAGATAGTCCTATTACCAAAGGGTCCATATGTTTATTTTGCCAAAGGAAGGGGCGTTGATTGCAAAGCTGCCAAGTTTACCTAAGGATGTTAAAGTCAATAAGTCTGACTCTACTTCAGGTAGAGTCCATTATCTAACTCTGTTAAGTTTCTATTCTAAGATCCTCATTACATGATGTGACTGGGTCACATGTTCATGTTTTAAGAATCAAAGAATAGAGAGAAAGCTTAAAGGAAGTATATGCTGATTCTGATCGCGTAGGTGGATTTCGATCGCATCAGAATTTTGAAGCTGTTACTTAGGAGTTATGATATATTGCTTAGGAATAGATAACAACAAGTTTTTCCGTATGCATTTGCACTATAAGGATAAGTTTTTTCCGCAAAGTTTTGAAATAAAATAAAAGTTTTTAATTTTATATTTATTTTAAATATCCTTACAAGTGGCATTTGTGAAAAATGGTTGTTTATATGATTCCATTGATAGCAATATTTGAAAAAAAAATGGACTTGATTCTTTCGTTTGTGGTAGTGTCATAATTTACCAAATAAGGAAAGATTCTCATTCCCAAGGCTTCAGTTGGATAGAAACTTGGAATCATACAAGTTGAATAGTATGATGAATGAGAACTTTCAAGCATTGGAAAATTAAGACTTGTTCACATGGATGTGTGAGTCAAGTTAAGGTCTAAAGGGATCGAGTACACATTCTTGTGCACTGGTCAAGTCCACCACAAAGCTCGTTAAGACTATTCGTCATGATTTACTAAATTTTAGTAAATATGGTTATACTTACAAGTTTAAGTATAATTCTGAAACATTGGAAAAGTCTCAATGTATGGCAGAACGAATGGGAAGAATCAAATTAGGCAGACAGATAAAAGTTTCTCAAATCTGAAAAGATGGGAGAGTACTTTAGTATCATGTTTTGTGATCATCTTAATGATTAAAGAACCACATCACAATTGGTCTTCTAAGGACATCTTAGTGCATTCTTATGACTAAGAAGAGGAGTCATGAATTGTTGAAATGGTTAAATCAAGAAGATGAGTCATACTTCGTTTCAAAACAAGTCTTAGAGTCATACTCCAAGACTATAAGTTGAGTGACATATCTTAAAGAAAGGTTTATAACACTTGTCAAATGTAAGAGTAAAAGTGTCCTACTCTTGTACATTTGAAGTTGGTAAGTTGTGATGTTTTGGATTAAACAAAGACCAACTAAGGCCAATTGTGTGAAGTGTTTGTCTTGATAAAGAATCCGCACTATCTCTTGAATATTTGGCAAGATAGTCTTATATGTCAAGAGGACAGTGGGAGTCTTAAAGATCCTAAAAAGAATTTCAAGAACTAATCAAGAATAAAACCTGAGGTTCTTCACTAGCACACGACTTGAGGTTTATAACCTATCATGTTGACATATTCTGTGCCCATTCCAGTTAAAGTTGGCTTTGCATAGGAGTTCTGAAAGTTCTCAATTGGTTGCATAACAACTTGGAAGCAATGGCAGGCCCTGTACTGCCAGGTGGCAAGAAGTTAAGATTGCATAAGTTCAGTCCATATGAGTTTGGATTTGTCATTATCCTTGTCTTGTGACTATGGTTTTGATGATTCACATGGATAAGAACACATACACCATAAAATCTAAGGGTCATAAGGTTTCTCTCCGATTCATGAAAATGATGGTGAGGAAACACTTCCACCAAGTAGATTTGAAGCAGATGGCAAAAGGTCTAAACAATTGAGACTATGATTACGGCATCCCTTTTCATAGTTCTGAAATTGTTTAGACACACATGCATGCTATCTAAGGAAAGGTGTATGATTTTGATAAAGTTTTATCAAAGCATCTCGTATCAGAAATCTGAACTTTGGTAAGGAAGTCAATAAAGTATTGATTTCTAGAAGTCCAACTGATTTCTGAGTACATGTCAAAGCTAGTGGGAGCATAAGTGTTATGCTAATAATCATCATGTTAGTGGGAGCATGATAATTATTGTTAGTGTTGCAAGTTAGCAATGTTAATTATAGAAAACAAAAGTTTCAATTCGTGAGGCTGCAGGGATTAAAAAAGTTGTTTTGCTATAATTAAGGGAGAGGATATATTTCATTTCAGTTCTAAAGGCTTAGATTGAGACCTTAATCATCTTTAGTCAAGAATATATATATAAATTTCATGTTGGATTGGTTCAACTTAAGGAAATTCTATATATTGCGTTCTCAAAATTCGATTATGATTACGACATCCCTCTTCATAGTCAAATTTTGAAAACATGGCAAATAAAAATATTGTAGCAAAAGACTGGTCTAGAATCATGTCTTTATGTGAGACATCATGAATCGTGTACCATTTGCTTTGGGTACAGGATCGATTGCATGTGCTATAATATTTGTCATTTCTAAATTTTTCCAAATGCCGAGAGGCATTAAGAAGGGAAAAGGTCTAGAATTGGATATGACTAAAATGATTAAGCAATTGTCGAGGATAATTTGAGGTTTACCAAAGATTGGTTGCTCAGGGACAGTTGGAAGTATAGTGCTAATTTTGGAAGGACCATATTGACATATTCTGAAAAGAGGCATCTCTTATTCAGAAGTGATAGTCAAAATGAGAATATGGAGTTGTCTCCATAGGTGGAAGTTATCTGTGTAAGATTAGAAAACTTAATGCAAGAAGCATGTCCAAAGCAATGTACTTTGAATATGAGACTTAGTTTCCATGGAGTTGATCTCCATTGGAATACCTTATAATGACTGTTGACAAGTCTTTGTGACTTTGTACATATTCATTACAGGAGGGTCAGTGCATATAAGTTTAAAATCTAAACAGATTTCGATAAATGATAGGAATTTGAAATTATCACATTTTTCGATAAGGATTTGGGAGTGTGAAATTAGAATCATTGAAATTATGTTCAATTGGTTTATTTCACAAAGTAAGGATCATAGACAAACATAGAGTGCATACTTGGTGTATGGCAAAGCTATTGTTTAAGAAAAACATAGTGTACATGCTTGGAGCATGGGACAACTAGTGTTTTTAATTCAAGTATAAAGTTGATAAAACCGAAACAATGAATAATGAGTAATCAGTATGGTAATAAATAAAAGTGTTTATTTATATTCATAGGGTTTGATACCATATTTGATTCATTTATTCTTGTGTTTCACTTTGCATGTTTTGACTTCCAGAATAACTAAGTCGCTCTTCCTGAATGATTAAGTTATTCAAACCATCCACAGTCGGTCATATGTTGGAAGTAGATATGAATCAAGACTGTCATGGGTTGGTTTGTAGAGGTCCAAGTTGGTGGACAAAGTGGTGCTACAACACTCATGAGTGCTCATAAGTTCTGAGTATTGGATTCAACCCGCGCTCATTTGAATCACTTCATGGATTTTATCACGAGTGATCATGAGACGATAATATCTTATATTCTTCAAACCTAGAGATATGAGTTGTTACTATGAGTTGGTTGTACATTGATTGCACGAAAACGCATTCGGTAACTCGATGTTATAAAACGTGCCTTTGTGTATAATTCAACAAGTAGTAGAACAAGCCATATGAGTCGAAGTTTATCCATTCCTTTTACCTTCGGGATAAAAGCGATATCTGTGGGCCCCTCGATGATTTAAAGATGATACATGTGAGTGCTTGGCCAAGCCAGGACTGATTTGATTTGTTCAATCAGTCAGTCATCATGAATCGGAAATCGGGAAACAACAAATGGACAGAGAGAATGATTGATAATCCATGTCTCAGTCCATATGATATCTAGAATGGAGGAATATATGATCCCTTATCTAATGGACAAGTCATTGACAAAGGTCAGAGTTCATCGACAAGGTCAGAGTTCGACAGAAGCTTTTGAGAGCTACGATTGCTGATCGGTTCCTGAAGTCATACGCAATAATAGTTTTAGACTTATCCAAGTGGGAGACTGTTGGATTAATGTCTAAGTCCATAACTATAATTGGTAAGACTTGACCCGACCCGGCATGGTCCATTTGGGTTGCATGGCATCATGCATTTGGATAGACTATAATGAGAGAAATAACACTTAAGGTTGGTTAATATATTATAAGTTCTAATGTATTAATAAGGTTATTTAATTAGTATTGATCAAGAGTTAATTTGGAATTAATTAAGTGATCAAAAGGAGACTAATTAAATATATGGGTTGATTGTGTAAATCATTCATTCTTATATATGTGGGTTTGTGATCCAAGATTCCTTATGTTGGACTAAGTCCATGGAGTGACCCATGGATACTCCATGGAGGTTAAAATCCATGGAGCATAAGGAATGGGTAAAGTTATGAGTTACATGGTGTAACCCTAATAGCCACCATATAAAAGAATCCCATGGCTCAAGAAATCGTGCACTAATGTGTGAATATGAGGGCTAGACGATTTCAAGGAGTGTTTCATTTCTCTCAAGTCATTCCATGTGCATTTGGTGTTGTGTGAACCATTTGAGGTGTCACACTCGGGGCACTAGGCACTCAAGCTTCATGGAGACAAGCTACATCAAACAAAGGTATGTATTCTATCCATTTGATTACCCAAGTATCAAATATTGTATGCTAGATAGGGTAATACCTTGGAAAGTTCATAATTGCATGTATAATAGAGAAAACATAGATCCAAGGTATTTAGGGTTGCATGTACACTTAGGAGTGTTAGAATGCGCAAAACCCATCAAAAACATCAGACATAAACACATCCCTCTCAGAATGAGATCCACCCGAAATCCCAACCTGCTCGTCCTCCACACAGATAGAGCCAAACTCACTCATTAGAGTCTAGTCTGACGCAGAATTGGAACCAATCGTCCCAATCTAGCACTCAACTCATTACCCATGTTCCACGATTATACGTGTGCATTACTGTAACGCCCGCAAATTCGGGCTAGTCAATTTAGAGACAATAAGCATCAAAAATGAGTTATTGATGAAATATTATTTAAAAGGAGTAATCTTAACCAGGTGGTAGTATATGTTATAAGGGTTCCGTACATATAAAGAACGCCGAAATCCGATTATAACGAAGAAGTTATGGCCCGTCGAAGTTTTACGGCAAAACCGGAACGACACCGGGAGACGTAAATAGTGAATATACAATAGATGACTTTTTGGACTTAGTGATCTAAACAAAAGTTGTAGTATACGTTAAACCGAGAGCGTGCATAAAAAGAATGCCCAAATCTGACTTCGTATGAGGAAGTTATGAATTTTCTAAGATTTGGCATAGCAGTGCATAGCCCGAAACTCGAATTTTAGATCGAACTATTTTTGGCCTACGCGACCTAAATGAGAGTTGAAGATCTCAGTAATATGAAGTCAACGATAAAAAGACAGACGAAAACAGAGTCCGTATGAAAGAGTTACGAATTTTTCGCGGTCATTTAACAGTATAATCTCCTCCTACTGTTAAATTTAAGATCGGTCGAGAATTAGCCGACGGAGTCAAAATGAAAGTTGTAGATCTTATTTTTACCTACGCGTGGATATAAATAACATCAAAAACGGAGCTCGTATGCGAAAGTTACGGATTTTAGAAGTCGGAAGTGTACTGTGCGAAAATGGGTGATGTGGCACAATCTTGGCCATTGCTTTCTCCCCAAGTCTTGCCACCAGATGGTGACATGTGACACCAAGTTCAGCCGTATTTCACCCTATAAATAGAACCTCTCCCACCCTCATTTTCTTCACACCTTTCCCATTCTTTCTTCTCTCTACACTCTCTCTAAACCTCCCAAAACTCCCCTAGCGCTAGAAGAAAGCCCCGGAGCGCCCGACGGCTCCGAGAAGAAGAGATTCCGGCTCCGAAGTTCTGCCCCTGCAGAGCCCGGCTTCTAGCCAAGCCCCCTCGTAGGTAAGATACGCCTACGCTATTTTAAATATAGTTTTTATTTAAATATAGTAATATTATTAGGACCTTATAATAAATATTTGGGCTATTATTATGAGTTATATAAGTGTCGTTATAATATCTTTTTAACCACTCGCGGTACGGAGAATCTGGTTTGGAGGGCCGCTTGGGTTGCTGGATTTCAGAAGTGCTATATGCCAAAATGATCATGCCCTCTGGTGTTCCATGTATGGCCCCTGTCTGTACATAGTGGGTGAAATTGTGTTAACGCTTATATAATAGTAATAATAGTTAGACTATTAATTAGTCTCGTCGAGCATTAGACTAAACTCTAGTGGTAATGATACTAGGTTCTATCAAAGGAGTTGTTTAAAGTAAACGAAGTGTCGTCCGAGTACCGAGTCACCACCTTATCAGGTGAGTGCATAGTCCCTTTCATGAACATGATTTTAATACAAGTATTGATTGAAGTATTAATTATATGTTTATGTGCGAGTTAATTGATGTTGCCTGAAATACGTGTTAAAGAACATACCTGATTATATATAATGATTTAGGATAAAGAATAAACCTAAATTAATTATAAGGAATATTGGGTAGTATTTTCTTACGAGTACAAGTGAGTTATACTCAGAGAATAGAACTTTAGTATATGTCATTGATCCGGGAGCATGGATTAGACATAGTCATTGTCCCTAGTCCGAGAGTATGGATTGGACATAGTCTAACTGTCATTAATCCGGGAGTATGGATAGGACATAGTCATTCGTCGTTAATCCGGGAGAATGGATTTACACATAAACACTTGTCCCTAATCCGAGAGTATGGAATGGGCATAGTTATTGATCCGAGAGCATGAATTAGATCCGAGAGTATGGGTTAAGTAAGAGGTAAAATTTAAGGTCCGAGAGTACGGATAGTCTCGTTGTAAGGATTAACGGGGTGGGGTAAAAGTTGCTTTTATATATATATATATATATATATATATATATATATATATATATATATATATATATATATATATATATATATATATATATATATATATATATATATATATATATATATATATATGGTGAAATTGTATATTTTGTGAGTTATAAATTATATATATAATATAACATTGTGGGATTGAAATCCGTATGTACTCACGAGGTTTCCCAACTTGACCCACTCAAGCTTATTTGTATCACAGGTGTCGATACGAAGTTACATTACACTGAGAGATTAAAGAGATGTAGATCACTAGTGTAAATGAATGTAAGTTCTGTATATGCTTATGTTTCTGTATTGACGATGACATCCCAAATGTTTTAAAATGAATAAAAATACATTTCTTCGGAAATGCTTTGATAACTTATTTATCATATTTTACTGGGGACAAATTCCGCAACATTTTCACTAAAAGGGGTACTCTGATTTTTATAAAGCATAAACAAAATCGGTCTTTTCTGGCCGTGAAAATGGGATGTCACAGTTGGTATCAGAGCATTTGTTTAAGCGAACTAGGAATATGGATAATATGGATTTATTTCTAGACTTAAACTTAGAATTCTAAGCAATGATTGTGAGGAGTGTGTCTAATAAAATTTAGGTAATACACCTGAATAGACACAAACACTAGCTTATTTAGGGAAAATACCTAACATGCTTTTATGTGCTAAATGATTTATGATATGCATTATATGATCGGATCTATGGTCTGTTGCCGACCGGATCTGGAAACTTTATGTGTTCAGGTTTTTAAACGTTTAATTGCGGTATTAGAACTGGCATATAACTTTTCGGAGTGATAGGGAGATTTACACGTCGATCGTAAATAAAATCTTTCCTATCTTAATTCTCGTCATTACACACCGAACGTCTGAATTGGTGTATAGATCGAAATGCAAGAACCTGAAGTGGAGTCGGGAACGCGAACGGAAACAGGAATCAACCTCCAGTGATTGAGAAAATACCTGTTGTGGTAGCCACTCCTGAGCCCATCACGATGGCCGGAGTACAAGCGATGATCCAAATGATGTTGGATCGTCAAATGGAGGAAACCAGACGTTTTCTTCAACAGAATCGAGAGGAAGCTACAATACCAATCGAACAGCCCGAACTGAATGATGGGCAGTCGGAAGGAGGGAACTACAGTGGGACCGTTGGTGAAGCCAACCCACCAATAGTTCGACGAAACAACCAAGATGACGGAGACGAGAGGAACGGATGCAAGTACAAGGATTTTCTAACTTGCAAGCCATCGACTTTCACTGGAAAGGAAGATCCGATCGGAGTTATGGATTGGATCTCGGAGATGGAGTTGGCCTTCATGATGTGTGGATGCAGAGGCAAGTTACAGACCGTATTTGCAGTACGTCAGTTCCGAGGAGGCGTTGTGTGCTGGTGGAACACCTTGGGGAAGACTCTAAGCCCCAATGAGCCCCTGCAACTGACTTGGGCAGAGTTTTTGGTGCATTTCAAGCGCAAGTATTGCTCAGCCCAAAACCTGCTCGAGCTAGAGAACCAATTCCTAACTTTGAAGAAAGGGAGCATGTCCATCGATGAATACACCAACAACTTCACGGAAAAAATGGAGTTTGCTTTGCGCCTTGTCCCAGACGAGCTGACAAAATTCGACAAGTACGCAAAGGGACTTCCCTGGGAGTATGCGGTGCCGGTACGTCAGGCCCCTACTCTAGAGGCAGCTATCTGGGCTGCCAAGTCTATTGAAGATATGATCAAGGGAAGAGCCACCAACAAGGTTGAAGTTGGCGATAAGAGAAAGTTTGAAGGATCCATAAGGTCCGACGAGAAGAGAAAATTCTCAAAGTCTAGAGAAGGAGTACAATGGTGTGACAAGTGTAGAAGGAAGCACATTGGGAGATGCTCTAAAGAGATGACCTGCTTCAAATGCGGGAAGACTGGTCATTATGCCAGCGAATGCACAACCAAGAGAGAAGTCTGCTTTAGGTGTGGTGAAGAAGGACACTACAAGCAAAACTGCCCAAGGAGAGAAGAAGTTGCAAAGCCAAATGTGCCACCAAAACCGAAGGCAAGAGCATTCCATATGTAACTAGACGAAGCAGCTGACAATGCAAGGAATCAGGAGTGAGGATGGATATTCGAAGATCAAGTTATAGTATCTTAAGGTGTAGCCTATTAGAGGCATAATCTAGGGTGAACTTGAACACCCATGTAATCGTTTCAAGGAATAATATAAAACCTTCGTTTTACTATCTGATGTGTTAAGCTGTTGTGTGATTTTCTTGTATGATGACTTGGAAAATTGCGAGACAATACTTGGGACGAGTATGAGTAGGTATGAATGGTAGTAGAGGCCTATACTACCGAAAGCACAGGACTCGCACTTGGATCAGTGAAAGTCACAAGGTTACCAAGAAGCTAGTAATTGATTTCGTTTTATTCAAGTATGTCGTTACCATCGTTTCGGTAATGATTAAGAAGATGATTGTTGTTTCGACCCTAGTGGTCATATCAAATGGAGTCCGACTAAAATGATTATGTTACGTGGTTCAGAGAACCAAGTTCGATGTAACATCTAATTTAAGCCAAAAGATTGAAGTGAAAGATAATCGAAGCGGTCAATAGAAGTATCGCGCTAGTTAAAGAAGTTGGTAGCTAGAAATGCTACATGTTAAAATGTGATTATATCACATTAGAATATGAAGGAAAGTATATTCCATTTCGGAATTTGACTCTAAGAGACCTGAGTCTGATCGTTGCAACATACGATGAGAGTTCATTAGAACGTGACCCATCGGTCTATCATGGAAATCAAATAAACTTATCTTAAGTTTGTTAAGAATAAGAAGGAGTCTCTGATAAAGAGTGAGTTTGTGACATGAAGCTCATGATTGAAAGTGTAACAAGACATAGAGAACGGGTGCAAGATCAAGCACCGCTTGCAGTCAAGAAGACCAGGAGTTAGATACGCATTCGACGAAACATAGTTATTACGATTATTACCTAGGATGAAGAGATAACGTATGGAGTCATTATACAGCCCTGTTTCGTTGATGATTCCGGGACGTAATCATCCTAAGGGGGAGATAATTGTAACGCCCATAGATTCGGGCTAGTCAATTTAGAGACAATAAGCATCAAAAATGAGTTATTGATGAAATATTATTTAGAATGAGTAATCTTAACCAAGTGGTAGTATATGTTACAAGGGTTCCTTACATATAAAGAACGCCGAAATCCGAGTTATAACGAAAAAGTTATGGCCCGTCGAAGTTTTACGGCAAAACCGGAACGACACCGGGAGACGTAAATAGTGAATTTACGATAGAGGACTTTTTGGACTTATTGATCTAAACAAAAGTTGTAGTATACGTTAAACCGAGAGCGTGCATAAAAAGAACGCCCAAATCTGACTTCGTATGAGGAAGTTATGAATTTTCTAACATTTGGCATAGCAGTGCACTACCCGAAACTCGAATTTTAGATCGAACTGTTTTTGGCCTACGTGACCTAAATGGGAGTTGAATATCTCATTAATATGAAGTCAACGATAAAAAGACAGACGAAAATGGAGTCCGTATGAAAGAGTTACGAATTTTTCGGGGTCATTTAACAGTATAATCTCCTCCTACTGTTAAATTTAAGATCGGTCGAGAATTAGCCGACGGAGTCAAAATGAAAGTTGTAGATCATATTTTTACCTACGCGTGGATATAAATAACGTCAAAAACGAAGCTCGTATGCGAAAGTTACGGATTTTAGAAGTCGGAAGTGTGCTGTGCGAAAATGGGTGATGTGGCACAATCTTGGCCATTGCTTTCTCCCCAAGTCTTGCCACCAGATGGTGACATGTGGCACCAAGTTCAGCCATATTTCACCCTATAAATAGAACCTCTCCCACCCTCATTTTCTTCACACCTTTCCCATTCTTTCTTCTCTCTACACTCTCTTTAAACCTCCTAAAACTCCCTAGCGCTAGAAGAAAGCCCCGGAGCGCCCGACGGCTCCGAGAAGAAGAGATTTCGGCTCGGAAGTTCTGCCCCTGTAGAGCCCGGCTTCTAGCCAAGCCCCCTCGTAGGTAAGATACGCCTACGCTATTTTAAATATAGTAATGTTATTAAGACCTTATAATAAATATTTGGGCTATTATTATGAGTTATATACGTGTCGTTATAATATCTTTTTAACCACTCACGGTACGGGGAATCTGGTTTGGAGGGCCGCTTGGGTTGCTGGATTTCAGAAGTGCAATATGCCAAAACGATCCTGCCCTCCGGTGTTCCATGTCTGGCCCCTGTCTGTACATAGTGGGTGAAATTGTGTTAACGCTTATATAATAGTAATAATAGTTAGACTATTAATTAGTCTCGTCGAGCATTAGACTAAGCTCTAGTGGTAATGATACTAGGTTCTGTCAAAGGAGTTGTTTAAAGTAAACGAAGTGCCGTCCGAGTACCGAGTCACCACCTTATCAGGTGAGTGCATAGTCCCTTTCATGAACATGATTTTAATACAAGTATTGATTGAAGTATTAATTATATGTTTATGTGCGAGTTAATTGATGTTGCCTGAAATACGTGTTAAAGAACATGCCTGATTATATATGATGATTTAGGATAAAGAGTAAACCTAAATTAATTATGAGGAATATTGGGTAGTATTTTCTTACGAGTACGAGTGAGTTATACTCATAGAATAGAACTTTAGTATATGTCATTGATCCGGGAGCATGGATTAGACATAGTCATTGTCCCTAGTCCGAGAGTATGGATTGGACATAGTCTAACTGTCATTAATCCGGGAGTATGGATAGTACATAGTCATTCGTCGTTAATCCGGGAGAATGGATTTACACATAGACACTTGTCCCTAATCCGAGAGTATGGAATGGGCACAGTTATTGATCCGAGAGCATGAATTAGATCCGAGAGTATGGGTTAAGTAAGAGGTAAAATTTAAGGTCCGAGAGTATGGATAGTCTCGTTGTAAGGATTAACGGCAGTGGCGGACCTTAGTGGGGCATTTGGGGTCCCGGGCCACTGCTCAATTTTCGGCACGCAGTGTAAATTTTTTTTTTTTTTTTTTTTTTTGGTTTTTTCTATTAGGTGCACCCGCTTGAAGTACGAGGGACACCCCTACTAAAACAGTCTGCGTCCACCACTGATTAACGGGGTGGGGTAAGAGTTGCTTATATATATATATATATATATATATATATATATATATATATATATATATATATATATATATATATATATATATATATATTATATATGGTGAAATTGTATATTTTGTGAGTTATAAATTATATATATGATAACATTGTGGGATTGAAATCCTTATGTACTCACCAGGTTTTCCAACCTGACCTACTCAAGCTTATTTGTATCACAGGTGTCGATACGAAGTTACATTACACTGAGAGATTAAAGAGATGTAGATCACTAGTGTAAATGAATGTAAGTTCTGTATATGCTTATGTTTCTATATTGACGATGACATCCCAAATGTTTTAAAATGAATAAAAATATATTTCTTCGGAAATGCTTTGATAACGTATTTATCATGTTTTACTGGGAACAAATTCCGCAACATTTTCACTAAAAGAGGTACTCTGATTTTTATAAAACATAAACAAAATCGGTCTTTTCTGGCCGTGAAAATGGGGATGTCACAATTACACCTCGATCCATCCGATTCGCGACAACCCCTCTCTAACTCAAAACACAATGGTTTTCGATCACTGCCGCGACCCCAATCTCGTTCTTGGTTGGGCCACCAGGTTCTCACAGACTCCTCTGGTAAGGCTACCCAATCCTTCAAGCCGCTCTGCGTTCTCACTCTGACTAGTAAGGTTGCGGCTCCCTACAGTTATACAACACTCTCTCTCACTGACTAACAAGTGCTACGGCTCCCTGTAGTCCTATGGTACTCTCTTATTGCCTAGCGAATGCTACGGCTCCCCGCAGTCTTACGATACTCTCTCTCTGACTCACGCACGTTACGACTCCCCGTAATCATACGATACTCTCTCTCCGACTCATGTATGTTACTGCTCCCCGTAATCATACGACTCTCTCTCTGACTCATGTATGTTACGTCTCCTCATAATCATACGACTCTCTATCGGGCTCATGTATGTTACGGCTTCCCGCAGTCGTACGATACTTTCTCTCTGACTCGTGTATGCTACGGCTCTCCGCAGTCACTTCATGCTCTCTTCCTGAATCATGTATGCTACGGCTCTCAGCAGTCACATGATACCCTTTCTCCGACTCACGTATGTTACGGCTCTCCGCAGTCACATGATACCCTTTCTCTGATTCATAGATGCTACGGCTCCCCGTAGTCTTACAACACTCTCTCACTCACTGACTCACCATGGGCTCACTCCATGGTTTCCCCCTGATAATCCCAAGTGATGACTCCCACTCGGTTCCACTTGCTCTCTTATTACCCCATAATCTCATCATCAAGTCATCACCACACTGAGTTCACTAACTCATGCTCCACCGCCCAACATAGATAGGTGCACACACCCACCCAACTTATGCACCACCACTCCTGATATAAATTCTCGTAGGTAAGGCACTTTTCTCAACACAGGTACACCCTTAGACAGTCCCACTCCGGTGAAAATTAACTGATGGGTTCCCACTGGAACAATAGTCACTCGGTACTCCACTTGCCATCTCATAACTCGAGTCTCAACATAGTCCAAAATTTTAGAGTCTCATACTTGGATACCTCGGTACCCCTTCACAATTCTCACGATGTCTCGCTACGACCATGGATCTCCTTCTCGCACATCTCGTAATTTCGAAATACCTCATTTCCTGATTTGAAGCACGGAGGAATCAAAGATGACTGAGAACACCTAGGTGACAATCTGAACCTTGTCTTCTTCTAAACACATACAACTTGCATTATCTCGCTCTGCACCTTACCTCATCCACCTATAACCCAAGCCTCATGTGTTCGTATCGCAGATCTCCATATCCAGTTCTCTAACCGCGCTTAAACAAATCTCTGATCCTCTCAATAAAAGAACCAGTTCTCCCCCACTCAGGGTTCGAACCATCACCAATTGACATACCACAGTCTACCCCACAGACTGGCTCGCCAGATGTACCAATTCCGTCTCATGAAATGTACCACACAGCACTCGATGATCTTCCGGATAATAACCAAATAACTCCAAGTATCCCGTAACCCAGACAAAAATATCATAATCCTCCTAACATGACTGCCGCTAGTCATCTCGAAATCTCAGACCGACACACCGCCAGATATTCCAACTGTCCCGAATTAGTTCTGACTCTCAATCTGGAAATAATGCACAATCACACACCTCGTCTCCGATCCTTCATCCAACGTCCCATCGTGTGGATCATCATAGCAACAGGAGACTTCACTCTCACAGCCGATACACAACATAAGCAACGAGGGCCACCGCCCCGGTATACTCCTCTTAATCACCTGCAACTGCTGCTAAAAAGTATGCCTCACCCAGGAAGGTACTTTCTTGTCCTCTTTCATCTCAGTCCCCACTAACGACTCTCTCATGGTATAAGAATTACTTCGCAGTAGACATGCTGCTCAAATACTCTGGTGAAAAGGTCGCAACCATATGCTACCCCATAGGGTTTACCTCGAACTCTGAAACCGGAAGCTCGATATCTCTTTTACTTCTCCCATGAAACAGGAATAGCGGAACTCTCGTCACAAAAAGTGACATCTCAACTATCGGTCGATTTCTCAACTCTGACCGTAATAAGGTCTCATCTCTACTCGTCCCTGAGTCTTGCGACTCCAACTGGCATCTCACCAATGAAATCTCTCATAACTAACTCGATTACCCTCTCCAGGTATGTCCCACTCAAACTCGTTCAACATGGCCCTCTGGCCCCACACTCTATCATATCCGTCCTCTGTCTAGACAATCACAACAGGACAACTGGTAAAGTCATAAGTACTATCCGCTACGAATCATGGTGCTCGAACCATGTTATCTCTTCTCAATATGCTACGAATCATGGTACTCGAACCATGTTCTCTCTTCTCAATTCTCTACGAATCATGGTACTCGAACCATGTTTTCTCTTTTCAATCTGCTACGAATCATGGTACTCGAACCATGTTTTCTCTTCTCAATCTGCTGCGAATCATGGTACTCGAACCATGTTCTATCTTCTCAATCTGCTACTTAGAACCCATGGGATTCTCCCTGCTTCGAGTATGGGTCATCTGCTTTCAGTAGTATGGGCCCATACTACCTGCCACATCTACCCATACTTTCCACACGGATCGTCCCAGATTTCCTAAGTAGCTGCTCAACCCTCTCGATCACCAATCCCGTTACACATGGTCGCTCTCCAGCGAATACTCTCCTCTATCAGCGTACTCATCAGACTAAGGTATCTTCCTAGGCTCTTCCTAGGTTCTCACACTTCTCCGCCATCAGCTGCTGAAGAACTCCTTATGATGCCAACCATCTACCTCCTGAATATCATCATATTCACTCGGTAGCTGACTCCTATCATCAACAGTTCCACAAAGCACAAAGCAAGCAACATTCGGGGATCCAATAATCTCCACCAACACGTAAAACCACTCCAGGCTACAACTCCACTTGCTCTAATCACACTCAAAAGGTATCACCGAACTCAGGCAACCCTACCTCTCGCGGGTATCTCATTACTCCCTCGGTAGACTCCTCAAATGCTCATCTAGGTATCTCTCCTAGATTACTCCACTATTCAAAGCTCTCTCTAAAAGATTCCTGCTAGATACTCTTAGCATATAGTCAAGGCATATAACAGATAGCAACAACTCCTAGGCTAAGGCATCACAAATCAGGAATTTCTAGCCCTAGAATATGAAATACCTAGCCTATCCTCTAGCATGCATCACTAATATCTCATAAATATCTCATAACACAAATAAGTAAGGGTATTTTGGGAAATCACCATTCGGGCTCTAGCTGATTGTACACACTGCTCCAACTCGTATTCTCTTAAAACTCTTTCTCAATTTAGAAAAATCATCTATTTTGAAATTTTTTCTCAAATCCTCAGTTTGAGTTCAGACACACCGAAAGTACATCCGAATCCCTCAAACCAAGGCTCTGATACCAACTTGTAACACTGTAAATTTTCAAACAAAATTTTCATTTTAATTTCACATAAAAGTCATTAACACATTTAACAAAAATATCCAATTGTCACATTATGTAAAACACAAAACCCAGGATCCTCAAAAACATAACTCCATCTCGTGTGTGTGTGCAATCAAACCGGCGCCTTCCCGCGATTTTGAGAAGAACCTGAAACACATATCACATAACACGGTAAGCATGAAGCTTAGTGAGTTCCCCAAAATACCACACATATCTCATTAGCCTCTCATGGCTATAACTCAGATAAGACCCTCCGGTCATGTGTCTCATAAGCCTCTCATGGCTATAACTCGTCATGGACCCTCCGGTCCTGCGTCTCAGTGAAGACCCTCCGGTCCCACAACTTGGGTGGACCCTCCGGTCCTAACTCAGTAAAGCTCATAATAATACACAACATAAATCACAAAGACATAATGCAGGATATCACAATACTCAATATAAGCACATAAGACCCTCCAGTCACACAAAGGTTACCACTCTAGGTAAGTATAGTGAGAAGACTCACCTTGTAAGAACTCGGACAACCTCGAACTCGAATCACCGTTCTAGCCTCCGCCTAACACATACGATAAATATCTCTAATTAATACTCTATTCACAACTCTAAGTAAACCAAAGGTTATTCTCTCTCTCTCTAACTCTTTGGAGTGAGTAAAAGACCATTTTACCCCTCCATGGCCTCCATTCCTCATGTTTGACCAAACCCTAAAGTCAACAGAAGTCAAACTCGAGTCAACAGTCAAAGTTGACCCAACTCGTCGAGTGTACTTATGCAACTCGTCGAGTCCCCTCGTTTCCTCAGAAGTCTCATGAAAGTCCAGCTCAGCTCGTCGAGTTGATCCCCCAACTCGCCGAGTTATCGCATGATCAGGCTAATCGGAACAAACCCTAACCGACTCGTCGAGTTCATTCAAACTCATTTCTCATTCAGACGATTTCTAGGTAGAAAACCTTCCTAAACCCTAGATCTAAACTCTCAAGGCTCGTTTATCACGTAAAGCCAAGAGCTTTATGTCCTTGCATGGCACTTAGGGCTTGAAATGCCAAGAACATGCTCTATTAAGGGTTTTTCACTCAAGAGCTCGATTGTGGCTGAATAAAGCAGGGACCTTTGGACTCTAGGGAGCTCACAAGGTCCAGATCTGAAGTCCAACCCTCTATATGAACTCAATACACTCAAAGTCCCAATATTAGATGGAAAAAGCCCTAAACTCCAAAGTCATGAGATCTACACAATAAAATGAGAAAGGTGTGGACTTTTTACCTTTCACAGATCTCTTGGATGAGATATCCACGGATCTAATAGCCCCTTCTCGTCCCTTGGCTTGGAATCCTTCCCTTCTCTTCAAAAGATGCACCAAACACTCAAGGTTAGCTCAATACTCTCTCTCTTAGCTCAATGGCTGATTAGGATTTCTCTCAGTGAAGTTGGGCAGCTGGTGAGCCGCAAATGAGGCTATAAGTGTCCTTAAATATGCCCCAAACCCGGTGATTTAGAGTTTCATCACTCAGCGTTTACTCGGCGAGTCAACTCTCTAACTCGTCGAGTAGGTTACTAATCCCACGTGGCCAAACACGACTCTACTCGACGAGTTGTAGCACCAACTCGCCGAGTTGCTCAATAGTCCTCAAAATGAATAAATAATTAATATACCTGGGAATCCGGATGTTACAGAAAATATAACGCCAACCCGCAAAGCTTTTCCGTATGTGAAAGCATGGCTAAAATTGAAAGATGCTCCAAAATAGAAAGAGAAAGCGGTGTAACACCCCGTTTATTAAATAATTAAATAGATAAAAACTAATGAATGAATAGTAGCCCTAAAATAAATAATTATATATCAAAGGTTGGTCTCGGAGAGCTAATTCTCATAATTTTGGAAGTAGGGGGCTAAAAGTGTAAGTTCCGGATTGGTTTTGTAAGTATTATGAAGGCAGGGGCTAAATGGTAACTTTTGGGACTTTATTTGAAATTATTTTGGAAGCTGGGGGCTGAGGAGTAAATATCGGATTTAATTTGAAGGAGGTTTCCAAAGCCAGGGTAGAAAGGGTAAATATTGGATTACATTTGAAACAAAAAGGAAGGGGAGGGACTGTTGTTGCCATTATGGAAAAACTTTGAGTGGAGTCGGGTATCAAAGGCCCCGTAACCCTAACCCTAGCAAGAGCACAGCCGTCACCCCGCCTTATACCTCCCTCACCGACCATCACCCCTACTTCTTCACCTTCCGGCGCCGCAACACCACCACTGAGACCGTCGACCACTGAAGCCGCCACCACGAACCTGCTGCTGCCGCTATCTCCGATTCTACGCCACCTCAAGTTGCCGCCGGAGGAACCTAGGCAGATGAAGTCCGATGTCGGGCAGGTGTTGCTGTTGTTCCTAGCCGTTAACGGTGCCACTAGCTTAAGCCATCAGCCGCTAGCGTCCTCGTCGCCACACGGGAATATCCAACGGTTGCATCTTGCAGTGCGGCCTCTGGTGCTCCGCCTTGACCTTCCTGCAGGTCAGGCACCTCTCAACGTACCAGGCGACGTCCCGCTTCATGCAGGGCCACCAATACTCCGGGCGAAGATCCCTGTACATTTTCGTCGCCCCTGGGTGGATGGAGAACCGAGACTTGTGTGCCTCATCCATCAACACTTGTCGTACCCCTCCCCAGTACGGTACCCAGACCCTCCCATGCAAGGTTAACAATCCCTGACTGTCATAATCAAACGAAGCCACTCGGCCAACTATCCTTTCGCACTTCTGGCGCTCCTCCTGCAGGCCCTCGACCTGCGCCTCCCTAATCTTCTCCAACAGTGGAGTAACTACTGTCATCCTCAAGCAGATATCTCGAATCGGAGCTGCTACCGCCTTACGGCTCAGGGCGTCGGCCACCACGTCTAACCACCGACGCTACCTCATGTTCAGATTCGGCTGATCCATGAGGTACCTCAAACTCTTGTGGTCCGTGTAAATAGTACATCGGACCCCATAGAGGTAATGCCGCCAAATCTTGAGGGCGAATACTACAGCCCCCAACTCCAAATCATGTGTCGGGTAGTTAGCCTCGTGAGACTTCAACTGTCTCGAGGCATAGGCTATCACTGTTGGATAAGGTGTCTAAGTCCATAACTATTTCTGGTATGTACTTGACCCGACCCGGCATGGTCCATTTGGGTTGCAGGGCACCATGCAATTAGATAAACTAAAATGAGAGAAATAACACTTATGGTTTATTAATATATTATAAGTTCTAATATATTAATAATATTATTTAATTAGTTTGATCAAGAATTAATTTAGAATTAATTAAGTGATCAAAAGATAACTAATTAAATATATGGGTAGATTATGTAAATCTTCCATATATTATATAGTGGGCTAAGAGGCTCCATGGATTATCAAGTTGGGTTCCACCCATAGGACGCTCCATGGATGCTCCATGGGAGTTACAAACCCATGGGTCATGGAAATGAAGAGTCATGTCACATTAGGGTTTACATGGTGTAACCCTAGATGTGACACACTATATAAGCAACATGTTCTCCACCAAAATCGGCGACACTAAGAAACAAGAGGGCTAGAGCCGATTTTGCAAGTGTAAGATTCTCTCAAAGTTTACTCCTTTGCATTTGGTGTTGTGTGAAGCATTTGAGGCATCACACTTGGGGTGCTAGGCTCACAAGGTTTCAAGGATCATAATCAACAACAAGGTAAGTTATTCTATCTTTCATTCAAGTTAAAAATGTTCCCCATGTATGCTAGATAGGAATATAACCTTGGAATTCAACTTTGCATGATTATTAGACAAACATAGATCCAAGGTTATTAGGGTTGCATGTACACTTAGGAAGTGTTAGAATGCTCAAAACCCATCAGTGGTATCAGAGCCTAGGTTTGTTTGTTGTTTTTTTTTTTTTGTGTGCAAACAGCTTGAAAAAAAATCGTTTTTCTGTTTTCTGCTCGTATGAAAGTTTGCACATTTGTTGCTGGAAATGGACTAGAAACATTACCCTAAACTGTTTTGATGTTTTAAAGCTTGTTTTAGATGGTGTAATGTTTATGCTAATCCATTTACAATGGCAATTATTAAAATTACAAGTTTTTTTTAAGTGTAATTTTTTGATTCTTGAAAGTGTTCATATTCATGTTCTTGAACTTATGAAGATTAGATGATCATAGGAATTGTTTGTAACCTTCATGGTAATTTAATTCATGTTCATAATGTGTTTTAATGGAGTCCATAACTTGTCCTCAAGTTATGGAAAACCAAAAGTCTCACTTTTATTAAAGCTATTAAAAGAACACAAGAGTTATAAAAATGAAGAGTCTTCATTTTTATTACTCAATTAATTCATAAGTTATAAGAAATGAAAAGTTTTGGAAGTTTACAAAACTTGCCCTCAAGTTTTGGAACATGTAAAGTCTTGATTAAAACTTTAGTTCCAACCCTTAGAATTTTAAAAGTTAAAATTCAACCCTTATACTTTATAATATTATAAGTTACTAATATATTTATGTATAACAACAAGTCGTCTTACCGCTAGTACGCCTCATTCACGAAGCCGGTCTATAAGGGGGGTATAAGGTTGTTGCCTATAAAATGGCAACTTAATGGGGTCCACTCTCACCCACCGCTTCCTTGATCGGTGGAGGGTCGTTAGCCGAACGGGTAAGACAACGACTTATAAATTCTCATTAAAAGTATGATGAATATTATAAAGTAACTAAATGCTTTTATTAAATTCCCAATCTTAGTTACTTTAGGAAAATGTGAATAAGGTGCTAATCCATGAAATTACACTTTACACTTTGTTTAAGTCGTTGGTGGAGCATGTGTGGTTAACCGGCACACTAACTTGGACTTAACAAGGTAGGTAAAGGGTGACTTAAGGTTTACCATAGCATCGGTGGAGCGTGTGTGGTTTACCAGCACATTGATTGAGTGATAAACCTTGAGGGTACCAAGTGATTTGCATGGTTACTTCACACCTCATTTTGTGATCCTCGGTATCCCAGTCACAAAACTTGGAGGGCACACTCGAGATTGAAACATGCCTTTGAAAAGTTCATTGAATCTCAAAAGAATCTAGAAATTTCTAAGAACCAATTAAAAACCTAATATCTATATTTCGTTTTTCATGGTGGAAATTGGTGAATCGTCATTCACCTACCTTTCAAATATGTTATAGCTTGGATTACGGCATACCTCTTCTAAGTTATAATATACTGTGATTGGATTGTAGCCTTAATATTACATTTGGGTGTTTTATTAAGGACTCTCTTAATATCTAAACTAATCTGTTCTCTTCTTTCAGATGTCTTCAAACAATGCTGCTTCTGGCTCTAATCCTAATGGCTCCTTTACCCTTATGAACTTGTGTGGGAAAGTCACTTTTGATGGATCCAACTTCAATGAATGGATCAGAAACATCAGGATGATTACCCGCTACGAGGACAAAGAGTATGTCCTTGACAAGGAGCTTAAGGAGATTTATGAGACCACTGCAACTCCCCAGGAGATCGCTGACTTCCGGGCACATGAAAGGGATGCTACAAAAGTGGCATGCATCATGTTGGCCACCATGACAGCGGAACTCCAAAAGTCCTATGAGGACTTCTACCCTTTTGAAATGCACCAAGATCTGATGGAAAGATACCATCAAAGTGCACGACAAGAGAGGTATGAAATTATATGCTCTATCATAACAACCATGATGAAGGACGGGGAATCCGTCACGAGCCACATGCAGAAAATGCAAAGGTATGTGGATCGGTTGCTGAAGCTTAATGTGAACTTCCCTGAGGAGCTTGCAATAGATATCATTTTGCACTCCTTACCATCGTGTTATGATCAATTCCGCATGACATATCACATGAATAAGGAAGAGGTCACACTCAGCAAACTTCAGGGACTCCTCAAGACCGCAGAAACAGGTCTTAAGGTTAAGTCGGTTGTTAACACTCCTACTCCAAACTCTGCCCCGGTTTTGGCAATCGGGAAAGGTAGAGGGAAGAAGAGGAAGAGCTCTTCGAAGGGTACCAAGTCTAGGACCCTTGATGGCTCTTCTTCAAGTGGAACCAAGAAAGGTTTTGTCACTCCTTCTTCTGACCCTAAAGAGGCTGAATGCTTCTATTGCCATGAAAAGTCATATTGGAAGCGGAACTGCCCAAAGTACCAGCAAGATGTGAAGGATGGGAAAGTTAAACCCAACCATGCAGGTATTTACACTATCTTATCTAATAACTCACCCCATTCTAACTCTTGGGTCCTTGATACCGGTTGTGGTATTCATATCTGTTCTGATTTGCAGAGACTAAGAAGAAGTGAGAATGTGGAGCATGGAAGAATAAACTTAATCATGGGGAATAGGAAAGCTTTACCTGTCACCAAGATTGGAGTTTATACTTTATCGCTAAGTAGTGGGTTTAGTTTAGATTTGAATAAATGTTGTTATTCGCCAGAAATGGCAAGAAATATTATTTCCTTTCATGCATTGTATAAACAAGGTTTCACCTTTTCATTTGATAATGAAGTTGGTTCGATTAATGCTTTCTTTAATAATGTTCTTTATTTTAAAGCATTACCTTGTGATGGTGTGTATGAAACTGTATCTGTGGTTGATAACTTAGGAAATAATGTATTGTATATTGATTCTGTTAATGATAATAACTTGGATAAAGCATCATTATGGCATTGTCGTCTTGGACATATAAGCAAGAAACGCATAGGCCAACTCCAAAAGGATGGAGTACTGGAGTCATTTGACCTAAAGTCAGATGATAGTTGCGAATCATGCTTACTTGGAAAAATGACAAAGTCACCCTTCATAGGTTCTTGTGAGAGGGGTGAAGGTTTGTTGGATCTTATACACACGGATGTGTGTGGGCCCTTCAAACATGCCACAAGGGATGCTAATCGTTATTATTTGACTTTTACTGATGATTACAGTAGATATGGATATGTCTACTTAATCAAGCATAAGTCAGAGACTTTTGAGAGGTTTAAAGAGTTTAAACAGGAAGTCGAGAATCAATTGGGCAGGAATATTAAGATGCTTCGATCCGATCGAGGTAGTGAGTATCTTAGTTCAGAGTTCCTCGACTATCTTAGGGAATGTAGGATTGTCTCACAATTGACACCTCCCAGGACACCGCAGTTGAATGGTGTAGCTGAGAGGCGTAATCGAACCTTGTTGGATATGGTTCGTTCCATGATGAGTCGAGCT
Organism: Lactuca virosa; assembly: GCF_052849685.1. Classification (NCBI taxonomy): domain Eukaryota; kingdom Viridiplantae; phylum Streptophyta; class Magnoliopsida; order Asterales; family Asteraceae; genus Lactuca; species Lactuca virosa. The sequence continues at coordinate 213,513,933 of NC_136434.1, forward strand.
TCGCTACCAATCTCATTTTGGGGGTATGCCTTAGAGACTGCCGCCCATATCCTTAATCTAGTTCCCACAAAGAAAGTTGCCAAAACTCCTCATGAGATGTGGACTGGTAAAGTACCCAAACTAGACCACATTAAGATTTGGGGTTGCGAGGCTTTCGTGAGACGCGAGACTCATGATAAGCTCGAACCTCGAAGTGAGAGGTGTATTTTCATCGGCTACCCACAGAAATCCTTTGGTTACCTCTTCTACAGACCTAGTGAGAATGTGGTCTTTGTAGCTAGGGGGCGTTCTTTCGAGAGATAGAGTTCATAAGCCAAGGAGACAGTGGGAGGCAAGTTGACCTTGAAGAAATTCAAGAGTCAAGTGGTGAAGGATCTTCAAACCCTAGCATTCAACTTGAGGAGGAAACTCCTGTTGAGCCAATTGACAAGTCTGTACCTCTGAGGCGTTCCACAAGGGTTAGGAATGCACCTGAGCATTACTATGGATTCCATATTACTGCGGAAGGTGATACACTTATCAGTGATGAGAAACTGATAGGTCTGGATGAACCTAACAGTTACGCGGAAGCCATGGCAGGCCCTGAGTCAGCCAAGTGGAAAGAGGCAATGGACAGCGAACTACAGTCCATGTATGACAATCAAGTTTGGAACTTGGTTGAGAATGTACCAGGTCGTAAGACTGTAGGGTGCAAATGGATCTTCAAGAAGAAGACCGACATGGATGGTAATGTACACACTTATAAGGCACGACTGGTTGCAAAGGGTTTCTCACAAACTCCGGGAGTTGATTATGATGAGACCTTTTCTCCAGTGGCCAAGATTAAGTCTATTAGGGTTCTGTTAGCCATAGCCGCATTTCATGACTATGAAATATGGCAAATGGATGTCAAAACCGCTTTCCTTAATGGAAAGTTGGCTGACGATGTTTACATGAGTCAGCCAGAGGGTTTTGTCAACACAGAGTACCCTAATAGAGTGTGTAAGCTTGAGAAATCCATTTATGGGTTAAAGCAAGCACCTCGCAGATGGAATCTTTGCTTTGATGAGAAAGTCAAGGAATTTGGCTTTTCTAGGAGTGAAGATGAATCTTGTGTATATGTCAAGGCTAGTGGGAGTATAGTTAGCTTTTTGGTATTGTATGTGGATGACATACTACTCATAGGAAATGACATCCCAACTCTGCAGGAAGTTAAGTCCTGGCTTGGGAAGTGTTTCTCTATGAAGGACCTAGGAGAAGCTGCCTATATTCTAGGGATAAGGATCTTGAGAGACCGGAGTAAAAGACTAATTGGACTTAGTCAGAGTACTTACTTGGATAAGGTGTTGAAGAGATTCGGCATGCAGGACTCCAAGAAAGGAGAGTTACCCATCCAGAGTAATGCCAGATTGAGTAAGACACAAAGCCCTAGTACTGAGGCTGAGATAGCAGAAATGAGTCGAATACCTTATGCTTCGGCTGTAGGATCGATCATGTATGCTATGACGTGTACTCGACCTGATGTAGCCTTTGCTTTGAGCATGGTTAGCAGGTATCAGGGGAACCCTGGAAAGGCACACTGGACTGCGGTAAAGAATATCCTCAAGTACCTACGGAGGACTAAGGACTGGGTCCTTACCCTCGGTGGGAGTGAAGACTTGAGAGTTGTAGGTTATAGTGATGCTAGCTTTCAGACTGATAGGGATAATTTCCGCTCTCAGTCAGGCTGGATCTTTACCTTAAATGGAGGAGCAATTTCTTGGAAGAGTTCCAAGCAAGAGACAGTGGCTGATTCAACTTGCGAATCAGAGTATATAGCAGCTAGCGAGGCAGCAAAGGAGGCGATATGGCTGAAGAACTTCATTGGAGACCTTGGAGTTGTACCAGCTATTAAAGAGCCAATGGAAATTTTCTGTGATAGTGAAAGTGCAGTTGCCTTAGCCAAGGAACCAAGGGATCACGGGAGATCCAGACACATCGACAGAAAATACCATTTCATCAGACATCGAATAGAAGAAGGACTCCTCGTGGCAAAGAGGGTATCATCGGATGAGAATCCAGCAGGTCCCCTCACGAAGGGACTGACTCGGGTTAAGCATCTCCAGCATGCTCGGAGCATAGGGCTGAAGGATGATATTAGATTTAGTAGTTAGATAACCTTGAAATTTGTAAAGTGTAATTGACATTAGATGATGAATAAAAGGTGTTTTATTTATGAGTAAAGTGTTGCTATCTCTTGTCGATCGTTTACTATATTTCTTTTTCATGTTTTGACTTCCAGAATAATTATGTTTGGTATATCATATTATTCGAACCTCCACAGTCGGTCATATGTCGGAAGTAGGTATGAATCAAGACTGTCATGATTGGTTGCAGAGGTCTAAGTTGTTGGACATGGCTACAACACTCATGAATGCTCATGAGTTCTGAGCATTGGACTCAACCCACGCTCACTGGAATCACTTCATGGAATTTATCTCGAGTGATCGTGAGACGGTAATATCATATAAGTCTTCAAACCTAGAGATATGATTTGTTACTTATGAGTTGGTTATGCATTGATTGTACGTTAACGCATTGGTAACTCGATGTTATAAAACGTGCTTTTGTGTATAATTCAATGAGTGGTAGAACAAACATATGAGTCGAAGTTTATCTGTTCCTTCTTGGATTAGAAGCTGATATCTGGGCCCCTCGATGATTTTGTTTTGACCTATGTACCGGGCCCGGTCAGAACTAAGTTGATGTGTTCAATTAAGTTCTTTGTCAAACAAATCGGAAATCGGGAAACAAACTGTTGGACAATAAGTAAGACATTGTTCCATGTATTTGTCCGGCTCATATCTAGAACAGAGGATTATATGATCACTTATCTTAAATGGCGTATCATCATCTTCTCAGTTCCGAGAGACCTTGAAAGAGCTACGATTGTCGATCGGTTCCTGAAGTCATACTTGCAGTTATAGTTATTAGACTTATCCAAGTGGGAGACTGTTGGATAAGGTGTCTAAGTCCATAACTATTTCTGGTATGTACTTGACCCGACCCGGCATGGTCCATTTGGGTTGCAGGGCACCATGCAATTAGATAAACTAAAATGAGAGAAATAACACTTATGGTTTATTAATATATTATAAGTTCTAATATATTAATAATATTATTTAATTAGTTTGATCAAGAATTAATTTAGAATTAATTAAGTGATCAAAAGATAACTAATTAAATATATGGGTAGATTATGTAAATCTTCCATATATTATATAGTGGGCTAAGAGGCTCCATGGATTATCAAGTTGGGTTCCACCCATAGGATGCTCCATGGATGCTCCATGGGAGTTACAAACCCATGGGTCATGGAAATGAAGAGTCATGCCACATTAGGGTTTACATGGTGTAACCCTAGATGTGACACACTATATAAGCAACATGTTCTCCACCAAAATCGGCGACACTAAGAAACAAGAGGGCTAGAGCCGATTTTGCAAGTGTAAGATTCTCTCAAAGTTTACTCCTTTGCATTTGGTGTTGTGTGAAGCATTTGAGGCATCACACTTGGGGTGCTAGGCTCACAAGGTTTCAAGGATCATAATCAACAACAAGGTAAGTTATTCTATCTTTCATTCAAGTTAAAAATGTTCCCCATGTATGCTAGATAGGAATATAACCTTGGAATTCAACTTTGCATGATTATTAGACAAACATAGTTCCAAGGTTATTAGGGTTGCATGTACACTTAGGAAGTGTTAGAATGCTCAAAACCCATCAATCACATGCCCCCGTTGCATCAACATTGCTCCCATACCTGTGATCGAAGCGTCACAGTAGACTACAAATTCATCTACTCACTCTGGCAGGGTAAGAATCGGCGCCTCGCACAATCGCTGCATGAGCGTCTCAAAGGCTGCCTGCTGCTCAGGACCCCAGCAAAACACTACCGACTTCCTGGTCAGTCGGGTCAATGGTACTGCTATCTTGGAGAAATCCTGGATGAATCTCCTATAGTACCCTGCCAGGCCCAGGAAGTTCCGAATCTCGGATGGAGACCTCGGGACTTCCCACTACATCACGGCCTCTATCTTGGCCGGATCAACTAATATACCTTTCTGGTTGACGAGGTGTCCCAGAAACTGCAACTCGCGCAACCAGAACTCGCACTTGGAGAACTTTGCGAAAAGTCTCTCCCTCCTCAAGGTCTCTAGCACCTCCCTCAGGTGCTCCTCATGCTGCTCCTGAGTCTTGGAATACACCAAGATATAATCAATGAACACTATCACACACCGATCCAGCATCGTCCTGCACACGCGGTTCATGAGGTCCATGAACGCGGCTGGAGCGTTGGTGAGCCCAAACGGCATCACCACGAACTCATAATGACCATAGCGGGTCCTAAAAGCGGTCTTCTGCACATCCTCATCCCTGACCCGCATCTGGTGATATCCGAAGCGTAAATCAATCTTGGAAAACCAAGATGCTCCCTGAAGCTGGTCAAACAGATCATCTATCCTCGGAAGTGGGTAACGGTTCTTCACTGTTACCTTGTTTAGCTCCCGGTAATCTATACACATACGGTGCGACCAGTCCTTCTTCCTCACGAACAAGATCGGGGCTCCCCATGGTGAACTGCTCGGCCTGATAAATCCTTTGTCTAGCAGCTCCTGCAGCTGCATAGACAACTCATGCATCTCTGGAGGAGCCAGCCGATACGGTGCCTTGCCTATCGGAGCCGCACCAGGAACCAGGTCAATCCTGAACTCAACCTTTCTCTTAGGAGGTATTTCAGGCAAAACCTCTTGAAATACATCTAGGTACTCTCGCACTACTGGTACATCATCAACTGTCGCCTTACCCTTTTCCCGGGTATCCATAACATAGGCGACGTATCCTGCGCATCCCTGCTGGAAGTAGCGCCTCGCTCTCGCTGCTGAAGAAAGAATCGGCCCGCGTTGTGGTCTCTCGCCCTGAATCACTAACTCTCCCCCACTAGGAGTGCGAACCCTTACTAACTGCAGCTCACAATCAATCACTGCCCCATTTGGGCTCAGCCAATCCATACCCACTATAACCTTATTCCCTCGCAGGGGAATAGGAACCAAATCCACTGAGAACTGCTCATCAAATAACCGCAGCGAACACCCCCTATGTACTCTCGTGACCCTGACGGTCCTGTCATCATCTATCTCAACCTCAAGTGGGCAATCCAGCTCCCCTGGAGCTCTGCTAAACCGCTTGCTAAGCGCAAGCGAGACAAATGATCGGGTAGCCCCCGAGTCAAACAATACTGTAGCTGAAATGCCGTTAACTAAGAACGACCCTATACATAAACACATAACCATAAGAAACTGTTGGGTTATGAGCATTCTAACACTCCTAAGTGTACATGCAACCCTAAATACCTTGGATCTATGTTTTCTCTATTATACATACAATTATGAACATCCAAGGTATTATCCTAATCTAGCATACAAAATAATAAATATAACAAGATATAATACATACCTCTTTGATGTAGAATGTCTTCATGAAGCTTGAGTGCCTAGTGCCCCAAGTGTGACACCTCAAATAGTTCACACAACACCAAATACACTTGGAATAACTTGAGAGAAACTTGAACACTCCTTGAAATCGTCTAGCCCTCACACTCACACATTAGTGCCCGATTTCTTGAGCCATGGGATTCTTTTATATGGTGGCTATTAGGGTTACACCATGTAACTCATAACTTTACCCATTCCTTATGCTCCATGGATTTTAACCTCCATGGAGTATCCATGGGTCACCCTATGGACTTAGTCCAACATAAGGAATCTTGGATCACAAGTCCACATATATAAGAATGAATGATTTACACAATCAACCCATATATTTAATTAGTCTCCTTTTGATCACTTAATTAATTCCAAATTAATTCTTGATCAATACTAATTAAATAACCTTATTAATATATATTAGAACTTATAATATATTAACCAACCTTAAGTGTTATTTCTCTCATTATAGTCTATCCAAATGCATGATGCCATGCAACCCAAATGGACCATGCCGGGTCGGGTCAAGTCTTACCAATTATAGTTATGGACTTAGACATTAATCCAACAGTCTCCCACTTGGATAAGTCTAAAACTATTATTGCGTATGACTTCAGGAACCGATCAGCAATCGTAGCTCTCAAAAGCTTCTGTCGAACTCTGACCTTGTCGATGAACTCTGACCTTTGTCAATGACTTGTCCATTAGATAAGGGATCATATATTCCTCCATTCTAGATATCATATGGACTGAGACATGGATTATCAATCATTCTCTCTGTCCATTTGTTGTTTCCCGATTTTCGATTCATGATGACTGACTGATTGAACAAATCAAATCAGTCCTGGCTTGGCCAAGCACTCACATGTATCATCTTTAAATCATCGAGGGGCCCACAGATATCGCTTTTATCCCGAAGGTAAAAGGAATGGATAAACTTCGACTCATATGGCTTGTTCTACTACTTGTTGAATCATACACAAAGGCACGTTTTATAACATCGAGTTACCAATGCGTTTTCGTGCAATCAATGTATAACCAACTCATAGTAACAACTCATATCTCTAGGTTTGAAGAATATAAGATATTATCGTCTCATGATCACTCGTGATAAAATCCATGAAGTGATTCAAATGAGCGCGGGTTGAATCCAATACTCAGAACTTATGAGCACTCATGAGTGTTGTAGCACCACTTTGTCCACCAACTTGGACCTCTACAAACCAACCCATGACAGTCTTGATTCATATCTACTTCCAACATATGACCGACTGTGGATGGTTTGAATAACTTAATCATTCAGGAAGAGCGACTTAGTTATTCTGGAAGTCAAAACATGCAAAGTGAAACACAAGAATAAATGAATCAAATATGGTATCAAACCCTATGAATATAAATAAACACTTTTATTTATCACCATACTCATTACTCATTATTCATTGTTTCGATTTTATCAACTTTATACTTGAATTTAAAACAATAGTTGTCCCATGCTCCAAGCATGTACACTATGTTTTCTAAACACTAGTCATGCCATAGACCAAGTATGCATACTATGTTTGTCTATGATCTTTACTTTGTAAAATAGATCAATTGAACATCACTCCAATGATCCTCTTTTCACAGTCCCAAATCCTTACTGCAAATGCAAGAATTCCAAATTCATGCCATTTACTGAAATTTGTTAGATTCTAAACTTATATGCATTGATCCTCTTAATGATTATGCACAAAGTCAGAAAGACTTGACAACAATCATTACAGAGCATTCCAAAGGAGATCAGCTCCTTGGAAACATCCTTCTTTCATTAAGTTTCCTAATCTTACACAGATTGAATAATTTCTAACTTTGAAACATTTCCATATTCCATTTTGACTATCACTTCTGAACAAGAGTTGCCTCCTTACAGATTATGTCAATATGGTCCTTCCAGAATTAACATTATACTTCCAACTGTCCTTGAGCAACCAATCTTTGGTAAACCTTAGATTGTCCTCAACAATTGCTTAATCATTTTAGTCATATCCAATTCTAGACCTTTTCCCTTCATAATGCCCCAGGCATTTGGAAAATTTTAGAAGGGATGAATATAGCACATGTAATCGATCCTATATCCGAAGCATATGGGACATGATTCATGATGTCTCACATAAAGACTAAAACAGTCTTTTGCTATAATATTTCCATTTCAATTTGCCAAGTTCTCAAAATTCAGATTATGAAAAGGGATGCCATAATCATAATCAAATTTTAGAACGCAAATAATGGACCCATATATAGAATTTCCTTATGTTGAGCCATTCCAACATGAAATTCATATATATATCCTTGATTAAATACGATTAAAATCTCAATCTAATCTTTTAGAATTGAAATGAAGTATAATTTCCTCTCCCTTAATTATAGCAAAACAACTTTTTCAACCCCTGCAACCTCACGAATTGAAACTTTTGTTTTCTATAATTAACATTGCTAACTTGCAACCTTTGTCATAATTATCATGCTCCCACTAACATGATGATTATTAGCATAACACTTATGCTCCCACTAGCTTTGACATGTACTCAGAAATCAGTTGACTTTCTTACCAAAGTTCAGATTTCTGATACTAGATTGTTTTGATAAAACTTTATCAAAATCATACACCTCTCTTAGATAGCTCACATGTGTGTCTAAACAATTTTAGAACTATGAAAAGGGATGTTGTAATCATACTCTCAATTGTTTAGACCTTTTCCACTTCTCACAAGTCCATGTTAGTGTGTCGGTAAACCACACACGCTCCACTAACGACTTTGAGAATGCAAATATTACAATTGCTATCTAAACAATTGAGAATATGATACTTAGATTTAATAGTGTATGTGTTCTTATCCATGTGAATTTGTCAAAACCATAATCACAAGACAAGGTTAGTGACAAATCCAAACTCATATTGATTAAACTTGTGCAATCTTAAATTCTTGCCATTTGGCAGCTCAGGTGCCTGCCATTGCTTCCAAGTAGTTGTGCAACCAATTGAGAACTCTCAGAACTCCTATGCAAAGCCAACTTGAATAGGCACAAAAATTTCAACACGATAGGTTATAAACCTCAAGTCGTGTGCTAGTGAAGGACTTTAGGTTTTATTCTTGATTAAGTCTTGAAACTTTCAAGAGTTTTAAGACTCCCACTGTCCTCTTGACATATAAGACTCCCTTGGTCAAATATTCAAGAGATAGTGCGGATTCTTTATCAAGACTAACACTTTACACAATTGGCCTAAGTTGGTCTCTGTTTTATCCAAAACATCACAACTTACCAATTTCAAATGTACAAGAGTAGATAACCTTTTACTCTTACATTTGACTAGTGTTAACAAACCCTCTTTAAGATATGTCACTCAAGTTACAATCTTGGAGTATGACTCTAAGAATTGTTTTGGAACGAAGTATGACTTATCTTTTTGATTTAACCATTTCAACAATTCATGACTCCTCTTCTTAGTCATAAGAATGCACTAAGATGACTTTAGAGGACCAATTGTGATATGGTATCTTAATCATTAAAATGATCATAAACATGATACTAAAGTACTCTCCCATCTTTTCAGATTTGAGAAACTTTTATCTTTCTGCCATACTTTGATTCTTCTTATTCGTTCTGTCTCACATTGAAACTTCCCCAATGCTACAGACTTATACTTAAACTTATAAGTATAACCATATTTACTGAACTTAAGTAAATCATGACGAATAGTCTTCTTGATCTTTTGTGGTGGACTTGACCAGTGCACAAGAATGTGTACTCGATCCCTTAGTCCTTTCCTTATTCACATAAGGAATTAGTCTTAATTTTCCAAGCTGAAAGTTCTCATTCATCATACTATACAACTTGCATGATTCCAAGTTTCGGTCCAATTGAACCTTGGGTGATGAGAATCTTTCCTTATTTGGTAATATTAGACACTACCACAACCGAAAGAATCAAATCCATTTTTCCAATATTGCTATCAATGGAATCTTATAAGCAACAACTTTTCACAAATGCCATTGTAAGGATACTTAAAATAAATAAAATCAAAACCTTTTTCTTTTATTTTAAAACTTTGCGGAAAAACTTATCCTTACAATCCATATGAAAACCTTGTTGTTATCTATTCCTAAGCAATATAAATATCATAACTCTTAAGTAATAGCCCAAAATTCTGATCACCGAACCATGCGATTGAAATCCATCTTCGCGATCAGAATCAGCATGTACTTAATAGAGTTAGACAATGGACTTTACCTGAAGTAGAGCCAAACTTATTGACTTTAACATCCTTAGGTAAATTTGGCAGCTTCGTAACCAATGCCCCTTCCTTTGGCAATAGTTACCTATGGACCCTTGATAATGGGACTATCTCAGACTTCGCCTCTCTCTTTACCATTGGTTCAACCGAGTTGACTATGGCCGATCCCTTTCCATTGGGAAGAGAGAGCTTTACTGGATATCCAATGTCATCAATGTCAATGTCCATAGCGTTTTAGGAAGTTGATCTTAGCAAATAGATAAGATCATTAAGGGTCTTGTCTTAGTCTGTTTCATAGGATTCCCAAAAGAACTCACTATGTGACTTAGAAAGTAGTTGAGCCACCAACTTTCTCAAGACTTTGACACCCAACTCTCCCGGCTTGTCAATATGTGACTACATCTCCAAGATGTGATCACACCTAGACCTTGCCTTGCCAATAGGGCTTGAGTGACCTTAAACTTTTTAGGAACTTGTGGGTTAGGGAGAATAATTGGAGGAGGTGAAAGAAGTATGATATCCATGGGACATCATCTTCATTTAGGAAAGCTTGTTTCAAGAGATTTGGGAAGATCATAAATGTCTAGACCAGACATCTTTTTGGGAGATATTCAAAATAGTTGATTTAAAGTCCTTAATATGACACCCAATATGAAATATTAAGGCTAGGACCCAACAAACTATTTTATAACTTAGAAGAGGGATGCCGTAATCCAAGCTATAAAATATTTGAAGGTAGGTGAATGACGATTCACCAATTTCCACCATGAAAAACGAAATAATTTATTAGGTTTTAATTGGATTTGAAAGTCCTAGATCTTTGAGATTCATTGAACTGTTCAAAGGCATGTTTCAATCTCGAGTGTGCCCTTCAGGTTTTGTGACTGGGATGTCGAGGATCACAAAACAAGGTGTGAATAACCATGCAAAATACTTGGTACCCTTAATATTTACCCCTTAATCAGTGTGCCGGTTAACCACACACGCTCCACCGATACTATGATAAATATTAAGTTACCCTTTGCCTACCTTGTTAAGTCCAGGTTAGTGTGCCGGTTAACCACACACGCTCCACTAACGACTTAAGCAAAGTGCAAAGTGTAATTTCATGGGTTAGCACCAAATTCACATTTTCCTAAGTAACTAAGATTGGGTATTAATAAGAGTTTAGTTACTTAGTATTTATCATTAATACTTTTAATGAAAGGAGAATTATAGTCCTTGTCCTACCCGTTCGGCTAACGACCCTCCACCAGTCAAGGAAGCGGTGGGTGAGAGTGGACACCCATTAAACTGCCATTTTATAGGCAGTAACCTTATACCCCCCTTATAGACCGGCTTCGTGAATGAGGCCTACTAACGGTAAGACTGACTTTACTCTTATACATATATATAAATATTATTAACTTATAATATTATAAAGTATAAGGGTTGAATTTTAACTTTTAAAATTCTAAGGCCTAACTTGGAATTAAAGTATTCATAAGTGAAAACTTTTCAAATTCCAAAACTTGAGGGCAAGTTTTGAAACTATTCAAAACTAATTAATTCCATAACTTATGAGTTTAAAGTACTTTTAATTAAAAAAAAAACTCTTCAAGTTCCATAACTTGAGGACAAGTTATGGAAGACTTTAAACTAATTAATAAAAAAAAATAACTTTTTTTTATTGTAACTTATGGAACTAATTAAGGTTACACTTTTTTTTTTAATTTAATGAAGAGACTCTTGAACCTCCATAACTTGAGGACAAGTTATGGAGTCATAAAACCATTTAATTAGAACTAGACTCTTCATTTTGTAACCTTTGCCAACTTTTATAAGTTTTATGATTCTTAAATGTGACTTTTCATATAACTTGAGGACAAGTTACAAAAACACACTTTGGAATCAACTCTTAGATTAAAATGGATTGAAAACAACTATTTCACACAACTTTTCTATTAATCTAAGAACCTCATAAGAACAAGATAATTCAAATCATCAATCTTCAAGAAATTAGCATGAACATACAAACTAATACAAATCTTGAAATTATAACAATTATCTTAGAAATTGGATTAGCATCAACATTACCACATCAAAAACAAGTTTACAAAAACATCTTAGGGTAATGTTCCTAGTCCAATTCCGGCCAAAACAATCGAATATATGCATCCAACTCGATTTTTCAGCTACTTTTGCAAGTATAACAAGAAAACAAGCCTAGGCTCTGATACCACTGTTGGGTTATGAGCATTCTAACACTCCTAAGTGTACATGCAACCCTAAATACCTTGGATCTATGTTTTCTCTATTATACATACAATTATGAACATCCAAGGTATTATCCTAATCTAGCATACAAAATAATAAATATAACAAGATAGAATACATACCTCTTTGATGTAGAATGTCTTCATGAAGCTTGAGTGCCTAGTGCCCCAAGTGTGACACCTCAAATGGTTCACACAACACCAAATACACTTGGAATAACTTGAGAGAAACTTGAACACTCCTTGAAATCGTCTAGCCCTCACACTCACACATTAGTGCCCGATTTTTTGAGCCATGGGATTCTTTTATATGGTGGCTATTAGGGTTACACCATGTAACTCATAACTTTACCCATTCCTTATGCTCCATGGATTTTAACCTCCATGGAGTATCCATGGGTCACCCCATGGACTTAGTCCAACATAAGGAATCTTGGATCACAAGCCCACATATATAAGAATGAATGATTTACACAATCAACCTATATATTTAATTAGTCTCCTTTTGATCACTTAATTAATTCCAAATTAATTCTTGATCAATACTAATTAAATAACCTTATTAATATATATTATAACTTATAATATATTAACCAACCTTAAGTGTTATTTCTCTCATTATAGTCTATCCAAATGCATGATGCCATGCAACCCAAATGGACCATGCCGGGTCGGGTCAAGTCTTACCAATTATAGTTATGGACTTAGACATTAATCCAACAGAAACAATCAATACTAAAACAGAGATAAGAGGAAAATTCATACCTGTCACCACGTCAGGAGTCGCTCTTGCCTCCTCTGCTGTCATCTCGAACGCTCTACTCTTCGCCACTGGCGCCTCAGCCCAACCCTGACGGCCGTCTGTAATCCTCAATGTAGCATGGGCAGATGTCGCCACCTTCCCTGCTGCTGCTAAGCTAGGACATTGGGACCTCTTATGGCCCCTCTGATTGCACTGAAAGCAAATCAGATCAGATGCTGAGGTGGGAGTCATAGTAGTAGTAGCTGCACAATCCTTGCTCATGTGTCCAACCCGACCGCACTTGTAGCAGCCGGAACTCCCTGCCTTGCACACTCCATCGTGCAACCTCCCACACTTGCCACACCGACTATGGCTCTGTTGTCCCCTAGATCAGTGATCCGATACCTTGGGCTTTTTTCCCGAACTCCCTGTGCCAGATACCACCTTTGGCTTCCTCTTCCTCTCCATCTCTAAATCAATCTCCCTCTCATGAGCCCTCGTAATCATGTCGTCCAGCGTTCTACAGCTCGACCGGCTCACAAACAGTCTGATATCACTCCTCGACATCTCATGGTATCGGGCCTTCTTCATTTCCTCATCTGCCGCGTACTGAGGAACGAGAAGAGCCCTCTCCCTGAACTTGGCGGTAATCTCCGCCACTGTCTCCGTCGTCTGCTGGAGATCCTGAAACTCCCTGGCAAGCTGCTGCACCTCAATAACAGGTGCGAACTCGGCTCTGAACTTGGTCGTAAAATCCGTCCAGGTCATAGCATCAAGGGCTGCATCATCCCCAATGACATGTCTGACCTCCTCCCACCAATCACGTGCCCTGCCCTTCAAAAGACAGGATGCAAGTCGGACCTTGTCCCCCTCGGGATATCTGCTAGTGCGGAAAGCGTTGGCAACATCAGCCAACCATCTGGTACTCGCAAAGGGGTCTCGGGCCCCCTGGTAATCTAGAGCTGCACAGGCCCGGAACTCCCTGAATGTCAAAGTACGTGACCCCATCATAGTCACCATCTCAGTGCGGAACGCACTCAACCTCTCATCCAACAGCTCTAGAATACCCTCCTTGACCGATCCAAAGATCACAGGAGTCTGCTCAAGTATGCTACGCGTGACCTCTGAAGAGATGAACTCTCTGGTCTGCTCATCCAAATGCTCGGCTCCCGAGCCTGAACCTGATCCCTCTCCGGCACCTGAACTGCCGACTGCTGGTCTAGGGCGTAAAACCACCATTCTGAAACACATAATGACGATCATCAGAAACACTGATATAAATAGAGGAATCACATCTACCACAAGTTTCCTGATCTTGTATCAGCCTTCCTCGATTTGAGTACGGATCCTCTGCTTTCAGTACTACGGGCCCATACTACCTTCCACATCTATCCGTACTTTCCTCAAGAACTGCCTTGACTCCACCAAGTCCCTTCTACTGCTACTGATCTCTGTTATGCTCTTCCTAGGCTTGCCCTAGGGTAATCACCAACCCACTCTCTGCCATCAGTTGGGTAAGAAGTCCCCGCTTTCTTCCTCTAACTAGCTCGCAAATACTATTACATATCACTCAGACTAGATAATTCTTCGAATGAGAGGTCCTACCCTGCAACGGTTGGACTCAAACAAGAGCTGCGAAATAGGCCTAGACCTAACCTTCTGGAATTATTTAGTTCTTGCAATATGTAACGTAACATATTTGTTTACTAGTTAGTGAAAAAAATCTAGAACTCCTAGAAGCACAAAGCAGGCAGCATTCGGACATCGAGTGCACATAATCAAACATATACTACTCAGGCTATCCTCCTGACTAATCTATACTAGCATGCAGTTCTCATTAAGCTGAAACACATATAGCAGGCACATAAGGCATCCTTCCTATATCCTTAGTCCTAATCTAGCATGCTGTTCTACTAAAACTGATAATCATACATAAACTTGTATGTGTAAATTGGGAGTACTTACTTGAGCTCGGCTGATCGCATGCACCACACCCTTTTTTTTAAACTCTCTTCTCTTTTTAGGTTTCTTTTTCAAAAATTCCTTTTTGAAAATGATTTTCTTTTGAAAACCTTATACCATTTCCTTAGTTTGAGTCCAGACACACCCGAAAGTGTGTCCGAATCCCTCAAACCAAGGCTCTGATACCAACTTGAAACATCCCGAAAATACAAGCCAAAAATTTCGTTTTGAAAACATTACTAAAACCATCAGATCCAAATATTATATAAGAAACCATAAGTCATGTGTCTCAAAATGTCATAAAACATGTCTCATAACAAAACTGATGTCAAGATCATATCAAAATATCAGAGTCTAACTCCCAGGTTAAAACTGTGGTGTGTGCCATGCCATCATCCCGAGCCCTTCCCCTTGCTAGCTGAAGTACCTAAAACGACAACTGAAAATGTAAGCACGAAGCTTAGTGAGCTCCCCCAAATTACCACATACCATACAATATCATATAAAGCACATACTGGGCCTTGCCCACTGCATCGGATCGAAGTCCGGAACTAACTAGGGCCTTGCCCTCTGCATCGGACCGAAGGCCGGAACTAACTAGGGCCTTGCCCTCTGCATCGGACCGAAGTCCGGAACTAACTAGGGCCTTGCCCTCTGCATCGGACCGAAGTCCGAAACTGACTGAACATAGCATATCATAATCATAACACATAATAAAAACTCATATACTGCATATTGCATCGGACCGCCGTCCGGAACACATAACACATAGACATGCCTGAGTCACAAAGACATCAAGCATACTGAACTACTTCTCGGGACCACCCCGGTATCGGACCGCAGTCTGGAACTACTGATATCTATACGGGTCGGCATTGTGGTCGTAGACCCGTTCCTACTGGAAGGAAACTCACCTCGTAAAGCTGATTGCTGGAGTGTTGGGCGGGAAATGTCGGACTGCTGCTCCGGTAACTCCCGGGCTACAATTCCCATAAAGACACGTAGTCAAACACTGATTACTAATCTTAGGGTAAGGTGACTATTTTACCCCTGGCCAAAGTCAACATCCTGGTCAAAGTCAACTTGCAGTTTACCTGACTCGCCGAGTTGGGCCACCAACTCGCCGAGTCCCTATCCTTTCTTCTATTCCTCAACCCGACTCTACTCGTCGAGTTTAGCAAAGACTCGACGAGTTCTCCTTCTATAATAACATCGAGTCATCCTTCATCTGACTCGCCGAGTTGTATGAACAACTCGTCAAGTTCTCCTTCATCATATGAACACGTCCAGTCTATGACTCGCCGAGTTGTATGAACAACTCGTCGAGTCTGTTCTTGCGGGTAAGGAGATTGTCTTGGACTCGTCGAGTGTGTTCTTGCACTACTCAAGTCCCATGATTCCTAGATTATGGCTATATCTTAATACATCGAAACACTCCTCTGGACTTGTCCGACCTTGTTAACACTCTTCTGGGGTTCCTTTGAACCACAACAGAAAAGGGGACTCAAACTCTGGACTCGCCGAGTCCCAAGAACGACTCGCCGAGTCGATATTGTCCATGCCTTATATCTCGATTTCTGACGTACAACACTCATCCAAAAGGTAGATCTGGGCTTTTAAGACCGATCTAGCACGTAAAGTTATGAACTTTACGTGCATACATGCGAGTATATGCTTAAAGGACCCAAAAATGAGGTCTAAAGGGGTGCATGGGCTATCATGGCCATAAAGCTTGCATTCTCATGCCATGTACTCGATTCCAGAAGCTAGATCTGAAGGTGAAACTTGGGACGACCATATCTTAAGGATTAAGCTTGTTGGACCCAAAACTCCATAAAAATGACAAAAAGAAGATCTATAGAACTATAAGTCAAGTGTTAAGCTTGATTACGAGAAAGTATAGCAAAAGAGGGCTAGCTTCTGGATCTACTTCTTCTCCTTTGAACCTTCTCTCTATCCTTCTTCTCTACCACTTCAAGAAAGCACAAAAATCACTCAAAATAGGATGGAATCACTCAAACTCACCAATGGAGGGTTAGGGTTTCGAGGGGGAACGTTCTAGAGGTGCTGGAAGCTGGGATGGGGGCTATAAAGACGTTTAAATAGGGTACAAACCCTAAGAATTAGGGTTTCATCCAGACTGGCAGACTCGCTGAGTCGGAAATAACAGACTCGTCGAGTCGCCGCGCTAAATCCACGTGCAGACCTGCTGCTACTCGACGAGTTAGGGCTACTGACTCGTCGAGTAGCTTCTAAAACAAGAAGTATAATAATAATAAAAATGCGTACCAGGAACGGGGCGTTGCACATACGGGAATTATTTAATAACCCTAAAGTAATAATTAATAATCATTGGGAAATTAACCTAAGGCAATATTGGACTTAACGGATTAAGTCCTTAATAGGTTAAGTAAGAAACACTTAACCCTAATTGTCATTTTATGTAAAACCCTAATTTCACTTGGGCTTTATGTTGGGCCTTTCCATTGGGCTTTAGTAATTGGATTATTAATAGGCCATCCAAGAATTGTCATATGGACTAGAATATGTTGATGATTTTAGGATAAGGCCCATGTGAGAGTCTTGGGCCCAATTGGAAAATTGGGCCATTGATGGACCATGATTGGGCCCTTATGATTATGTGATATCGGGCCATGGGAATACCAAGAGTTTGGGCTAGAATAATTGGATGGGCCTTAAGGAAAGACCATGTAGAACTCTGGGCCCAATTTGGAAAATGGGGCTATATGTTGGGCTTTAGCCCATTGGTTGACTATTGGGCCTTTGAAGTGTGAGTTAGACCTTGGGCTTGGAAACCATATATTAATTGGGTGTTGTTTGATGTTGACAGCTCGGGAATCTGTCGACCAACGACTGGAGTTTTATCTGCGGGACTTCAGCAGTGCCAGGTGAGTTCTCCTCACTATATCAACAGGGTCTAAGGCACTAATGTCGGCCCTTATCGGATTTGTATTCGGGTTTATTGCATGATATGCTTATTGATTTACATTCTGGTAATTAGGATGGTAATATGCTTAGTGACCTGGTTAGGTTGTTATCCTGGTTATAGGATTTTGCTATGATTATGATTTGTTAGATCGGTATTCTGATAGATAGGATGTTGTTATGCTATTATGATCTGTTAGATCGGTATCTTGGTATATAGGACGATGCTATGTTAGTGATCTAGTTAGGTCGGTATCCTGGTCGTAGGATGTGGCTATGATTGATGAATTGTTAGATCGGTATGACTGTTATATATATGCTAGCATATGATAATATGTGCACATGTTTGTTTGTTTGGGAGTTGGGTTGAGGCGGCCCTGATTTGTGCTGCAGGCCAACATACCCAGGGCGGTCCGGATAAACTGAAGACCCTGCAAAGGGATTCGGTCAGGCCGAAGGCACGGCGAGCAGTCCAGATATGATGTAGGCCCTGCGAGGCGGTCCAGTCGTGCTGAAGGCTCGGGAGCGGTCCAGATAGGCTGTAGACCCTGCGAGGCGGTCCAGTCAGGCTGAAGGCTCATTATGCATGTTGTTTTGTATTTGTTATATGATATGGTTATATTTGTATGTCGTTGGTATTTTGGGGGAACTCACTAAGCTTTGGGCTTACAGTTGTCGATTTTGTTTCAGGTACTTCTGATGATCACGGGAAGGCGAAGGCGTGATCGTGCACCTCCTCATATTTTCATGATTGATTCTGGGGATACTCTGATGCTTAAGCTATTTTGAAAACAAATTGTAATAACTTAATGGTTTTTAAATGTTTTAAAAAGTTTTAAATTGGCTTGAATTTTTATGGGTGTTACAAGTTGGTATCAGAGCCATGGTTTGAGTGAATTGGAGGAACATTCGTGTGAATCCAGTCTCAAATCAAGGAAAGATTTTCAAAATGGTTTTTAAATGGTTTTCAAAATAAGTAAAGGAGAATGCATGGTGTACGATCAGCTCGATCCAGTAAGTAGACCCCAAAATACCATACAGTATTTGATTATGTGATATGTTAGAACAACATGCTAGTGCTAGGCTAGGGATCTTCAGGAATTGCATGATAGAATTGCCTTAATTACATGATGCCTGCTAGCCTAGGGTTTTCTTTATATGAGATTGACATCATTACTGTAGTTGCTTAGTGTATGCATCACGGTTATACATAATTAAGATCTTATAGCCTGAGAATGTTTGATTTCGCCTTATGTTCTGTTCTTGTTTGATTGGGAGCTTAGGGTAGGATTGGATATTCGAAATTCTATAGGGTCCAACGTTATGTATGCCTAGCATACACTAGTGCTGCAGGGTTGGTGGAAGTTTCATGGATAGGTGGGTTGTGTAAGGTCGGGAGGCCAGTTATGTGATATTTAGCATTCCTCTAGGAGTGAGGATTGAGCGCTCGCTATGATTATGTATATTGTTAGGGCGTTGTGATGATATTTGAGACAAATATGAGTATGTGTGGAAGGTAGTATGGGCCCGTACTACTGAAAGCACAGGACCCATACGCGTAGCAAGGAAGTCACAACCCCTAGGGTTGGGTAGGGAGTTGGTTCCCCGTCATATTATGGATTATCAGAGATATTCTGGTGTCTTACCAGAATGGTGGTTACGAGACGTCTTGAGACCGGATCCAGGTTAGGATCGGGAGCTGGCAGCCAGGATAGGCCAGCATTGTCAGAGGACCGTGTCAGTGAGATCATCCGGGAGGAGGTAATCGGGGTTGTCTGGGGACAGTTGTCGGAGATGTTTGGGTCTATTAAGACTGCAATGGTTGAGTATTTCGATGAGCGCTATGCAGCCATTGCCGAGACGGTTGCCACGGCAGCTACAACAGCTATAACGGTGGCGGGGGAAAGAGCGGGTCGAGCTTTCCAGTATCGGGACTTGTTATTAGGACGCATCCTGATGAGCAGAGAGCTGCAGTTACTTGGGATCAGGGAAATATTCCGTACTCGTTGCACTCCACGGGTTGAGCGGGAGAAGTTGGTATAAGAGTTTCCTGGTTTGAGGCTTCGGGGGTCTTGTTCGTGGCCGGGATTCGAGTCGTAGGGACTCCGGAAGGGAGTGATGATTATGATCAGTTAGAGTTTTGTAGCTGGAAGTAGAATGGATAATAGATGGATTGGAATGTCGTTTTCTAGGGCAAGGATTATGCCCTTCTAGTTTTTTCGAGCTCCGAGGAGTGAACAGGCTTGTAACCCCAGGATCAAGTTGTATTCCATCTCGGGGTCAGTTAGTTGCAGGGGTTGGCGACAGTATCTCAGCACCGGTGAGCGCAAGTGGGTTGATGTGGCATAAGTATTTTGTGAGGTTCGGTTCGCCTTGGGTCATTTGTATCGGACGGTAAGGATTGATTATACGATCTATTGCACTTTTGGGGCTGGAGACTACGTCTTGGGAGTAGTTTGTAGCCCGGTATAGGGCAGAGGTTACTTCAGCTACTGCAGTTCAGCTGTAGATAATCGATCTGGTTAGTGAGTCAGGGTGCGAGACCCTAAATGATATTATTTCTAGGCCGAGGGCGGGAGATTTGTTGGAGCACTTTAGGAAGAAGGGTATTATATGGGAGGTCTGTGGACAGGGTCCCACAGGATGGTTATTCAGCATTGTTAGGATGCAGTGGTTTTAGTAACCGTTGTTGATTGGCGGAGGGAAGCGCCAAGGGAAGTAGCTCGTTGTTGAGACATTAGTTGGAGCATCTATCCTTGGACTTCAAGATTTGGGTATGGGATCATTCGAGCATTTGGGACTGTTGGTTTCCCTGGGATTCAGGAAGTGTTCATCTAGTTATTAGAAGCGTGTGATCATTTGTGATTGGCTAGTAATGGAGCACTAGTTGAAAGGATCTGGTTGTCATCGGATCGATCATTGGAAATGAGAAGAACTGGGGATTCTCAAATTTTCATGTATTGTGAAAACTTAGATGAATCTAAGTGGGGGAGAATTATCCTAGGGTTCAGAAGCAGGAGCGGTTTGAAATGGGATAAGTTTCGCATCGTTGCCAGGAAGGAGGACAACCCAAATACTTGTTAGGTTTGAGGGTTGTGTGAGTTGGGAGTTCGGTAAAACTCCCCAGCATGTGAATCGCGTCTTCTCGGTGCTTGATAGCAGAATTTGGGGAATCAGGTTGGGATGCTAGCCATGGATTAAGTTCAGTTGTGTGTTAGGTCGAGTGCGTGTTCGACCGATATGGGAAGTCTTGTAAGACTGCAAGGGTAGTCGTAACATTCACTAGCGATCAGGTAGTATGGAAAGTGTTGTAAGACTGCGGGGGTAGCCGTAGCACTCACCCGATTAGCAGATAGTGCTAGAGTGATGTAAGTCTGTAGGTGTAGCCGCAACACTCACTAGGTTAGTAGATATCATGAACGCGTTGTTAGGACACGAAAGGAACAGTAGTACCCCCAGACTATAGCCACGCCACTAAAGCTATGAGACCAAGGAAGCAATGGATTGCTTAAGGTTGCTTGTGATGTAAGGCTACCATTGGTCAGGTGGCAATCACTTTTAGCCTGGGATTTGGTGGTGTCAGGATTCGACGCATGGGCCCGATCGGTTGGATCGGGAGATTGTTAGAGCAACAATGGCATGATAAATAGTGGCAACTAGTTCCAGAGGAGGATTTTGTTCAGAAGTCGGATGGAGCGACTGCGTGTGAGTCTTTGGCCCCGCAGCTGGGCTGGAACCCGGTCATTCAGATGACTGACAGATGAATTGAGACCATGAAGGTCTCGATAGATTTTGGAAACAGCTATGTAGCAACATACTGCTTCAGGCAGTTCAATGTTCAAGCAGTTTCAGCGTTGGGAAGTGTTAGCATTTGTGTTCAGGGTGCGAGTACGGACGAAATAGCTAGATGATTTGGGGAGTGAAAAGTCACTCACATCGGGAATATCTGAGCCTTGGCCAAGTATAAGTGGTCTGCAAGGATAATTGGGTATGTGACCCTATTTTATAGTGGGAACCTCGAGTTATCAGAAGTTGAGTAGTCAGTTGAGGGATAAGCAGGCTAGATTCAATGATAATGATTCAGTATGAGTGGTCTGTCAGGGATTCAGACCATCTCAAGACAACAGATTTCAGACCGAGTAGATGTTATCTTGTTGCGAGGAATTCGTTCATCTGCGGATTTTAGGGCTTTAAGAAGATTGGTCACGACTACCCTGGGAAGCCTAGGGTGTGCCAGGATGGTGACCAAGTTACTAGAGTGGTCGGGCGTGTAAAGAATGGTAAGGAATGATTTCGAGAACGAAATCTAATTTAAGTGGGGGAGAGTTGTAACACCCCATTTATTAAATAATTAAATAGATAAAAATTAATGAACGAATAGTAGCCCTAAAATAAGTAATTACATATCAAAGGTTGGTCTCGGAGAGCTAATTGTCACAATTTTGGAAGTCGGGGGTTAAAAGTGTAAGTTTCGGATTGGTTTTGTAAGTACTATGAAGGCAGGGGCTAAGTGGTAACTTCTGGGACTTTATTTGAAATGATTTTGGAAGCTGGGGGCTGAGGAGTAAATATCAGATTTAATTTGAAGGAGATTTCCAAAGCCAGGGTAGAAAGGGTAAATATTGGATTACATTTGAAACAAAAAGGAAGGGGAGGGACTGTTGTTGCCATTATGGCAAACTTTTAAGTGGAGTCGGGTATTAAAGGCCCCGTAACCCTAACCCTAGCAAGAGCACAACCATCAACCCTCCTTATACCTCCCTCACTGGCCATCACTCCTACTTCTTCACCTTCCGGTGCCGCACCACCACCACTGAGACCGTCGACCACCGAAGCCGCCACCACGAACCTGTTGCTGCCGCTATCTCCGATTCTACGCCACCTCAAGTTGCCACCGGAGGAACCGAGGCAGCTAAAGTCCGATGTCGGGCAGGTGTTGCTGCTGTTCCTAGCCGTCAACGGTGCCACTAGCTTGAGCCGTCAGCCGCCAGCGTCCTCGTCGCCACCTTGTAGTCAAACGCCGCCACCACCTCCGTTTCAATGACCTCCAACGCCGCCATCCCCGTAGTCCGTTGCCAGTGACGCTGTGAGCACCCGGGACGACCACCAGTGGCCGAAGAAGGGTCGGATTCGCTGTTGTGTGGTCGTGAGAAATCGAGAATCATCGGGAACCAGAAGGAAAGCTCAGCACCGCCGTTGTGCCGCCGTTATGACGCTCGTGTTTCTGCTGCTGTCGTCAACCGCCGCAAGGGGGTGGCTGGATCCGTTTGCAAGAAAGAAAGCGGGTGGGTGTTTGTTTCTGCTGTAGTGTGTGTAGTTTGTTGGCAGGGAAATCAAGAACCGCCACCACCACCACCGTGAGGTGGTGGCTGCCGCCATGAACCACCTTGTGTGTGTGTGTCTTAGTGGTTGTGTGTGTTTAGTTAGGATTAGCATTGTAGAATGTAACTAGAAATCAGAATAATGAAATGAAACCCTAACCACCACCGTGAGGTGGTGGCTGCCACAACCGGCCGTCGTGTCGGGTGGCGGTGTGCTTTGTCTTGTTGTGTTAGATTCGTTTGGGATGCTTGAAACCCTAATGGGCCCAATGAAGCCCTAATGGGCCTAATGAACCCTAATTAATCAAAGGACTAGCTATTGGGCTAAGATTGGGTTGGAAACCCTAAATAGGGTTTGGAAAACCCTAATGGCATAAAATCCTAATTTTGGGAATTTATCGGGACACACACGGGAATTATTTAATAACCCTAGAGTAATAATTAATAATCATTGGGAAATTAACCTAAGACAATATTGTACTTTATGGATTAAGTCCTTAATGGGTTAAGTAAGAAACACTTAACCCTAATTGTCATTTTATGTAAAACCCTAATTTCACTTGGGCTTTGTGTTGGGCCTTTCCATTGGGCTTTGATAATTGGATTATTAATGAGCCATCCAAGAATGATCATATGGACTAGAATACGTTGATGCTTTTAGGATAAGGCCCATGTGAGAGTCTTGGGCCCAATTTGGAAAATTGGGCCATTGATGGGCCATGATTGGGCCCTTATGATTATGTGATATTGGGTCATGGGAATACCAAGAGTTTGGGCTAGAATAATTGGATGGGCCTTAAGGAAAGACCATGTAGAGGTTTGGGCCCAATTTGGAAAATTGGGCCATATGTTGGGCTTTAGCCCATTGGTTGACTATTGGGCCTTTGGAGTGTGAGTTGGACCTTGGGCTTGGAACCTAATTATTAATTGGGTGTTGTTTGATGTTGACAGCTCGGGAATCTGTCGACTAGCAGCTGGAGTTTTATCCGCGGGACTTCAGCAGTGCCAGGTGAGTTCTCCTCACTATATCAACAGGGTTTAAGGCACCAATGACGGCCCTTATCGGATTTGTATCCGGGTTTATTGCATGATATGCTTATTGATTTACATTCTGGTAATTAGGATGGTAATATGCTTAGTGACCTGGTTAGGTCGTTATCCTGGTTATAGGATGTTGCTATGATTATGATCTGTTAGATCGGTATTCTGATAGAAGGAAGTAGAAGGTAAGAAGATTACTGCTCAAATGAGGTTCCACATTTTGAACGATCATTGATTCCTGGAGGTAAGAAGGTAAAAAAGTCGTTTCAACACCTAATCAAAATTATATATGAGGAGAATTTCACATCTCTTGTAATTTGGTCGGTTGAAAATAATGGAATCCAAAATTACCTGAAGATTGTGAAGTAAGGACAGGTAGAATCAGACAACCAAAAGAAACGGTCATAATTAAAAAAAGCTGAAGAATGTAACACCCAACCACTAATAAGAGACTAAAAACAATCTGATGGCTTCTTTGGACAACTCAAACTCCATTTTCATTAAAAATTAAGAAGTAAAACACCATTAATTTAAGAAACTGAACTTCTAAGAGATTATACCTCATCAGTTTCACCTGAAAATCATGTACAAAATCTAGCTAAATTGGTTAATGTTGCACCTCAACACAGTTACAATCTTTTACCGATTTATGCCCTAATTGGTTTATGCACTACTTAACCAAATTGGTAACATAAATTGGTCTAAAAATTATCAAAAACTGAAACATGGAGGTATATATATTATATAAATGCACAAAGACATATCACATAAAAGCCTAACAGCAATGCAAGACCCTGCCAAAAAAGAAAGAATCAAGAAACAGAACCCAGATGATACCCATTTAGATCGACTAATATCTGATATATTAAGAAGGGTAAATTGTGATAAGTAACAAATTACTTCCACTTTACTTTTTTTAAAATCGTTATATTCCTTGTGATTATTTAGAAAAAATATTGTACTATGCCAGGAATTTGAATGGATTATTTAACAGTTTTTAAAGGTTATAATATGACTTTTATAACGATTTTTTGAAAGTAGAAAAAAAAATTAGAATCCCTAATTTGAAAACTCAAAATCCCAAATATGTATAGAGGAGTTGAAAAAAAGGGTAAATCGATCGATCTCACCTTCATAGGCGTTTCCAGCATGGTTTCTGGAGCAGACCATGAGAAAAAGATATTGAATCGAAGAAAGAAGCAAATTGATTGGTACATAACCCTACGTTTTCTTCTTTTGAAGCCATTCGATTATTTGTAGCATCACCGATTAAGAATACTGAACCGCTTAGAATTGGAAATAGATTGTAGAAGACACAACCATTGTTTGTTATCAGGAAGAATTATTTCCTCCGATGGCTGTTATAGAAGAGAAAACAAACTGTTAAAACTAAAATAATTTGATAAACTTTAATCGAAGAAGGGGAGAATCGAACATATTATGTACCCTAACAGTATCTAACTTCGGTCCTTCCAATGCATCGAAATGCCGATCAACAAGCAAAGTCTCCCAGAGGTGGTTAAAGATTTTAATCAGACGTCAATCAAAGGTTTTCTGGTGCAATAGATGTTCCAAATGAATAGCAGGACCGGTGAGGTGAGCGGTGGGAAGCATGGAGAAGAGCAAGATCACCGATTTGGAGCAGCAGCGATCAAAAAAAGATGGTGGATCGGTGAGGGAAGATAAAGTGAGCGGTGGTGGAAGGTTTGGAAGGAAGAAAGAGATGGAGCGGTGGAAGCATCGGACACGTATCGCTTTGGAAAACAGAAGGCGGACACGTATATAAGCGGTGGAAAATAGAAGACAGCACACGTAACCCCAATCTCTTAAACCCTAGCCAGCAGGTTTCACACTTAAAAAAAATATAAAAAAAAATCATCCAATAGGAATCAACTCCTGTTCACCAAGGAGTTTAGAATTAGTGTATTATATAATTACTATTTGGGTTTTGGGTCGGGTTGGATAGTTTTAGATATACTTGAATTTCTAATTTAAAAAACAAAAGTAATTTTAAGCACTCATTTTCTATAACTAACATTGATATTTTTTTCTTGGTGTCATATAAAAATCGTATTAATATTTCATGGTTTATATATTTTTATAAATTGTGCTTGGTTCGTACTCTTAATTGTATTTCTATCAATTTGTAATTACTTTAATATTTCATGTTTTATATTGTTCAAGCTTCGTTTGGGATTATGCTAAATGAAATGTATGCTTAGTGTGATTTAATAAAGTCATATTTGTGCTACCGTATGTTTGGAATTTAGTTTAGTTTGCTACCACAATCTATTTAAAAAGAGACGTGATATTTATATATTCAGTAGTCCAACGTGGAAGTATTAGTCATTAGAAACGCTTAAAATATTATAAAGGCCCAAATATGTGAGAGTATTAAAAAGTCCCTTAACTAGTCCAATTCCAACGTGAGTTTTAGAAAAGTTCTGGATATTCGTATAACCTGATTTATAAAAAATCTCATCGCATCATCTCTTATAAAGGAAGACGCCTTCTCTATTCAATTTTATTAATAGAAAGAATTAATACAATAACTATTGGATCCCCACCTATGGAAAGTAAAATACCCATATGATAGCCCCATAAGCTAAAACAACCTGACTACATAAAACAACAAAAGAATGGAGGCCAAACAAGCTCATAAACAAATACATTACTTTAAAGAAGCATAAGCAACACAAACAACACATAACACAAAGACACGGTAAGAAACAAATCTTTGGATGGAAAGTCGAGATGAGTGCTCTATAGTGATATCTTCATTCTTTAGAAGGAGGTTGCAAATCACCTTAGCAACATTTAGGGAGGTCCCATGACTCAGGCTCAAGAGTCTCGAACTCCTAAGGTCTTCCCTTATTCTTAAGTATCTTATTGTTTCTTTTGACCTACATATGGTAGACGATACTTGTACGAACTAATATACGAATCATAAACCAAATTGTCCTACCTTTTGTGGTTTGCAAGATGGTATTGATGATGTCGATCTATTTGTTGGGAACATTGTTGAGATTCATTTTGGTTCTCCCACAAGCCTTTGGAAACTAAAGATATAACACAAACATTGGTAAGGGTAATGGTGATCGGTTGTTCATTCATACAGACCTAACGATCTTATGTATTTCCATGGTTGTATTGATTGTTGGAAAGAGTGTGGAACCCTGGGAAAAGGTCGAGAAGCATGCAAATAAGATTATACGTATTCCAATTGTCTTTGTGGCGATAGCTATTCATAAATGTTCCTATGTTATGTCCTTGTCGAGCCAATTCCCACCTGCCTAAATCTCATGCCTAAATCTCATGACAAACTAGACGCATAGGCAAAAATCTTTGGTGATTTTCCTACTATTTTAGAGTGTGATGATGACATCAATGATGATGTCATCACAAATAATGACTTTGGTAATTTAGTCGCACTTGCTTTTGGCGTTGGAACATGCCATAATTTTCATGGTCAGTCCCACAATGGAGCAACAATCAAAACACATCGTTTCACTAAGATATGATGTTTTTAAGCCATCTAGGATCGTTAAGGGACGAAATTGGCATTGTTCTATGTTAGTAAGTATTATTTTACATGTGTCTGAATTTCTTAGTTGCAAATAGTTTTTGATTAGGATATAATTTGCTAATCAAATTCAAATTGTAGATTAGATTAATTTTTAGTTTAAGTATCCGTTTTCTTTTTTTAGGAAGTGGCTTTTGGTGTTTTAATATAACAGAATCTTGATTGAGATTTTTTTTTTTATCAGTTTTTGTTTTTATAGCCATTTTGAGATTGTGGATAATCGGGCTTGGCCTAATTGCCAAGCCACAAATTTTTTCTCTTGAATTTAAGTTTTATCAAAATTCCAAGATTATACGATTAACTTTCAAATTTTAAACTTTCGTGTTCTATATATAAAATTTGTTTGTACGTTGGAGTTTATTCTCCATTAACATAATTAAACTTCTGTATAAAATTGTGTATCTTTATACTAGGTAGAATTGGTGTTTTTTTTTAATTGGGTCCGTAGGCATATCCCTCATGGTAGGGATGTGCAAAAAAACCGCAAAACCGAAAGACCGAGCCGAACCGGCCGATCTGAAACCGAAACTTAAAAAAACCGAAACCGAAAAAAACCGGATATCAACGGGTCGATTTTGGTTTGGATAATTAGATATCCACGGATAACCGAACCGAACCGCTTGATGTATATATATATATATATATATATATATATATATATATATATATATATATATATATATATATATATAAGTGGGTTCTAGTACAAATGAAAAGAAGATGTGAAAAAGAAAAGAACCAATAGAAATGAAGCATATATAAATGAATAGTTTTATTTTTTTTTCTTTGATTTCAGACGCAATTTAATAGTATTTATATTATATTTTAAGTTAAAGGTTATTAATGTAATTTCTCGATGTATGTTATCTAATATCATTCTAACCGGCGGAGAAGGTTGAGGAGGTGGTTTTCAAATGTTTGTAACCGTTTACACGATGGTGTATGAAGAATTACGTTTTCATTCTTTCAAATTTTCTTCAGAGTTCTCGTTTAACATTTTCCTGGAATAATAGATTATGTATTTTTATTTTATTGAACTTAATGTTTGCGTTCAAAGCTTTGTTAGATGCGAAAGTAAAGAGGAATAGGGTTAGTTCGCATACAAAATTCAAGAAGAAATATCCACTGGCATCACAGAAAATGGTTTTCAGGAAGAAGGATTGTGAAAATGATTATGTGGACAAAGTTGATTCCATGATTAATTCTAGATGATGATGAAGTATCAGAAGAAGAAGAATTTCGAACTGTTGAAGTGAAAAAGGAGAGTAAGTTAAAGTTTTTTGTTGTTAAATTTTTTTAAAATGATAGAAGTAAGATTGTATTTGTTTTGGTTTTGTTCTGCGTCTATTTTCAGATATTGAGAGTCCAATTGAGATTCATTCCAGTAAGTCTATGAAGAAGCCAATTGACATTTCATCTAGTAATTCTTGGAAGAAGAAAAAGGCAAGAAATAATGTTTATGAGTATGTTTATAGTTCAATGAAAAAGAGAAAACATGGTTTGTTTGGTCAATTAAATTCAAAATCATCTGATAGAGAAGGTTAGTTAGACTTTAAGTTAATATTTTTATTTTTTGTACATATGTTAGATTATTTAAGTGATTCTTATTTGTCGCCACCAGCAACCACCACTCCCGGCGGTCAAACTGCTAACAACCACTTGGTAACCCTCACAGCCCCCCCCCCCCTTTTCGTGAAACCGATCCTCTCACCCTTCTCTTTACCATCTCTCCTTATTTGTAACCCTATCTAGCCGTCAACCCACTCACCGTTTCATAGCAACTCCCCACCGACACCACGACCTCACTCCGTAACACGGCCACATACCTCGCACAACTCAAGAGCATTGCACCATCACTATCAGACCTATTGGCAATCCTAACGTCTCTCCTCTGTTTTTCACCACCATCAAACTCACCACCACTCAAGCAGGGGCGGATCTTTTCAAGGGCTAGGGGGTTATGGCCCCCCTTGATTTTTTTGGCATAAATAGTCCCTATGCTTTAACTTTATACATATTTAGTCCAAAAATATAAAATTTTGACTATGCCCCCCCCCCCTGTTCACCAATTTTTATACAAATTATATTTTCGGCCCCCCAAATGAAATATTGAAGCTCTGCCACTGCACTCAAGAGCATCGCACCATCACTACTAAGCAACCATGGTAACCACCATTCCCCCTCTTTGTCTTATTATTTGCTTTTTAGTTCCCACTATCTCCTCATTCGCCTCTACCCTCACCCATTCTTTGATGTGTACTTTAAGGGGCTAATATATATTTGATTATTGGCATGTTCTGACCAGGTAAATATAGGGAAATTAAGTTTTTCTGGAAAATGAAAAAGTTTATTTTTTCTTAACTTATCCTACGATGCTAGAAAATTTATGATGATATTATGGACTGTAACATATATATATATGTTGTTTATTATGTGAAAGAGAGTGTTTGCCAAGCATGAAAGCTTTGTGTGATTAAATTTTGTAAAATGGAGCCTGAATGTTGTTAGTTGGGTATGCATTTCTTGTGTTTACTGTTCTGATTCTACATTTTTTTCTTTCTTTCTTTAGTAACTATTCTTTATTTATCAATGAATAACTCATTCATTGTTCTTGATTTTGTATGTTGGGCAGTAACGGGTTGTTTGTGATATGTTGGTGCTGATTTTGTAGTTGACCATGATATGGTTAGTGAAAGGTAGACAAAGAAAGTAATTTATTCAAAAGGATCAACAAGGTAAAAATGTATCCTAGAAAAAATTAAGAGACTTTCATTGCTTCTTAATCTTTTGATTAGTTTTCTTTTCCAAAAAGCATATTGGTTAGGCCTTTACTCATATGCTACTCTTTCTGTGTGTATGTATGTGGATGGTATTGAGGAGAAAAAAGAATACTTAGCAGTGGCCCACCAACCATTCGTTGAAATTCCTTTAAGACATACACATGTTTACTTTATGACAGCCTTTTAAGTTTTAACATGGTGATGAGCTATGACAGCCTTTTAAGTTTTAACATGGTGATGAGCTATAAATTTAGTGTTCAATCTGCAAAATCAAACATCAAATTTCAGTTAGAAGTTAACTGAGTTCTCCTCCTAATATCTCCGGTTCAAATATAACCGCCTCTTTCAAATTCTCTCCGGTTCAAATATTGCTCGTAACCGCCTCTTTCAAATTCACGCCTTTTTTGTTTGTTTGTCTTTTTCTTTTTGGAAAATGGGGTTCAGTAAGTAAGAAGAATAGGGTTTAGTAGGAAGATGCTTCACCGATCAACACACAGTCGGCAGTCGTCTGTCTACTCTCGTCGCCGGTGAACAGGTATTGACGAAGCTTCATACTCACTTCGCATCTTTGTTTTCTTGTTATTTTCCAGAAAATGCTTCGATCACGAGCACGATGTGCAACATAATTCTGTCTCTTGATGCCTCTTCTTACATCTAAATAGATACTCGTCCGATTTGTTGTTGAATTTGTAGCAGTGTTTGAAGGTTTGCAGGCACCGTATCTGTTGAAATCGATCACCAGCAGAAATCTTCACTTTCAAGATACCACCAGCTTACCAGGTATCATTATTAACATCACATCATTCCTTGTTTCAATCCGATTTTCTCACCTCTCGCGAACAACTACCTACATTATCTATCTATGCTTTCTTTGTTCAAAGTTCGATCGGTTGTGCCGTTTGTGCTATGCGATGCCTAACATGCATTCTATATTTTAGGATCATAATTGTGTGTGCGATTGAAAGAGGTGAAACCAACTTATGTGTGATTCTCTTGAAATCGAAACCCTAGGTCCCTGAATTACTGTATTTTTCGATCATATTTTACTCGATGCTTATATCTATATCTTTGGGCAAGGATTTCTGTACGTATCGTGAATTTTGAAACTGATTATGGTTGATATTCTGAATTGGAGTTTATTTGCAATGTGAATCAGTCACTTGGGATTACATCGTTTTGTTTGGTGTATAGTAGGTGTCGATGTGCACTCAGTAACATAATTTTTTGCTCAATATTGCTAGATAAAAGTTTTAATCCTACATTTTTTTTCAAATCATGCAGGTTTGACTCTCACTGGAGCATCACATTCAATTGCAACAAAGTTTTTGATCATCAAAAATCAAATTCAGGTACAATTTCATCTTCCCAATTCCATATTCTTAGCTTAATTTCGATTGATGTTTGGGAATTTTTGTATCCAATTGATTGTTGTGGGACTTTAGAAGCACACACACATTGCCCTGATGTTTGTTGAAATTTTGAATTCATATACACATACCAATTACCACATTACAACCTTGATCATACAATTAAACCATTTACAGAAACTTTGCTTCATGATTTAACTCACAAATAACAGTTGAGAACAAGATTTAGACATTGTAATTGGGATACTATCATATCATCTCATATTGATTAAGAAATCTTTACAAAATGATCAAATAAAGCAACGATTTATTCTCTCTTGTTTACATATCTTGTTGCTGTAAATAATGAGACTTATTTTCAATTGTTTTGACAGCAGTTTCGTTTATTATTTTCCATAATTTACAACTAGCCCCTTCCGGTTTAGAAAACGAGTAATGTAACCTTTTTTTTTTTTATTATTCTTCAATTCATGAACTCTTTTATGTTTTGTTCCTTTTCTTCTTTCACCAACATTGACAGGGTTTTATTTTGTTGACTTTTCATTTATGTTTAATATATATATATAAAGCAGGATGGAAAAGACTGTATTGACCCCTGGATTGATACTTTACATGAGTGCGATCTTTGTGTTAATATCCCCAGGAGGAGTTGCTAACTTTAGCATGAGTGATGAGTTTCAGTTGTTCATCACATCTGTTGTAATTTCCCAATGTATTTCCCAAATTGTAAAGTTTGTTGGAATAAGTGAGGAAGATGAAAGGAAGGCTTTTATAGTAGCATTTAGTTTTGAGGTGATTGGTATTCATCAAATGTGTCTTATGGGGATGCTCGACTCCATTAACCTCATCACATTCATCATCAACTTTTTGATGAGGTTTATTCTTCACTGTTGGGGCATTGGGATGCTGGGTTTCTTAGGTTATCAAATGGGTGTTACACTCATAAATGAGAAGAGGTTTTGGGTGAGGTTTATTCTTATCAGCTGGAGCATTTTCATCATGGGTTTCATATATGCATCAGTCTATATTGTGGTATCTGGCTATATGGAAAGAGGTAGAAATATAAGAGTCAACGAGTAAATAATAAAATCTGATTGATGATTTTGATGAAAATCGTTGTTCTATTACACTATATTGAAATATTACTACTTTACTTTGGATATTATGCGAGTATATGACACTACCAACCTACTTTTACAATGTATGAAATAGCATGATTCATTGGATGCTTTTTTCTATGTTCATAAATTTATTGCACACATTATGATCATATGTTTTTAATTAAGGTTGTCTTTCTTTTCTCGTTTTTTTTTTCTAAAGTCCTAATGGTTTGTTTAAATAAGTGTTGTATGGGTGGTCAAAAATTCGGTTAAAAATGAATCAAGCTAAACATGTTTGAGGTTTATCCAAATAGTATCTATTAGTGAAACCCAAAGCAAAAAGTATATATATATATATATTTTTTTTTGCAAACTACTAGTGTTTAAATTATACTTACTTTCTTGCTGTGAGACTCATTTGTCAGAGAATTTTGGGGGAGGGGTAGTTTTGTGAGGATTTTTTTTAAATGTGTATTCAAAGACCACAAAAATTAGATTATATAGTCATATAATAATCTTTTGCGGGATTTGTAAATTATGAAATTGCATTTTTTTCCATAAGTGATTAAGTCGTAATAAAAATTGAAAAGATTGTTAAATGATGAGGGTGGACCGGAGTCGGTAGAAAGGTGGTGCGGGTCAGTGGTGGCGCCAGCTACATTGGCCCATAGTAGGAGGGTACCACCATTTGGGAGTTTTTATCCATATTAGTGTTATACATAAAACTATTTCCCATTCTAGTATACATTCAAAACTATTTACCTTATTAGTATTATTTTGAATTTAAAACTATTATTATTGTTTTTTATGATTAAAAACAAAAAAATAATAACGCTCCCTACATGCTGGAACGGAACAGCGTACAGAAAAAAAAAACGAAAACAGGCTAGGGCTTCAATCGTCTTCTTCAGCCAACGGCTTCATCCGCCATAGCCAGCCGCCTGTGGCTTCTTCCTCCTACGCCGGCCACCTACCTGCAACCTCTTCTGCCCGTCGCCGCCCTCCTACCGCCTCCATAAACTCGCCGGTTTCAAGGTATGCAACCTATTTTCCTTCTCGTTTTTTTGTAGTTTTTTCTGTTTAATTCATTGCACTCTCATTTTTTCTTGATTTTGATCCTTCTCCACCGAATTGAAGATCAAGTTCTGCATCTGTTTGATTTTTTTATATATGTCCCAGCTTGTTTTTTGATGTTTTTAGATGGAATTGATTGCAATTTTTACTTCTGTTTCTTTTTTCTTGTTGTCATAGATAATATGATCAATTTTTGATTAGTTGTTGTTTCTTTTTTCTTGTTGTCATAGATGATATAATCAAATTTTGATCAGTTTTTGTTTCTTTTTTCTTGTTGTCATAGATGATATAAGCAATTTTTGATTAGTTTTTGTTTCTTTTTTCTTGTTGTCATAGATGACATGATGAGTTTTTTGATTAGTTTTTGTTTGTTTTTATTTGTTTTGTAGATGAATTCTATTAGTTTTTTATTAGTTTTTGTTTGTTTTTATTTGTTTTGTAGATGAATTCTATTATAGACATGATTGACAATGATGATTTTTCTATAATCTCTCAAGCTGCTGTTATAACTAATATGATGAATATAAACAATGAAAATGAGTTACATGAAAATTTGGAAGATGAAATTGGAGAGGAAAATGATGAAGAAGCACCTTTTGACAACAATGTTGAAGTACCTTCAACTTTTACTAATATGGAAGGAACAAATTTGAATATTGATGACAATTGGATTGTGTCGCAATCAACGAGTAAGAATGATTTCATACGAGAGTTGGGAAAAGATTCTTTCAAGGATAAAGAAGAACTTGTTAGAGCAATCAAGATCCATTGCATTAGGACACATAGACAATTTGAGGTCATTGACTCACGCCCAACTATTTTGACTCTAAGATGCAAGTTATACTTACAATCTGGTTGCAAATGGAAACTTCATGCAAGTAAACGTAAACGTAGTGGATATTTTGAAATCACAACTTATACCGGTCCACATACTTGTTTGCACTATAAGCTTTCTCAAGATCATCCGAACCTAGATGCAAGCTTGATTGCTATGGAAACTAGGCACCTTATAAAAGCACAACCTTCTATCAGTATTCCTGCTTTGAGAGCTGAAATAGTTGAAACACTAGGCTATACTCCTTCATATAAGAAGGTTTGGGTTGGAAAGCAAAAAGCAATTGAACATGTGTTTGGAAATTGGGAAGAGTCTTATGTCTCTTTACCAAAATATCTAGGTGCACTTCAAAAGTTCAATCCAGGAACTATTGTTGAATGGTGTGTTTCAAGATCAACCGATGTAGATGAAGTTGAATTTAGGCGTGTTTTTTGGGCTTTTGCTCCCTCTATCAAAGGGTTTCATTATTGTCGACCGGTGATTAGCATTGATGGTACACACTTGTACGGTAAGTACACGGGTAAGATGCTCATTGCAATGGGAGTTGATGGTAATAATCAGATTTTGCCACTTGCATTTGCTATTGTAGAAAATGAATCTTATGATACTTGGAATTGGTTTCTTTCTCATGTCAAGAATCATGTGGTGAAAGACCGTGAAGGCATATGTCTAATATCTGATCGTCATGGGGGAATCCTTAAGGCTGTCAATGAGCATGGATCTCCATGGTTAGAGCCACGTGGTTTTCATAGGTATTATTATATTTCTTAATTATTCTTTATAACATTTCAATAACTTGCCTCATTAACTTACATTTTTTTTATTTTAAAGGTATTGTTTACGACATTTCATCAACAACTTTTATGACAAGTTTCGTAATTCAGAGTTGAAAGCTTTAGCTTATCGTGCCGGGAGTCAGAATCAAATTCGAAAGTTCAACTCCATCATGGAAGAAATTGGAAAGCTAAATCCACATGCTCGACATTGGTTGGAGAGCCATCCACTTAATAGATGGACACTTGCATATGATGGTGGCAGGAGATATGGGTTACTCACAACAAATTTGTCAGAGATTTTCAATAGTGTACTTAGAGATTTTCAATTGTGTGCAACTTACATTCTATAGAATGGTGCATTATTTTGAGGTGAGACGTCCTTTAGGATCTAGTTCTCAAGCTAATGGAGATGCACATACTCCACATGTTATTGCAAAACAAGTAGCTTTGATGGCAAAAGCAAGTGCACATTCCTTGAGATCTTTTAATCGAGAAAAAGGTATATTTGAGTTGATAACTCAAAGAGGTCGAAATGTGCAAGTAGTTAATTTGGAACAAAAAACTTGCACATGTGGTAAGTGGGAGGCATTTAAATATCCTTGTTCTCATGTCTTGAGTGCATGTGCCAAACTCTCTTTGAATAGTTGGCAATATGTTGATAAATGTTACTCGATTGTATATTATTGTGCTACTTGGGCATCTGAGTTCTCCCTGCTTCCTCATGAAGCATATTGGCCACAATCACCATTTAATGCATTACTTCCAAATTTAGAATTATTACGGAATAAAAAAGGTTGGCCTCGTTCAACAAGATTAAAAAATGGTATGGATATTAAAGAAGGAAGAAATGCCACTCTTTGTGGAATTTGTAGGCAACCGGGTCATAATCGAAAACGGTGTCCGTCTAAGCCAAGGTAATTAAACATATAATATTTTTTATGGTATTGTTGTGGCTATTCTCTTATTTTATTTTATTTTTTTTAATCGTTTTTACAGGTAATGATCTGTTACCGGCTCAAGTTCAAGTTAATTGTGATGTTTTTCTTTTTGTAACAAACAATATTGGAGTTTTTTTTTTAATTGTGGTGATTTTCTTTTTGTAACAAACAATATTGGAGTTTTTTTTAATTGTGATGTTTTTTTTTGTCTCAAACAATGTTGAGTGTTTTTTACCTTAAAAACATTTTGTTTGTAATGTTGGAGTTTTTACATCTTAAAATATATTGTATGTTTAATTTTATGATGGCTAAAAAATTGTATGTAAAAAAATAGATATTTAAAATAAAAAACAAAAATAAAAAATATAAATATAAATTTTTATTTAAAAAAACACTAAAAGTTTGAAAAAAAATTATTATTTAGAAAAACAGTAAAAATGTGAAATAAAAAAGAAATGGAGAAAACTTGGATATATTTAAAATAAAAAAACATTAAGAAAAGCTGAAAAATTAAACAAAAATGAAAAAAATACTAAAAAGGTAAATAGTTTTAAATGTATACTAGAATGGGAAATAGTTTTGTCTATAACCCTACTATGGACAAAAACTCCACCATTTGGATTGAAACGCGAGCTATGTAACGCGTGATGTTTCCCCCTTATTCCCTCTCTCCACAACGGTTAAAATTTCCAACTTTTTTTTTAATTCTATTTATAACCCATTATAAATACATCTTTCTACCATTTCTAAACCCACACCTCTTCTTCCATTCCGTTCAAATTACATCCTATTTCATTCTCATTTTTTCCAAATCCAATCCAATATAATCTGAAATTGATTCTACCCTAGCGAATCCCAATGATCCCAACAATTGTCTGAACACGCGGTGGCATTGACAATAACTTACATTGGCACTCTGGAAGATAATCACCGAGGAAATCCATAAAGATCATTTGTTTTTTGGTGGAACAATGTCTTATCATTTTAATAACTTGAGGTTTCGGATCGTAAAACATCAAATTAACTCCAAATAGAAGGATATGTGGGAGGAAAGTTATCGAGTTCAATTCCGTTCTCATCCAAAAATGTTAAGTGTCATTAAATCTATCAATTTTTATAACGACACATGGACCGTGCCACTAAAAACATAGTATAGTAACATAAAAAATATCTACCATTAAATGTCATTTTGTTTGTAGTGGTATGAAATGTTTGAAAATGTGTCCCTTGTTGGAAAATTGGTGTTAACCAATTTATAAAAATGAGTTTTCCCCATTTTTTAACACGTCCGAAATGGATTTAATATGAATGAGAAATTAATCTTTAAAATAAGGGTGTTAGAAGAAGTAAATAAAAGAGTTTAATGGGTGGAAGAAAGAAAAGAAAAGTTCAGGGACCTTTCTTGCAAATATTTTTTTCTTTCGTAACTGAAATTGTAATTAATATTAAAATTTAATTATATATTAAAACACATTAATTTTTGTGATTAATAGAGGTGTTTAAATGGGAAGTTATAGAATGTGTAGTATAAATACCACTATTCTACAACCATTTGAATACACCAATAAGAATACAAAAACTCTCTTCTTCTCAATTTTCATGTTCTTAGTTTTCTTGCTGAATTAAAGGTAAAATTCAGGCCTATTGAGGGTTCAGGTAGTCTACAAGAACCACTTCAAACTGTTGTATACTGGGAAACAAACACCCGGCAGCGGGCAAATTTGTTTTAAGGACAATGTATTAAACACATGTCTCAGTCTTTTCTATTTTCTTGTTTGCTTTCGTACATTACCGTAATATTATTCCTACAATCTTAAAAAAAAAATCGTTTGTACGAATTGAATTAGAAATCTTAAACAATTTTACTTGCATTATTTTGATATTTTACGATTTTCATAAGAAAAAAAATGGATTGTTTTGTGATTTTGAAGCACATTTGGTCATTAATTCATTAAGACATGTTTTTTTATTAACTATCGAATTTTCTAGCTTTGGTACTGATTCCATTAAGTACCTAATGGGTTAAGAATCTAGCTTAACTCAAAAACACAATTTGCGTGTTGCTGTGAAATGCTCTAATCTATCCCAATCTTTGAAAAATCGTAACTTTGTCATGGATGCTCAATTTTTGTTGAAACCAATTCTCAAAGTTTGGTATATGAGTCTACTTCATTTCATTAATTTTGGCCGAAAGGTGGAAACAACTCTAACTAGGGTGAAAAATACGATTTTCACTGACTGGTTAGGTTTTTAGCAGCTATGATACACAGTTTTGTAAAATTCATAATAAATTGTAGAAAAATCTTATGCACTTGTGCAAGTAGTCCCTGGAAAGCTAATAGACAGGGCTACTGGATTATGAAATTAGATTGCAATTTTGGCAATTTTTATTGGGGCTAAAACAGTCTCTAACAGACTGTATTGTTTTGAAAAAAAAGACTTTGTTTAGTCAAAAACAACTTCAATTTTATGTAAAACAACTTTAGAAATCAGAAAACAACTTGATTATATGGATCTATTTTGTACAAATCATGGTATAAGACATGAGATTATTTCACCTTATTCGCCAACAAAATGACATTGTGGAAAGGAAAAACCATACCTTAAAGGAAATGATGAATGTCATGTTGTTAAGTTTTGGTTTGTCACCTTTAATGTGGGGGGAAGTTGTGTTATCAACTAATTACCTTTTAAATAAGGTACCCCTAAAGATA
This sequence comes from Lactuca virosa, assembly GCF_052849685.1. Taxonomy (NCBI): domain Eukaryota; kingdom Viridiplantae; phylum Streptophyta; class Magnoliopsida; order Asterales; family Asteraceae; genus Lactuca; species Lactuca virosa. The sequence continues at coordinate 213,553,144 of NC_136434.1, forward strand.
ATGAATTAAAACACCATCCAAGTTATGGCCGAGTATAAAACCATCTTACAAATAAATTTAAATGTGGGGGTGTCTCGCAAAGGTTGTTAAACCTAACCCCAAGGTTGTAAGGATTGTACAATAGATTGTTGGTTGCATCTTTTTTGGTTATGCACAAAACAATAGTGCTTATTGTTTCGTGTACACGAGTCTAAAATAAAGGCACAATAATGGAATCAACAAATGCATCATACTTGGAAAATGTGTTTTCATGTCTTGATAGATGAAAGACAAGTGCTCCACAACAATTGGGCACAAAGAATCCTCTCATGAAAAAGAAATTGAGGAATAACTAGATCATGATGGAGTAAAAGGGTACAAGTGAGAAATCATTTGGAAATGATTTATGTGTGTATATGGTTGAAAGAGAGCCTCAAACTTTCAAAAAGGATTTCACTTCCTCTGAAAGACCTTAATGGAAATAGGCAATTAGAAGTGAAATGGATTCTATTGTGCCAAATCGCACATGAGAGCTAGTGGATATACCTCTAGTATGTAAACCACTAGGCTATAAATGTAATTTCAAGAGGAAAATGAAAGCAGATAGATCCAAAGAATATGAGAATCGGTTAGAACATAATGGTCTAGGATTTCAATAGAAAAATGCACCGATTTCTTGTTTGGAAATTTAAAATCAAATGATATTTCTATACTACAAGAAGCTATTTCCATTAAATCCAATAATATTGGTTGAAATTCATCAAAACAAGATAAAGGTTTTTGACGAATATTAAGATATTCAACATGAAGTTGAAAGGACTATGAATGGAAATATGAGTATTCTAAATTTGGAATCATATGATCATTTCTTAGAAGATCATATTGAATTAAGTTGTAAAAACTAATAATGGTTCTATCTTTTGGACTATTGAGTTTGAGAAAAATCATTGCAGTTTAGTGGGTTTCCAAATGAGAAGTAAGAGATGATTACATATTTGAAATATATGTTTGGATTACAAGCATAAGAAAATCTTGATTAATTTCATTTGTATGCTCTTATAATTATATGTGGATGTAACTTCTCGAAATTTGGAAGTATATCGTTCTAATATGAAACTAAAACTTCTAAACATAGTTTTAAAAGTATAAATCTACATGGAACTGCCAAACATTTATCTTACCTGAGGGAAAGCAACAAAATGTGTGAGTAGTAAAGTCATTATATAACTTAAAGCAAGTTTTGGAACAATAGTATCAAAATTTTGACTATGTCATTTCAACATTAATGAATGTGTTGAAATCAATTCATTTAAATGACACTTCAAAAGGTTGTTCCATTTTGTGACATATTTAGGATCCTTGAGATAGGATGCCTTAAGAATTATACATGTAGGATGGTTAAAGCAAGAAATTGCATTTAAAAATATTATATTTTCCAGGAGACTCATGTATGGTATATTCATAATTACATCTGGCCAATGTTATTGTGAATTCACAAATGCATGTAGTGCATATGCTTATCGTATTATGTTGACACAATTATGCATATTCAATAGTGGTAACTATGGTGTAGTAATAACCATATTGATAATGGTTAACATTTGTTGGAAAATATAGGAGAACAAGTTAACAAGTTTATCCAAGGTTGGACAATGAACTAAAGGGCTTTGTAAATTCTTGGGAGACGTCCCATGATGAGCCAATAATTCCTATATATGTACATGATGATGTAAATAATGGTGAGTCTAGACATATTTGTCAAAGACATAACACCATTCAACAACGACTCTCAAGATGACTACATAAAGTCAAAATAAGATTGCAGATTCGCTAACAAAATGCTTGGAATGAGAGGTCGTTATGAGGAATGGGACTAAAACCCATAGATCAATAAGTTATTGCGAAGGAAAACCCAACCTAATTGACTGGAGGTTCCAAGATCTAGGTTCAATGGGAAAACCTACTTGCATATAACATTTGTGAATCACTGTGGGGGTTAACCCCGACCCATTCCTAAAACAAACAGTGATGCAGGTTAAGCTTATAGTTGTGGATGATAAATTGGAAATCATCACGAATTAGGTTTTAATGATTATCATAGAATCACCTATGTGAGAGAGAAGTGGGGTCGCTTCAAAGGGAATTGTATGGGCACATTCTTTAGAGCTCTTACAAAACCAGGCAAGTTTCCATGACCATAACAGACACATCAATGAGAACCTAACTAGGTCAGGGAGAATCATGTGAGACACATATTGATTATTTACACAAATGGCAGAGCAGTTCAAGGACATCGAGTCTACTGGCCCGCTAGTAAAATAAATATGTATCTTAAGGGAAGGTTCAAAGGGTAACACTTACCTATCATATGCATGATTCAACTATTGGATTTTATCTAGGTAGCTTGAAAATGCTTGATCAATTTTCATTCATGTGGTGGATTGTTGGAAAATTGGTGTTAACCAATTTATAAAAATGGGTTTTCCCCATGTTTTAACACGTCCAAAATGGATTTAATATGAATGAGAAATTAATCTTTAAAGTAAGGGTGTTGGAAGAAGTAAATAAAAGAGTTTAATGGGTGGAAGAAAGAAAAGAAAAGTTCAGGGACCTTTCTTGCAAATATTTATCTCTTTCGTAACTGAAATTGTAATTAATATTACAATTTAATTACATATTAACAAACATTCATCTTTGTGATTAATAGAGGTGTTTAAATGGGAGGTTATAGAATGTGTAGTATAAATACCACTACTGTAATATTATTCCTACATCCCTCTCATAAGGGATTGAGGGTTCACGTTTCACGGTGGATAAAAGATGTAGTTTATGAGTATGATTTAGAGGATGTGTATATTAGTCGTTTTAAACATAAATGTTAAATAAAAGATGTTAAATAAAGGCATGTGTATGAGAGGTTAGAGTGTGTGATCCACCTGTACTTCTTTATGCTTAGGCACTCTTTGGTAAAAATAAGTTAACTTGTTGTAATTTGGTGTTTGGTAAAACCACAAAAATAGCTTCTAAAGTAGCTAATAAGTTAGTTTTTCATAATTTGCTTTGAAATAATTTTTGAGAAGCTTATAGACTTTTTTCAAAAATATTCCAAATACGATCTTAATTGTATCTAAGGACTAATGCTAGTTTTAGTTATATATCTAAAATTTTAAAGGTCTATTTATATCATTTTTACATTTATAATCTAGTTTATCAGCATGGGGGAGTCTATATAAGGGCAAGGTGGGTCACTTCACCTACCTAATTTTTTTTTCTTTTATAACAAGTAATATATAAAAAAGTATATGTGACCTACCTAGAATTGTATGGATGCCCTACATTAATTTGTATGGAAAAAAATTAATGTAAATCAAGACTTTTAAAGCTCATCTTTTATATCTCAGTAGCCCAAATACTTTATTCACATAAAATATTACTTATTAAAAAGTAACTGAATATATTTCAGCATGGCCTTTCACCCGTAGATGGATGGTCAGAGCGAGCGGACCATCAAAACATTGAAGGATATGTTGCGGCCGTGTGTTTTGGATTTGGGCGGTAGCTGGGATACATATCTTCTATTAGCTGAATTTTCGTATAACAATAGTTATCACACCAACATCGATCGACCTCCTTTTGAGATTCTCTATGGGAGGAAATGCAGGACCCCGATATGCTGGGGTGATGTGGGTCAGCAAGTCATGAGGAGTACCGAAGTGGTACTCAAGACCATTGAGTTGATTCAGCAGGTTCAAAGTAGACTTCAGACAGCTCAGAGTCGCCGGAAGAGCTATGCCGACAAGTGCCAATCAGACCTACAGTTTCAGGTTGGGGATATGGTTCTCCTAAAGGTGTCACCTTGAAAATGTGTCATCCGATTCAGGAATCGGGGCAAGTTGAGCCCCAGGTACATCGGTCCTTTTAGGGTTATAGCCCGGGTGGGCAGGGTAGCATATCAGTTGGATCTCCTAGAGTAACTCAGTCATATTCACAGTAATTTTCATGTCTCTCAGTTGCGGAAGTGTTTGGTTGATGATTCCGCAGCGGTTCCATTTGAGGATATACAGGTGGATGATCGCCAGAACTACATTAAGAGACCGGTAGCGATCCTCGATAGGAAGATTAATGCCTTAAGGAACAAAGTCATAGATTTGGTGAAGGTGCAGTGGCAACACCAAAAGGGTTCAGAATGGACATGGCAACCTGAGGATGGGATGATGAAACATTACCCAGAGTTATTTGTTGTGGCAGAATTTGATGACGAAGTCTGATTCAAGTGGGGGAGATTTGTAGCATCTGAATCCTTGAGGTACTTAAATTCTTGAATTTTTGCAATTTGGAGGAGGCTCACGACGTGAGCCAGGTCTAATGACCAAAAACCCTAATTTTCGAGTATTTAATGGAATGAGAGGGCTATGATCACCCATCCTCAACCTCTCTCACTCTCTAGCCCCCTGAAAACCCTAACTTCGACTTCCTTGAGACTTTGGGCCATTTTTGGTGATTTTGAAGAGCTTACTTGGAGGTTTTTGGCTCTTTGAAGTGGAAGAAGGCTCTTGTGATGCTTCATTTTGGCAATCTAGCTTCTACCTCTTGGATTTTCTGAGATTTTGAGCATTTGTAAGTCATAAAGCTCTTATCTTTTTACCTTAAGCATGCTAGATCTAAGATTTGGAGCCTTTCTTTGCATGGTTGGGTTGTTTAACATGCATGAGATACATAAAGTTGGAAACTTTATGGATCATTGAGACATCTTCTGTATGTGAGTCCTTGGATCTAATTTTTGGTGTGGGTTTTGGACTCCAAGATTGAGTCTTGATCTTAATACCCTTCTTTTGACCTAGCTAGTGTCTAAGTCATGCATTGGACATGCATGACTGAAAAGCTACGATTTTTATGGTCCTTAGGGTCGAGGAAGGTGTTCTGGAAAGTCCCAATGTATGTCTTATGGAATTAACAGCTTAATGCTCAAAGTTAGTCAGAACCGATCTCATGACGTGAGAAATGGAACCTCACGATGTAAGCCAGGTGGTTGTCCCGATTTGAGGATCCTATTGGTCTGTTGGATGAGTGAAACTGAGTCGACTCGGTGAGTGGGTCCGGGTCGAGTCTATCCTCACGACGTGAGCCTTAGTGGTCACGACATGAGAGTGAACTAATGAGAGATTTAACCTTTGACCCTAGGCATTGACTTTTGACATGAGTTGACCTTTCGTCAACTCTTGGTTTTGAAGGGCAGATCTAAGGTTTGCATTGCATGATTATGTAGGTGTGGAGTAGCATCGCTGTAGCTGTTTGTGAGAGCAGCAGTAGTTGATTATCGATCGAGAGGTGAGTTTTCCTTCACTGTTGTCACACCCCCGCCTGGTGGTGGAAACACCGGGCTGTGTAACTTCATTTTTGTATCACAATTATCAAACATACATTGAACAATACAAAAGAATTTTATAAACTACATACCTTTATTGATGATAGAAAGTTACATTATTCTTGTTTCCTAGTGATTATTACATAGTATCCGAATTATCGCACACGTCTTAACATATAAATGTTCCATATGAACAGAAAGGATAATAGTAAAACTTCCCTTGTTCAAGTAACATTCCAGCTTATCAAGTTCCTGAAAATACATGCGTTTTGAAAATACGTCAACATAAAGTTGGTGAGTCCACAGGTTTTGACTATGAGTAAAATTAGTACTTTTTCCAAGTTCGAAAAGTATAAAACATACTTTGAAAGTATCATTCTGACTCATACTTATCTTCAACATATTGTATATATCTTAGGTATACTGGTTGACTTACTGAATAAGTGATATACCTATAAATTCCTATATACTATGAGTATAAGTGTTTGTAATCTTGTACTAAGGAAGATTGCTACATATAAATCTTATTTCAATTCTATACGAGTATATGTGCTAGGTATAATTGTTTACTTAATGAATAAGTAGAATACCTATAAATTCCTTGTACTTAGAGTATAAGTATTTGGGAAAACTTATACTTAACATTAATACTTGTATATAAACAAAGTATAATGTTTCTAAAATTGTGCTACCATGAGTCCATAACCGCTGCTATATGACATACAATACCTCTGATTAAAAGATCCTACCAATGGTTCCACTAAGGATTCTACCATTGAAGCCATAAAAGATTTTTCCCGGGGTACCACAAAGGATTCCACCAATATAAGTACTTCGTGCACTTCATCGATGCCAGACCACAATAAAACAAATAAAATGATAGTTCGTCACTCGCCAAATGTTGGGTTGTAGCTAGCAACCACGAGTGGGGTTGTCAACCCGTATAGTTTCATACAAAACTTCCTCGCTCACACGGGATTAGCGGTTACAGGTCATAGGATTTTCCCAAGATTTCCAATCTTACTTGATGAATAAAATCACTCATGTATACTTTTTTGAGTTCCTATAGTTCTAACAGTGAAAGCATATCCGTGTCTTATACCCTAATTTACTAGACTATGCTTTAAACATTACTCCTAATTTTTATAATATTTAGGCAGTACAACAACTATAACTTGAAGTAAAACCAGGTTTTAACTAACATAAAATCAATATTAATAATATACTTAACAAATAATATATAGAACTCCTGAGTATAACTCTGCGGCTATAACACAACATAGTATATAGAACTTCCGAGTATAACTCCTAGGCTATAACACACATAGTATATAGAACTCCTAAGTATAACTCCCGGTCTATATTAGTAAAATCTATGATAACAACATGCTAACAAGTTTAAGATAGTTGTATGATTTCAAAATATCATATATTTCTAGATATATATGATACAAAATAACTATATCCTAGTTAATATAACTATTTATGTTGATACGAATATACTATCATATAAACATAATATTAATTTTTATATAATATTTAGCATGCATTTTCCACCGAAAACATTAAAAAGTGGGGCCGTGAAACTCACTTTAGTAGCGTGATTTGATAGAATCTAACTAGAAATGGTCAGCGGTTCGTGATCGTCGGGCTCGGGACAAGGAACGCCTTCAGCAAACGAGAAAGAGGAAAAAGATTTTGGTGTAAGGAGGGTTAGGGTCGAACTTGCTATTTATAGGATTTCCAAGGCCCTCTCACGTCGTGAGAAATAAATGCTCACGTTGTGAGGTCTGGTTGCATCAGCTCGTAGACTTGCCATTTGCATTTATAGCTTCGGAAGGTGTCCGGTTGACATCTCACATCGTGAGAATACATGCTCACGTCGTGAGCCCTGAACTTATCACTCCGTAGAATTTCCATCTGCATTCTAGCCTTGAGAAGTGTCTTGGAGCACTCTCACGTCATGCAAATACATGCTCACGTCGTGAGTTATGACATATTAGGGTTTCTGCCACGTGTCATGCTCTCAGATAGCTACATCTTCGAAAGGCCATAACGTTTGCATACAAGCTCCGTTTTTGACATTCTTTATATCCACGCGTAGGTATTTCCGAGTACTACAGCTTTCTTTAGATTTTAATAGCTAATTCTCACTATATTTTAATTTCTTTTTACTATAGAGATTTATAGTTTTAGAGTTTATCATAACTTCTTCATGCGAAGTTAGATTGAGATTTGTTAAAATCTTTTGGAATTGTATGGACATGTACTTTGATTTATACCATAAGGTATATATGAAAGCTCATATTTGTATTAGAATTTTCCATGAACTACAAAGTAAGTTTATTATATTACTTGTTTCACATAATCACATGTGATTACTATTGACCTATTTTGACTGGTGTTACAAGTGTATATGTGGGTCGAAGGCACCAATGCCGACCCACTAGTTTATGATGTCGTGTGATGATTGTCTTTGTGACAGTTGTTACTTATACATGTATTTGCTTGATGACTCTGTGATTCTTGTTATGCTATTATGTGGTAGTAGTAGTGGGTGAAATAGACCCTGTATCCGGTTGAAATAGACCGTAGGGGATTGCAAGCACCCAAATATGCTTGACAGTAGGTTGAAATAGACCGAAGAGGATTGCAAGCATGCATATATGCTTGATAGTATCTGGTTGAAATAGACCGAAGGGGTAGGCAAGCACCCAAATATGCTTGGTTGTATGTTTATTTAGTATGAGGTATTTTGGGGGAACTCACTAAGCTTTGTGTTTACAGTTTTCAGTTTATGTTTCAGGTACTTCCAGTTCAAAGGGGAAGGGGGGCCTGTCACACCCCTAAACCAGAATGGCGGAAACGTCTGAGGGTGGATGCCTTCATGTACAGTATCATAACAAATGAATAATAGTGATCAAAGCCATACAACCATCATATTTATAATTAAGAAGATTACATTGTATCCAAAACATTGTTTGATTCAATACCAAATACATATGACAAAAGTAATTAACGTGACGTTGCGACGCCCCATCCTCAAAACCTTTTGATTACCTGTTTACCGATTTCCTGAGAATACAAGTAGTTTTGAAAAAGTGTCAACAATTAAGTTGGTGAGTTCATAAGAGTTTTGTATGAGAAAAATATGCAACTTTTCCTTGTAAAATGATAGAGTATGCTTTCAGAAAATCCAATATTTTCTTTAAAAATGAGTTGTAAGTCTTAAACCCTAAGACCAAAAATGTAAGTAGGCTGTACTGGAAAATAGTACCATGTAGTTTTATTAATATATAAAACCATTTGAATGTATGTTAACCCCGTAAACCAAATGTATTGTTAATACTCCATGTGAGTTGTTACAACCATGCTAAGACTAGTTGGTCTGCTGCGACGTTCTTTAGGCGTCATAATGTTAGAAAATTGTCACCCCAGACCTACCGGTCTAACTGTAGCTAACAGTTTAGGTGCGGGATTGTCATTCCCGTATAGATCTATACACAAGTGTCACACTCTCTTACCGAGACTCTAGTTATAATTCAGGACTTTAATATGTACTCAGGTAGGTACGGTGAAAAAATCTTGCACATGTGGTAAGTGGGAGGTATACAAATATCCTTGTTCTCATGTATTGAGTGTGTGTGCCTATCTTTCTTTAAATAATAGTCAATGTATTCAACGATATTACTCAATTGTTGAGTATTCAACTACTTGATCATCTAAGTTTTTCCTGGTTCCTCATGAATCATATTGGTCGGAGACAACTATTCAAGGAATGCTTCCAAATTCAGAGTTAAAACGAAAGGAAAAAGCTCGTCCTCGCTCGACAAGACTACGGAACGGAATGGACATTAAAGAAGGAAAAAAAATAATCTCTATGGAATTTGTAGGAAGCCTGGTCATTATCAAAATACATGTCCTTCCGGACCAAGAAAAAGATCTGCTGATCCATAATTGTATTTATTCGAGTATGATTTCTTAATTTTTTGGTATTTTATCTTAAATTTATCCACTTTATATTAATAACTTTGAAGTTTTTTTTTTTTTTTTTTTTTTTTTTTTTTTTTAAATTTAGGCTACATTTACTCTATTTGTTTTGAATACATTTGATTTTGTAATATTTATAAAACTTTCACTTTTTTATTTGTAACTATTAATTTTAATGTAATCTTATATCATTTTGTGTTATTATCTATCTCTTTAAAACACTGTAAATGTTATTTGTGTAAAAGAATTTAGGGTTAATACCATAAAAGCCATAAGTTTTACACCCCAATTCTAAATTAGCCCTAAATGGATTTTTTTGTGTCTAATTAGCCTAAATAAGTGTGACCCCGTTTCAAAATCATTTTATCAGCCGGTTAACAACAGGTCAAGGTACGCAGCCGGTCACCACTCTCCTATACTACTCGATCGTTCGTACACCACCAAATATCACCTTTCACATAAACGTCTTGCATCAAAAAAGGGTTTCATGTAGTTGGTCTTAGGAAGAAGAAGGGTTTGAAAAGGGTTTCTTACACCATTGTTGCATGCAAAAAAGCTTCTATTTTGAAGTTGAAAATCACTGAAGTAGAAAGGTACGTGGGGTGCCAATTAGTAATTGATGTGTATGTGTGTTCTTATGTTACATAATCGAGTTCCATAGTGTCACTTACAAGTATAATTTTTCATCTTGAACAGATGGCTTCATCATCTGGAACTAAAAAGGTGAAAGGGCCTGAAAAGGTTTATGTAAGGGACGAGGACTCTGATAATGATCTCATAGATTTCTCTTTCCTGGATTTTGCACCAGAGACCTTTAAACCAACCTCAAACCTGTCTGATGACCCATTCCTTAACATATTATGTGATGAAAATATGCTAAGGAGGACTCTTGATGGAATGGGAGATGATGATCAGGAAGCTGGTGTTAAGGATCCAGAACATGATCATATTGATGATCAAAATGACGGTGAAGTAGGTGTAGAGTACAAGGTTCATGATCCAGACATACATTGGAAACAAATGAAGCCTGTAGTGGGAGAGTGTTACGAGTCCCCTTCTCAACTCAAGTTTGCATTAACTAACTATGCAGTAGCTAATGGATATCAGTTGTGGTTTATGAAGAGTGATAGGCATAGAGTGATTGCTAGGTGTGGGAAAATATATAAAAAAGACCCATGTCCCTTTAGAGTTTATGCTGCTTGGAAGTATAATGAATGAACATTTCAGATTAAATCTATATGTGACATACATCTATGTGCTAGAAATTTTAATTTTGGAACTTTGGTTAGTTGTAATTGGTTGGCCAAACATTACCTGAAGGATATTATTATGAAGCCAAAGATGACATTAATTGAGATGAAGGAAGATGTACTTAGGATGTTTTCAGTAAATGTATCTAAGGGGCAATGTCACAGGGCTAGGACAAAGGCAAGAGAGATGATAGAAGGTAAGTTAGAAGAACATTATGCAAAGGTATGGGACTATGCTGCAGAAATCCTCAGGTCTAACCCAGGGAGCACTTGTAAGGTGGGAGTAGATTCTAATGCAAGTGGCATGAACTATTTCAAAAGGTTTTATGTGTGCTTAAAGGCTTTTAAGGATGGTTGGAATAGGGGTTGCAGACGTGTGATTGGTTTGGATGGTTGTTTCCTAAAGGGTCAGATCAAGGGAGAACTTTTGACTGCTGTTGGAAGAGATACAGACAATCATGTATATCCAATAGCATGGGCAGTGATTGATGTAGAGAACAAATATAATTGGACTTGGTTTATTGAGCTGTTAGTTGCTGATCTTGACCTTGATTGTGGTAGGGGTCTTGTGGTTATTTCCGATCAGCACAAGGTAAATTATACTGTAAATTTGTTTAATTATTATACATTTATAATAATTTTGTTTATTCAATGTCAGGGTCTACTACAAGCTGTTACAGAACTACTTCCATATGTTGAACATAGACAATGTGTCAGGCACATCTATGCAAACTTCAGGAAGAAATACATTGGGTTAGAGCTCAAGAACCTGTTTTGGGAAGCTGCCAAAAGTACTGTGGAGGGGGACTTTATAGCAACAATGAAGAAAATCAAAGACATAACTCCCAATGGCTATGAATGGTTGATGTCAAACAAACCACATTCTTGGTGTAGGGCATTTTTCTCTCATGGATATGCTTGTGAGGCTATAGAGAATGGCATATCAGAGTGTTTTAATTCGATGATCATTCACATGAGAAAAAAACCAATTCTAACAATGCTTGAGGAAATCAGGATTTATTTGATGAATAGGTTTTATCATCAAGCTGCTACAGTTTCTCAATGGAAAGGTGACTATGGCCCAAACACCTTAGAGAAGATTAAGGAGTTTGGAAAGCATATGAGGTATGCTTATTTGATTTTAATTGTGATCTTAAGTCTATACATGTACATTACTAATTACTTATAATTTTAGGTTCTGGATAGTAATACCAAGTGGAGGGGCATTATTTGAGACAAGGCATGGATATTCAGCTTACAAGGTGGATTTAGATGCTCATTCTTGTTCATGCAGATTATGGGAGATATCAGGGTTACCATGTGTCCATGCTCAAGCTGCAATCAATTTCACACATAGAGATCCAACTGATTTTATTTCCTTTTGGTTCCATAAGGACAAGTTCATAGAGATATACAGGGACAACATCTTACCTGTTAATGGAAGTAATATGTGGCCCTATACTGAATATTTGAAGCCCTTACCACCCCTTGTTAGGAGAATGCCTGGAAGGCCAAAAACAAAGAGAAGAAGACATGCCTCAGAATGTCAGGATTCTAAGTTCCCAACTCAAAAGGCAAAGGTTAGCAGGACTGTTAGGTGTGGGAAATGTAGGGAACTTGGTCATAATAAGTTGTCTTGTAAGAATGGAGAAGGTCTAAGTGACCCTGTACCTAAAAGGAAAAATGATAGACCAAAGGGAGATGGGGGAGGGAATTTAGCTGTGAACATTGCAAAGACACCAAGGAAAGTAGATAAGGGAAAGAAGAAAGTTGTTGATGGCACATCAAAAGAAGAAAATGAGGGACATAATAAAGTTGTTGATCACACATCAAAAGAAGCAAGTGAGGGAAAGATGAAAGCTGCTGAGGGCACATCAAAAGAAGCAGGTAAGATGATAGATGTTGATCAGTCAATTTCTCCTTTGAAGAGAATGAAGATGATGGCAAGGAGGGTAGGTAAGATCAAATATGTAGGGAGAATATGGGCTATGCATGGTAGTATAAGTCAAACTGTGGCAGGTGTTGATGAAGTTGTACTTACCTACCATGAAAAGCTTGACCATGAAGATTTTGAAACTATTAAAGATCTGCAGGCATCTGGATATGATCATGGGGAAATTGTTGAAGCTTTTAATAAGGTGTGTAGTTATAAATTTAATTATTAACACAATTTTCTTGAACATTATGTGATAATATGTTTATGTTAATTTCTTATTCACAATTGACAAAAGAGAGGAAGGAGATGTTGGTTGAGAGTATAGTTGATGAAGAGACCAGTCAAGAAACACAAGATCCGTTGGTAAGAAAAAGGAAGCCCTCAGAAAGAATTATCAAGATTAAGTTGAAAAAAGCAGTGCATAAATCTTTTGATAGCCCTTTTTTGTGAAAGCATCTTTTGGTAACAAGCTTCCAATTTGTTGACAACATGTTATCTTTTGACTGTAAATTGTAGTAACATTGTCATTTTGGGAAATCATCTTTTGGCTTGTAAACATTGTTGTAAAATTGGAAGTTTGGTTCTGATTGTTACCCTCCATGTATGTATTTGGCTATTATGTTTATAAAGATTATGGTTTGTAGTAAGTTCAAATTTCAATGTCAGTTTGTAATGGATAGTAAATTGTCAATTTCTGGTTAATGCTTTTCATATTAATTGTCCCGTAGGACTATGTATTACAAGGGTACCCATATTACAACCATCAAAATGTTTTCAGATGCTATTACAACTGTGCCAAAATAAGCATCTAATACAATTTCACCTAACCAACAACTTCACAAAAGACTAAACTTAACTTCCTAACTTCCTATAATTTCACCAGCAATACAGTCCCTGTTACCAACATCACTGCAAATAGCATGACCATGATGAACATAAGCTTCATCATCAACATCAACCTCCTATTTTGATCCACATTCACCTGTTCCAACTGAGCATTACCATCAGCCATACCAACCAGAGCTAAATGCATTTGGTACATGAGGTTTTTGTAATCTTCACTAGGCAAAGGTGGGTCCAACCACATGAAGAACTTACAATACCTGGAAGGATCCTGCACATTTTTATGACAGATTTGCCCTTAGTCCCATAACAAAACTTTATACTGGATCAAAGAGTGAAGAACATACCTTGTAGTTGGTGCATCCACTAAATTTTCTTCCAGGATTCTTGTCCGTCCACGAAATTGAGAAGCTAGCCTCAACACCACAACGACACAAAACCATGGGGTTGTTTCTGTTCCTGAAATTGACATTAACATTTTGAAATCCTGAAGTCATTGACCCTGTAGACCCTGTAGATGAACTAGCCATGAAGAAGTTGATGCGTGGAAGAAGAAGCCGGAGAATGTAGAAGTAGGAGGTGGAAGATGGGTTTCTAACGCTAAAACCCCTATTTGTAAAGGGGTAACCGACTGAAACCGGGGAAACCGGCTAACAGGGTTTAAGGCAAAAGTCAACACATACATAATGGCTAATTAGACACAAAAAATCCATTTAGGGCTAATTTAGAAGTGGGATGTAAAACTTATGGCTTTTATGGTATTAACCCAAGAATTTATTGAATAGAAAGCTAAAAAAGTAAGGTGTTACTTTTTGTGCTGTAAATGTTGTTTGTGTAAAAGAATTTATTGAATAGAAAGCTAAAAAAAATAAGGTGTTACTTTTTGTACTATGATCTTCTAATATAAATAACCTTAGGGATAATGACTTGAGAGGGTAACATACTATTGCTTTTGGTCACATTTGGTCACTAAACTTTTTTTCGTGCTCTAATAGCTATTTAACTTGTTGATTCGTGTAAATTTTCCCTTACGACTGTTTTTTGCCGGTTGCAAAGGATTTATCGATCCTACGTGTCAGTTTGATCCTACGTGGCATGTAGGGCTAATGTTATTAAAAGAGGGGCGTATGTGGTTCCTTTATTGTGCCCTAATACCTCGATGGCTTCCTCCTACAGCTTCTCATCGTCCCTCAATCGATCAAGCAAGAAATCAATAGTGAACGATCCAAAAACTTGTGATTGTGGTTCCCTGCACGTATTCTAACGTCAACAACACCAAAGAATCCAGGGAGGCATTTCATGGTGTGCAATGAGGTAAGGTATTTCACTTGAGTCTTCCCCCTTTTCTGATTCATTTTTCCTGATTTGAAATCTCCTTATGAGTTATTTGTGTTGAAGGGTAAATGAAAATATTGGAAATGGTTGGATGTAGAACCTGTACAAATGCCTCTAATGGAAGTGGTGGAGGGAATGAAAGCTGAATTAGTAGAATTGAAGACCGAAGTAAAGAAGGTGAAGGAAGACATGGAACAAATGAAGAAGGAAAAGTACTCTGATGCCATTGCAATGAAGGAAAATATATATAAGTTTACCATAGGATTTCTTTTTTTGATCATCGTGTATATGATGAAATGATGTGAAATGATGTATTGAAAGATGTTGTTTGAATGGAATGAAGGCATTATCTTAACTTCTTGTTGGAATGGAATGAAGTAATTTTGACTGGAATGGAATTGGAAAGAAGTAATTTTGACTGGAATCACAATGTAGTAATTTTGACTAGAATGGATGTGACATCCTCATTTTTACGGCCAGAAAAGACCGATTTTTTTTATGCTTTATAAAATCAGAGTACCTCTTTTAATAAAAATGTTGTGGAATTTGTTCCCAGAAAACATGATAAATAGGTTATCAAATCATTTCCGAAGAAATGTATTTTTATTCATTTTCAAAACATTGGGATGTCATCGTCAATACAGAAACATAAGCATAAACAGAACTTACATTTATTTACACTAGTGATCTACATCTCTTTTAAATCTCTCAGTGTAAAGTAGCTTCGTATCGACACCTGTGATACAAATAAGCTTGAGTGGGTCAGGTTGGGAAACCTGGTGAGTACATAGGGTTTTCAACCCACAATAATATAATTATTTATGTTTAAACAACAAACAATCAACCCAATTACCCATCCCCATTATCTTCCTCACTCTTAAGGGTCTACCCTAAGAGTCATCTATCTTGCATTCGTTCATTCCGAAGTCCATTGCTTCCAGGGTTTATAAGACAGACACTAAGTCCATAGCTGCCAATGCCCATTTGTAAAGCACTAAATCCATAGTTGCTAAAGTTCATTCATCGGGTACTAAATCCATAGCTACCAGTGTTTATATAATAGTACTAAGTCCATAGCTACCAATGTTTATCTATCAGGTACTAAGTCCATAGCTACCAATGTTTATCCATCAGGTACTAAGTCCATAGCTACCAACGTTTATTCAATAGGCACTAAGTCCATAGCTGCCAATGTTCACTCATATCATCTTTTATCTCTCATCCTTCATCTACCCATGTTATACCCAACATATTTGTAGATATAAAATACGTATACAATTTAAATCATTTAAAACATGTATAAAATCGTTCATCCAACATAGATAGCAAGTTTACATGTTATATGCACACATAGCACATAATTTATATAAAATACTTCATATATATGTGTAAGATGAAAGTAACTACGCACTCACCTGATAATGTGGTGACTCGGTACTCGGACAGCGCTTCGTTACTCTTAAAACAATTTTCCCTTGACAAAACCTAGTATCATTACCACTAGAGTTTAGTCTAAGGTTCGATGAGACTAATTAATAGTCTAGCTATTATTACTATTATATAAGTGTTAAACAATACTCTTCACCCACTATGTACAGACAGGGGCCAGACATGGAACACTGGAGGGCAGGATCATTTTGGCATAAAGCACTTCTAAAATCCAGCAACCCAAGCGGCCCTCCAAACCAGATTCCCCGTACCGCGAGTGGTTAAAAAGATATTATAACGACACTTATATAACTCATAATAATAGCCCAAATATTTATTATAATGTCCTAATAACATTACTATATTTAAATAAAAACTATATTTAAAATAGCGTAGGCGTATCTTACCTACGAGGGGGTTTGGCTAGAAGTCGGGCTCTGCAGGGGCAGAACTTCCGAGCCGAAAGCTCTTCTTCTCGGAGCCGTCGAGCGCTCCGGGGCTTTCTTCTAGCGCTAGGGGAGTTTTGGGAGGTTTAGAGAGAGTGTAGAGAGAAGAAAGAATGGGAAAGGTGTGAAGAAAATGAGGGCGGGAGAGGTTCTATTTATAGGGTGAAATATGGCTGAACTTGGTGCCACATGTCACCATCTGGTGGCAAGACTTGGGGAGAAAGCAATTGCCAAGATTGTGCCACGTAACCCATTTTCGCACAACACACTTCCGACTTCTAAAATCCTTAACTTTCTCATACGAGCTCCGTTTTGACATTCTTTATATCCACGCGTAGGTAAAAATAACATCTACAACTTTCATTTTGACTCCGTTGGCTAATTATCTACCGATCTTAAATTTAACAGTAGGTGGAGATTATACTGTTAAATGACCGCGAAAAATTCGTAACTCCTTCATACGGACTTCGTTTTCGTCTGTATTTTTATCGTTGGGTTCCTATTAATGAGATCTTCAACTCTCATTTAGGTCGCATAGGCCAAAAACCGCTCGATATAAAATTCGAGTTTCGGGTCGTGCACTGCTATGCCAAATCTTAGAAAATTCATAACTTCCTCATACGAAGTCAGATTTGGGCGTTCTTTTTGTGGACGCTCTCGGTTTAACATATTCTACGACTTTCGTTTAGATTACTAAGGCCAAAAAGTCATCTATCATAAATTCACTATTTACGTCTCCTGGTGCCGTGCCGGTTTTGCCGTAAAACTTCGACGAGCCATAACTTCTTTGTTATAACTCGGATTTCGGCGTTCTTTATATGTACGGAACCCTTGTAACATATACTACCATTTGGTTAAGATTACTCCTTATAAATAATATTCCATACAAAACTCATTTTTGATGCTTATTGTCTCTAAATTGACTAGCCCGAATCTGCGGGCGTTACAATGGAATCACAAAGTAGCATACATATATGATTCCATTCTTTGACTGTAATGAATACATAGAAGTAATTTAGAGTGGAATGGAATCACTGAGACAACAATGCATACAAATAACAAGAAAGTAATTGAATGGAATGAATACAATGCATACATATAACAAGAAAGTAATTGAATATGGTGGTTGGATTCATTGAAATACTCCATTTATATTCAAAATTAAATAAAGGGAAAGTAGTTGTTTGCATACACAAAAGATGGGACAAAAGATTCCTGCTAGGGACCATAAAAGAAGGGTCACCATGTGCCCACACACCCAAAAGAAAAGCATAAAGAAAACATAGTACTTTGTCTTTACATCACAACTTGATACCAAAAGATGTGCCCACCCACTACCTACACACTAACTTAATCAAGGACTGCAGGGTTCTCTGCACTGCTCCCAACCCCATGTATCTTCCTCCTCAATGCCATTTTTACAATCCTTTCAGAATATTGCTTTCGTCCACTCCTACCAATTGGGGCCCTTCTTGGGACAGGCCTTGCAGCTGGTGGTGGTGGTGGTGGAGGTGGTGGTTGGGCTGGTGGTGGTGGTGGTGGAGGTGGTTGGGCTGGTGGTGGTGGTGGTTGAGCTGCTGGTGGTCGTGGTTGGGTTGCTGCTGGTCGACTTGGTCCTGCTCCACTACCCCTGGAGGAACTTGGTGCTGCAAAAAAATTGAAGTCTCAATTACTTATCAAAATGATGTATTATGTTGAGATGAAAAAAAATTACTTGATGTATTTGTTTGCTGCTTAGATGGACACTTTTTCTTGTTACGACTTGTTTCCTTGCAAATACTACACCTTATCAGGGTTCCCCTTTTTGTCACAGAATGTCTAACTGGGCCACTCAACTCTCTTTCCACTGCATCCCTCTTCCTTTTCACTGATGGCCTACCAGGTAATCTTCTTCTTTTGGGAGGCAAATGCTTATGATAAGGAACTTCTGGCCACATATCACTACCATTGAGAGGGTCATTGTTATAATTATAGCATTTTAGATAAGCCTCTTTACTGTATGATAGGGACACATATGTTTCTGCATCTTGATTCGGGGAAGAGATTGCAGCCACTCCATGTAAGCATGGTATCCCTGTAAGTTTCCATATTCTACATGCACAAGTCTTTGCAATTAGATCCACTCCATAGGTTGCATCATTGAACCTAACTTCATACTTTTGATAACCACAAGGAGTAACCCCCCACAATCTGTATAAGGCAATAAAGACTACAAATTAATAACTAATAACACAAACTATAAAAACCATATGTTGAATGGTAAAACTACATATTACCTCTGTTTAACCTTCAAATCTTGTATAAGCTTCCTAATACTTGGACAGATAGTCAAATCCCATTCAATTCCTTCTACTCTTTGATTGTATATCCTCTCCATCACAAATATCCTAATCTCTTCTAGCATAGTGATGATTGGTTTCCTTCTAGAATACCTAATAGAAGAATTGAAACTCTCACTCACCCATTTCTCAATTGCATCACAATCTCTTCCCTCTTGAAAAAATGCCTTAGACTAGGTAATAGGATCTCTATCTATAAGGTATTCATATGCTTCAGTATCTACAGATTTGATCTTTTTCATTACATGTCTGAACTTCTATTCAGCACTAGCTTTGACAGCCCTCCAAAACAGCTTCCTAAAATGTTGACCAGTAAACCTTTTATCAAAATTAGCCACAATGTGTCTGGCACATTGTCTGTGTTCAGCTTCTGGATGCCTTTCTTTTACTGCTTCTAGCAACCCCTACAAATAAAAACAACAAAATTAGTGAAACATGCATAAAAATAGATGTATCAATAGGAACCAATGCTCACCTTGTGTCCATCAGAAAGAAGGGTAATGCCTGCACCAATACCACCATCAATGTCATCCATGAGGAGATCTATGAACTACTTCCATGTGGCCTTGTTCTCAACTCCAACCACAGCCCATGCTATAGGGTAGATGTGGTTGTTTGCATCCCTCCCTACAGCTGCCAAAACTTCTCCTCTAACAATACCCTTTAAAAAGAAACCATCAAGGCCAATCACAGGCCTGCACCCTTCCTTCCAACCATCACTTACAACTTTAAAGCATACATAGTACTTAGAAAACAAAGTTGTGGAATCTGGCATGATGTCGATATCCATCCTCACAGTAGACCCAAGGTTTGTCCTCAGAATTTCATGACCATATTACCATAATCTCCCATAATGTTTAATTAGACTTCCTTTAATTTATTGTAATGCAAATTTCTTTGCATTTCTGCATTGCCCCACACTCACATTTATATTGAATGTTGTTGAAACTTTAGCTTTCATCTTCCTAACACTTATTTTTGGCTTCTCTATAATTTCACTCATAAACTGTTTGCCTAACCACTTATAAGTTACTATGGACCCAAACTTAAACACCCTGCTACAATTATGTTCACTAACTAGAGATTTTATCTGAAAAGTCTTCTCTTTAGTCATCCAATAGGCCCAAAGTCTAAGTGGACAAGTAGGTGACTTGTTTTTTTTACAACACTTAACTAACAACCTTTGAGAGTCATTCTTTTCAAACCAAAGATCATATCCATTAGCAACTGCATAGTTGCTCAACATGTTTTTAAGCTCATCAGGGTTAGAAAATCGCATACCTAACAGTGGTTTCATCTGATTCCATGGTTGTATATCATCATGCACAAGGTATTGAGGTTCAACATATTCAACATCTTCATATACATCATCGACATTAACTTTATGTAGACAAAGTTTGTAACAACGTAAATTTTCAAAACAAATTTTCATTTTTAAATCATATTTTCAATCATCCAAAAACAATATCAACAAACTGTATCCATTGTCATCATAACACCCAAATCCCAGAATCTCAAAACATAATCTCTATGAGTGTGTACGGATCATGCCGGCGCCTTCCCGCGATCCTTGCTAGTACCTGAAACACATAACACAACATCTGTAAGCATAAATGCTTAGTGAGTTCCCCAAAATACCACATATAACACATACGCCTTTCCAGGCCATAACTCCGTAGGATCTTCCGATCCATGTGTCTCAGGGGACTTCAGTCCCGAATCCCGGTAGACCTTCCGGTCCTACCCGTATCGACCTTCCGGTCCGTAACCTCTTGACCTTCCGGTCCATATCATCTTGACCTTCCGGTCCTTATCATCTTGACCTTCCGGTCCTTATCGTACATAACATACATAACACATACATATCACATCAACATACAACTCATACATCTCATAGCATATAAGACCTTCCGGTCACACATAGGTACCCTTCCAGGTACAGTATAGTGAGAAGACTCACCTCAATGAAGTCGGATAACTCTCGTGCTCAACGTCCCGACCTAGCCTCTTCCTATCATTCAAATAACATCCCCGATCAATACTCTCTCATAGTCTCATCTCTAAAGATTGGGTAGAAGGCCATTCTACCCCTCCCTGAACTCTCCTGAATCAGTCTTGACCATAACCCTAAGGTCAACGAAAGTCAACGGTCAAACTTTGACCCGACTCGTCGAGTGCACATGGGCGACTCGGCGAGTCCATGCGGGTCCTCTGAATCCTTCTATCCTCTCTTGGCTCGTCGAGTCATCCTTCCACTCGACGGGTTCCTCCTGTCACGAATCGCGGGGCAACCCCGACTCGACTCGTCGAGTCCCCTTATGGACTCGACGAGTTGCATCCATGTTCTTACTCAAATGACCTTCTAAGGTCAGATCTGCTTCCCTAACTATCAGATCTACCCTTCAAGTGCTCAAATGTCACGTAAAGGTGCAACCTTTACGTGCATGCAACCCACATCAAGTCTAAATGGAGAAATAACTCTAAAAATGGCAACCTAGTCTCCAATCCTCCATGAACAACCATAAAGCAGAATGGGGAAGGTTCTCTGGACCTCTATGGGTCCAGATCTAAGGTCTAACCCAGCAAGGGACCATAAACTCAACTTTTCCAAGCCTTCAATGGTTATAGAAAACTCTAAATCATAGATCTTAACCCAAAACAGAAAGGAAGTTCGATTTGATACCTCAATAGTGTAGATCTGAACTTGAAAACCCTGGATCCACAGCTCCCTTGACCTCCTCTTGTTGGGAACCACTTCTCCTTTGCTAAAACACACAAGAAATGGTGAATTAGCCTTCCTCTTGCACCACAAACGCTCTCTCTCTCTCTCTCTCTAGGGTTTCTCAAGGGTGAAGTGGCCGCAATGGAGGCTATAAAGGCCTTTAAATAGGGCACAGACCCCGAGAATTAGGGTTTCAATTTACAGCGCGGACTCGCCGAGTTCACGCACCGACTCGTCGAGTCCTTCATTAAATTAGACAGGAAATGCGCGATCCTACTCGGCGAGTCTGAGCGCCTACTCGCCGAGTCCCTCCTTAAAACCCAAGATAAATACTTAAAATAAGATACATGGGAATCCGGATGTTACAATTCTCCCCCACTAGAATCAGACTTCGCCCTCGAAGTCTTGCTCCGCAAACAACTCTGGATGTTGCTCCCGCATCTCCAACTCCGGCTCCCAAGTCAGCTCGGATCCTCTCTGATGTTGCCACTGAACCTGCACCAGTGACACCTCCTTGTTCCTCAGAACCTTGATCTTCTGATCCCGGATCGCGATTGGCCTCTCCGCATAATTCAGGCTCGCATCCACCTGAATATCCTCTAGCGGCACCACCACCGACTCGTCGGCTATACACTTCCTCAACTGAGACACGTTGAAGGTATCATGAATCTGGCTCAACTCCGCAGGTAGCTCCAACCGATATGCTACCTTGCCCACCCTCGCGGTCACCCTGAACGGACCGATGTACCGGGGCCCCAGCTTGCCCCTCTTCCTGAATCGGATCACTCCTTTCCAAGGAGATACTTTCAGGAGTACGAAGTCTCCCACCTGGAACTCCAGCTCGGATCGTCGCCGATCCGCATAACTCTTCTGACGACTCTGAGCCGTCAGTAACCTCTGTCTAACCTGTTGTATCTGCTCTGTCGTCTGAAGCACTATCTCAATGCTACCCATCACGCGCTGCCCTACGTCTCCCCAACAAATAGGAGTTCGACACCTCCTCCCATATAACAATTCGAAGGGAGGCATACCAATACTCGAATGGTGGCTGTTGTTGTAGGAAAACTCAGCCAACGGCAAGTACGTGTCCCAACTTCCTCCGAAGTCCAACACACATGCTCGAAGCATGTCCTCGAGCGTCTGAATCGTCCGCTCACTCTGTCCGTCCGTCTGTGGGTGGTAAGCGGTACTGAAATGCAACCTCGTACCCAACTCCTCATGAAACTTCTTCCAGAACCTGGAAGTGAATCGCACATCTCGATCTGATACAATCGAGATTGGTACTCCATGCCGCGATACCACCTCCCTCACATACAACTCTGCCAACCTCTCAGCAGAAGAGCTCTCACTGATAGCAAGAAAATGTGCGCTCTTTGTCATCCGGTCGACGATCACCCAAATTGCATCGACACCCCTCGCGGTCCTCGACAATTTGGTGATGAAATCCATAGAAATCTGTTCCCACTTCCATTGGGGAACCTCAAGTGGCTGCAACTTTCCATGCGGACGCTGGTGCTCGGCCTTAACCTTGCGACAGGTCAAGCACCTCTCAACAAACCATGCTACATCCCTCTTCATACAGGGCCACCAATAGTCCTTCTTCAGGTCCAAATACATCTTAGTGGCCCCGGGATGGATCAAGAACCTCGATCGGTGCGCCTCCTCCATCAAAGTGGTGCGCGTCCCGCCTGCATACATCACCCAAATCCGACCCTGAAAGGTCATAAGCTCATGGCTATCGGTAACAAACTCAGGTACCTGCCCAATCACCCGCTCTCTCTTGCTGTTCTCTGGTCTCACGGCCTCTGCCTGGGCCTCCTAAATGGTGTCCAACACCGGAGTCATCAATGTCAATCGCATACAAGTGTCTCGAATCGGCGCACTCTCTGCCCTATGACTCAGTGCATCAGCTACAACATTAGCTTTGCCCGGGTGGTACAGGATCTCACAATCGTAATCCTTTACCACGTCCAACCATCTCCTCTGACGCATATTCAGATTGGGCAGATCCATCAAATACTTCAAGCTCTTGTGGTCCGTGTATATGGTACACCGAACCCCATACAAATAGTGACGCCAGATCTTGAGGGCGAACACCACTGCCCCCAACTCCATATTGTGGGTGGGATACCTCGTCTCATGAGGCTTCAGCTGCCTTGATGCATATGCTATCACATGCCCCCTCTGCATAAGTACAGCACCCAACCCTGATATCGATGCGTCACAATACACCACGAAATCCTCCATCCCTTCCGGGAGGGCTAACACCGGGGCTTCGCATAATTTCTGGCGAAGTATCTCAAACGAGGTCTGCTGCTCCGGACCCCATAAAAAAGCAACACCCTTCCGGGTCAACCTGGTGAGAGGCACGGCGATCTTGGAGAAATCTCTGATAAATCTCCGATAGTAGCCGGTCAATCCCAGAAAACTCCTGATCTCGGTGGGTGATCTCGGTACCTCCCACCTCATAACCGCCTCAATTTTGGCCGGATCGACCAAAATTCCATTCTGGTTGACGAGATGCCCCAAGAACTGGACCTCCCGTAACCAGAACTCGCACTTGGAGAATTTGGCATAAAGCCTCTCCGTCCTCAATACCCCGAGGATCTCTCTCAGATGCTCCTCGTGCTGCTCTCTAGATCTCGAATACACCAGTATATCGTCGATGAACACGATCACCGAACGATCCAACATCGGTCTGCATACCCTGTTCATGAGATCCATGAACGCTGCTGGTGCATTGGTGAGCCTGAAAGGCATCACCACGAACTCGTAATGCCCATAACGAGTCCTGAACGCCGTCTTCTGGATATCCTCATCACGCACTCTCATCTGATGATATCCAGACCTCACATCAATCTTGGAGAACCAAGACACTCCCTGCAACTGATCGAACAAATCGTCGATCCTCGGTAATGGGTAACGGTTCTTGACCGTCAACTTGTTCAACTCCCGGTAATCAATACACATCCGGTGTGAACCATCCTTTTTCTTGACAAAAAGGATCGGTGCTCCCCAAGGGGAACTACTCGGTCTAATAAACCCCTTCCTCAGCAGCTCCTGAAGCTGCGAGGATAACTCCTGCATCTCTGGCGGCGCAAGGCGATAGGGCGCCTTGGCGATAGGCGCTGCCCCTGGAACCAAATCGATGCGGAACTCTACCTGCCTCTCGGGAGGCACACCCGGCAACTCCTCAGGAAAGACATCCGGGAACTCACGCACTATCGGAACGTCATCCATCGAACTTGGCCTCCCAGAGACCTCTTGTGTGTCCATCACATAGGCTACAAACCCGCTGCAACCCTGTTGTAAACTCTGTCTCGCTCTGGCAGCCGAACAAAACGCTTACCAACATCGGGTGCCCTCGCCGTACACCGTAAGTACTCCCCCACTAGGGTCTCGTATCGCCACCAACTGTCGCTCGCAGTCTACAACAGCCCCTAATCGGCTCAACCAATCTATGCCCACTATGACACATACGTCCCCCTTTGCAATCGGGACTAGATCTATCGAGAACTCAACACCGAAGATCTCGAGTACACATCTTCGAATCACATCCGTAGCATACACCGCTCGCTCGTCAACTATGGAAACTCGTAGAGGTCGACTCAACGCCTCTCGTCGACTACTGATGTGCCGACTAAACGCTATCGACACGAATGATCGACTCGCACCCGAGTCAAATAACACTAAGGCAGGTACAGAACTCACAAGAAAAGTACCTACGCATATCATAACATAAGCACAATATCTCAACTCAGTATAAATAAATAAAGAATACATACCAGCCACAACATCGGGCGCTGCGCGGACCTCCTCCGCTGTCAACTGAAAAACTCTCCCGCGAGCCTTCGGTGCCTCGGCCTTCGCTGGCCGAACCTCGGTAACCCTAGCAGCTGGTGCAGATCCCTGTGCTGATCCCTGATGTAACTGCGGGCACTTGGCCTTCCGATGGCCAGTCTGGTTGCAATGAAAGCAAACCATAAACCCCTTGGGGCAATCCTTGGCGATATGCCCCTCCTTGCCACATTTGTAGCAAGCACCTGATCGACAGACCCCATCATGTCCCTTTCCGCACTTCCCACAAGTGCGGCCCTTCTGGCCTCCAGATCTCGTATCAGCGGACTTTGCCCGCTTGGCTGCCGGTTGAGACTGTGCCGGTCACCGATCCATCCTCTGAGACTCGGCCTCCTCCCTGGCCTAAGTCTCCAACTCAATCTCTCTCTTCCGGGCATTTTCCTGGAGCTCAGCAAATGTCTGGTAAGTCGAGTTCGACACGAACTCCCGAATATCCCTCCTCAAAACGCCCAAATACCGGCTCATGCGTGCCTGCTCAGTAGACACCTGCTCAGGGCAGAACATCGCCCTCTCATGAAACTTCCTGGTAACCACAGTAACTGAATCAGTACCCTGCTTGAGGGTCAAGAACTCCTGAACCAACCGTTCCCTCTCCACTGGGGGAACATACTCGTCTCTGAACATGGTGGTGAACCTCTCCCAGGTCACCGCTGAAATCTCTGTAAGAGTGAAGCTCGCCGTCACGAACTTCCACCAGTCCTTCGCTCCTAAGCGAAGCTGGTTCAACGCGAACCGTACCCTCAGATGCTCCGGACATGAACACGTGTAGAAGCATCCCTCGATATCAGAAATCCATCTCATCGCAGCGATCGGATCCTGCTTCCCGTCAAACTCTGGTGGCTTCGTGTTGCTGAACTCTCGAAGCAACAACGAGTCACCTCCCCGAGGCCTGGCAGCAGCCACAGCTGCAGTAGCTGCAGCA
Source organism: Lactuca virosa (assembly GCF_052849685.1). NCBI lineage: Eukaryota > Viridiplantae > Streptophyta > Magnoliopsida > Asterales > Asteraceae > Lactuca > Lactuca virosa. The sequence goes on from NC_136434.1 coordinate 213,579,557, forward strand.
TCCACAGCCTCAGTCATTACTGCGTACCGCTCATCAAAAGTCTCAATCAATGTGGTCTTGATAGACCCAAACATCTCCGGAATCTCAGCCCGAATCGCCGTCGTCACCTCATCGTGGATCATCTGACGAAGCTCATCGTCACTCACGCCGCTCGGCTCAGGTCTGTGGCGTGTCCCAACCATGATGTCTCTGAAATACAACATAATAATATCAGAGACTTGCTCGAGCATACTCGCACTCGATAACTCAACCCTACTTGTTCCTTAGTATCCTAAGGATTCTTACTCAGAGTGCGCACTGCTCCGGTGTCTTCAGTAGTACGGGCCCTATACTACCGTCCATACCGCATCAATATTCACCCTAAGTCCTCCTCCTTGGATCCCAGATCACAAGCACTCTACATCTCACTGGTATAGGCTACCCTTCGGTAGACCTCTCCTCAGCTCCTCACTGCTACCTACTCGCTCTCAAGCATCATATAGCAGCAAAATCCTTCCTAGGCTAAGGCATCACAAATCAGGCCACTCTAGTCCTAATATGAATACCTAGCCTACTCTAGCATGCATATCATAACATATCTCAAAGCACATAATATAAGGGTATTTTGGAAAATCACCGTTCGGGCGCTGGCTGATCGTACACACTGCTCCTTTCTACTTTTCTCAAAATCTTTTACTCTGTTAGAAAAATTGTTCCTTTTTATGAAAAACTTTCCGAAATCCTCAGTTTGAGTTCAGATACGCCCGAAGGTGCATCCGAATCCCTCAAACCAAGGCTCTGATACCAACTTGTAACAACGTAAATTTTCAAAACAATTTTTCATTTTTAAATCATATTTTCAATCATCCAAAAACAATATCAACAAACTGTATCCATTGTCATCATAACACCCAAATCCCAGAATCTCAAAACATAATCTCTATGAGTGTGTACGGATCATGCCGGCGCCTTCTCGCGATCCTCCCTAGTACCTGAAACACATAACACAACATCTGTAAGCATAAATGCTTAGTGAGTTCCCCAAAATACCACATATAACACATACGCCTTTCCAGGCCATAACTCCGTAGGATCTTCCGATCCATGTGTCTCAGGGGACTTCAGTCCCAAATCCCGGTAGACCTTCCGGTCCTACCCGTATCGACCTTCCGGTCCGTAACCTCTTGACCTTCCGGTCCATATCATCTTGACCTTCCGGTCCTTATCATCTTGACCTTCCGATCCTTATCGTACATAACATACATAACACATACATATCACATCAACATACAACTCATACATCTCATAGCATATAAGACCTTCCGGTCACACATAGGTACCCTTCCAAGTACAGTATAGTGAGAAGACTCACCTCAATGAAGTCGGATAACTCACGTGCTCAACGTCCCGACCTAGCCTCTTCCTATCATTCAAATAACATCCCCGATCAATACTCACTCATAGTCTCATCTCTAAAGATTGGGTAGAAGGCCATTCTACCCCTCCCTGAACTCTCCTGAATCAGTCTTGACCATAACCCTAAGGTCAACGAAAGTCAACGGTCAAACTTTGACCCGACTCGTCGAGTGCACATGGGCGACTCGGCGAGTCCATGCGGGTCCTCTGAATCCTTCTATCCTCTCTTGGCTCGTCGAGTCATCCTTCCACTCGACGGGTTCCTCCTGTCACGAATCGCGGGGCAACCCCGACTCGACTCGTCGCGTCCCCTTATGGACTCGGCGAGTTGCATCCATGTTCTTACTCAAATGACCTTCTAAGGTCAGATCTGCTTCCCTAACTATCAGATCTACCCTTCAAGTGCTCAAATGTCACGTAAAGGTGCAACCTTTACGTACATGCAACCCACATCAAGTCATAAATGGAGAAATAACTCTAAAAATGGCAACCTAGTCTCCAATCCTCCATAAACAACCATAAAGCAGAATGGGGAAGGTTCTCTGGACCTCTATGGGTCCAGATCTGAGGTCTAACCCAGCAAGGGACCATAAACTCAACTTTTCCAAGCCTTCAAAGGTTATAGAAAACCCTAAATCATAGATCTTAACCCAAAACAGAAAGGAAGTTCGATTTGATACCTCAATAGTGTAGATCTGAACTTGAAAACCCTGGATCCACAGCTCCCTTGACCTCCTCTTGTTGGAAACCACTTCTCCTTTGCTAAAACACACAAGAAATGGTGAATTAGCCTTCCTCTTGCACCACAAACGCTCTCTCTCTCTCTAGGGTTTCTCAGGGGTGAAGTGGCCGCAATGGAGGCTATAAAGGCCTTTAAATAGGGCACAGACCCCGAGAATTAGGGTTTCAATTTACAGCGCGGACTCGCCGAGTCCACGCATCGACTCGTCGAGTCCTTCATTAAATCAGACAGGAAATACGCGATCCTACTCGGCGAGTCTGAGCGCCTACTCGCCGAGTCCCTCCTTAAAACTCAAGATAAATACTTAAAATAAGATACCTGGGAATCCGGATGTTACAAAGTTTGTTTAAGAACCTGTCACCCATGGTTTTGTTGGCTAGGAATGGATATTCATCATCATCTTCTTCATGGTCAATATAATAAGTGTCCGACAAGACTGAGTCTTCATCCTCTTCACAGTTATAGTCTTGATCTTCATTTTCCTCTTCCTTAATCCATTCGAAGATTGGTTCATTCTGGTGGTCCACATACATATTCATTCTCCTCTCATTTGTATAAGCCAAATCCAAAAATTCTTTGTAATCACCGTCATTCACCAGTGTATGAATTCCCTGACTTAAAGACTCTTGTGGAAGGCAAAAGTAGATGTCTTTGCTTCTACTTCTGGTGAGCTTGTGAAGGAATTCCATGAACTCCTCGTACTCAAATGCACTGAAGTCAACATCTCGCATTGATTTTCTGTCGGGATCAAAGTATACTAATCGGTTGTTTGCAAACGTTCCATTGTAGTGGAAATCCACTACAATGAAGTTTTGATCAGTGGGACATTGTGATGAAGCCATTATAGAGACCGATTGAAGATTGAAGGAGACAAAATCGGGGGTTAATGAGACTTCGTGCCCTAATCGAATTTAAGGACCAAATGAGACTTCACTCCTAACTTTAATGAGGAGGGGAGGCAAAATCGGGGCCTACATGCCACCTCATTGGCCACGTAGGATAAAAAAGCCACCTCATACCAATTCAACCGTTGAAACCGGCTAATATCGGTCATAAGGGGAAAATTTACACGAATCAACAAGTTAAATGGCTATTAAAGCACGAAAAAAAGTTTAGTGACCAAAAGCAATAGTATGTTACCCTCTCAAGTCATTATCCCATAACTTTATTAAAAAGAATAGTGACATGTAGTTGTGGTTGTGGAAACAATATAGTGGTTAGCAAACAATGAATTAGATGAAGCCTTTTTTTTGTGAGTTTGTGAAATATAGATTTTCTACACTACCATTTGAATTGTTATCTTGTATGAAATATAACATTTTAAAAATGAAGAAAATAAATATTTTTGTAGAAAATATAAATTTGGAGAAATATGTATTACAATTAAAAGCTAATACTTTGAATCCTATTGGTAATATGAAATTTTTAAAGTAAAATCCTATTCTTAATATGAATTTTTTAAAGTAAAAAATTAAGAAAAAACATTTTAAACCCACTATAGTAAATCACATTGTTTTGGTAATTAAATTAGAAACTACAAGGGTTTTTTTGAATAAAATTTCAAAATACCATAGTCAAGATAACACTATCGCCTAAAACAATGTGATTATAATGGGTTTAAGATCTTTTAGTTTTTAGCGTTTGACAAAACGTTCAAAAGTCTCGTTCGGCACTACAAGCTTCTAGCGTTTAGTTTAAACAAAACGCTCTAAATCCAAATGCTATGGTTCATCGCAAAACAAAACGCTACAGCTAGCTAGTTTTGGGGAACACTCGGTATCACGGTTCAAATATTGCTCGTAACCGCCTCTTTCAAATTCACGCCATTTTTTGTTTGTTTGTCTTTTTCTTTTCGGAAAATGGGGTTCACTAAGTAAGAAGAAAAGGGTTTAGTAAGAAGATGCTTCACCGATCAACATACAGTCGGCAGTCGTCTGTCTACTCTCGTCGCCGGTGAACAGGTATTGACGAAGCTTCATACTCACTTCGCATCTTTGTTTTCTTGTTATTTTCCAGAAAATTCTTCGATCACGAGCACGATGTGCAACATAATTCTGTCTCTTGATGCCTCTTCTTACATCTAAATAGATACTCGTCCGATTTGTTGTTGAATTTGTAGCAGTGTTTGAAGGTTTGCAGGCACCGTATCTGTTGAAATCGATCACCAGCAGAAATCTTCACTTTCTAGATACCACCAGCTTACCAGGTATCATTATTAACATCACATCATTCCTTGTTTCAATCCGATTTTCTCACCTCTCCCGAACAACTACGTACATTATCTATCTATGCTTTCTTTGTTCAAAGTTCGATCGGTTGTGCCGTTTGTGCTGTTCGATGCCTAACATGCATTCTATATTTTAGGATCATAATTGTGTGTGCGATTGAAAGAGGTGAAACCAACTTTTGTATGATTCTCTTGAAATCGAAACCCTAGGTTCCTGAATTACTGTATTTGTAGCCATAACTGGAGATGCTACTCGATGCTTATATCTATATCTTTGGGCAAGGATTTCTTTACATATCGTGAATTTTGAAACTGATTATGCTTGATATTCTGAATTGGAGCTTATTTGCAATGTGAATCAGTCACTTGGGATTACATCGTTTTGTTTCGTGTACAGTAGGTGTCGATATGCACTCAGTAACATAATTTTTGCTCAATATTGGTAGATAAAAGTTTTAATCCTGCATTTCTTTTCAAATCTTGCAGGTTTGACTCTCACTGGAACATTACATTGGATTGAAACAAAGTTTTTGTATCATCAAAAATCAAATTCAGGTACAATTTCATCCTCCCAATTCCATATTCTTAGCTTGACTTTGATTGATCTTATAAGAATTGTGAGTTTTTTTTTATATAATTGATTGTTGTGGGACTTTAGGAACACACACACATTACACTGATGTTTGTTGAAATTCTGAATTCGTCTACACTTACCACATTAATTACAACCTTATTCATACTAACTTTTACAGAATCTTTGATTCATGAACTAACTCACAAATAACAGTTCAGAACAAGATTTAGACACTTTTAGATGATGTATATATAATGGATTATATATAAAGCAGGATGGAAAAGACTCTATTGCCCCCTGCATTGATTCATGTAATGAGTGTGGTCTTTCTGCTAAGATCCCAAGGAGGAGTTGCTAACTTTAGAATGAGTAATGAGTTTCAATTGTTCATCACATCTGTTGTAATTGCCCAATGTATTTCCCAAACTGTTAAGTTTGTTGGAATGAGTGGGGAAGATGAAAAGAAGGCTTTTTTAGTAGCATATTGTTTTAAGGTGATTGGTATTCATCACATGTGTCTTATGTGGATCGTTGACCACAATATCCTCATGATACTCATCATGAACTTTTTGATGAGGTTTATTATTCACTGTTGGGACATTGGAATGCTGGGTTACTTAGGTTATCAAATAGGTGTTGCTGTGATAAGGGAGAAGAGGTTTTGTGTGAGGTTTCTTCTTATCTGCTGGAGCATTCTCATCATGGGTTTCATATATGCATCAGTCTTCATTATGGTGTCTGGCTATATGGGAAGTGGAGATGGGTTATTTTCATTAAATAATAAAATGTGATGGTGATTGATGATTTTGATGTCAATTCTTGTTGTTGTTCTATTACACTGTATTGAATATTGTTACTTTGGATAATATGTGAGTATATGAGTATACCAAATTGTGTAAGCAACAACCTAGCTACTTTTAGTCAACCAGGAAAAAGTTTGTAACAACTTAATCATCATATGTTGTTAATGATACCTTTCATATAGCTGTATATTCAACTCTACATTTACAATGTATGAAATAGCAATGATTATATGGTTTTTTCTATGCTCAAAAATTTATTTCACACATTATCTTCATATGTTTTTTATTCAAAGGCTTGTGGATTTGTTTCTGATTAAATTAGACCCCTTATTTGGAGGTTGTCTTTCTTTTCTTGTGTTTCTAAAGTCCTTCGGTTTGTTTAAACCAGTGTTGAGAAAAAATCGGCCCACGAGACTGATTAATTGCCGCCTAGACGCTTGGCGGCCATTCACTGAGTAGGATTTAAGGTAATTAGTCAAGGTCATAGTCGGTCAAAAAATTGGTTAAAGTCGGTTAAAAATCAGTCAAAACACCAGAATGACTTTTTTTTTTTTAATTATAAATTCAAATCGTGCAAATAAGTAGGTTACTTCTTTGATTAGGATATTGGTAAATGACATAAGTTGATATAAATTTGGTAGTGACCAAATGCTAAATAATTTGTACAAGTTGATACGTGAAAATATGCATTTGACAAAACAGGCTTAAGGTTTCTCCTAAGGCTACGTACTTACGTAAGTCATCCATGAGATGATTTGGCATAGGCAAAGTCATGAATGACTTGCCAAAGAACACCCCCAACCTCCGTAAGGTTGGGGTGAGAGAGAGATGTTGGTTCCTTTGAGATAAGAAAAAATTAGAGATTGTGAGATAGTTTTATAGCCCTTTGATGTAATGATCTTTATTGGTAAAATCCGACGGTGACATAATTGTAAATATATAGGCAACTGATTAAATTAACGTCGTTAGTAACCATTTCAGGGTTAACATTGTAATTTTGCAAACATGAAATCAGTTTTGCAGAAAGGTTTCGATAGTCTGTAACCTCCTCCTACATCCTTTGTCGTTCAAAATTTCACTCACGAAACACTCACGAAAACCCTCTTTTGTTTCTTTATCGCATTAAGCCCTAGATTTCGGTTGTTATTTGCGAAAATTAAGTCGGAAAATCAGTAATGTCTTCAGAAGGAAATCTAAACGAAAACGTGTCTTCATTAGTCGAAATGAAAGGTTAGAATCCGATTAATTTTTCATTTTATTGATAATGTATATTTGTTTTACTTTTTAATTGTAGTTTTTTTGTTGATGATGATGATTGTTGTTTTGATTTAGTAGTTTTTTTCGTTACTTTTAGTTGATTTTGATGATTTTTTTATTTGTTGTTTATATTTTCACAGATAAAGATTTCAAAACAAAATATGTTCGAAAAAAGTTCAAAAATGAAAACAATCTCGAAGACGGTAGAAGTGGTGATATTTTGAAAGGTACAGTTCAAAAAATCGATGTTCAAAGAGGTTTATGTTATATTTTTTGTCGCATTTTCATCTATATTTTATTCATAACTGATGATGTTCATATTTGTTCATAACGTGAATATGAAGTTGTTTACCGTGAAGGTAAAGAGAAAATGTCAAAGAAAAGAAATGATAAAGGTATGTGTTGTGTTCATAATTGATTTTATGATTTTTTAAATGGAGTGAAAAATTATAGTTTTAGTTTTATGTTTATTTATACTTCTAATCATAAATGATTATATACGTTTGTTTATCTAGGAAACCAATGTAAATCTGAAGATGATTCTCCGCAGTCTAAAGAGAAAAGGTCAAAAAATAGTAATGATAAAAAAATCAAAATGATATCAAATTTTCTGTTTTTTGTTGCTGAACACCTTTTACAATGGGTATCCATTTACATTTTATAATATAAACTATAAAAGATTTCACAAACCAAAATTGTCCATGAACACCCCTAAAATGTGTATAGACTCGCCCTTGTCCAACGCGATGCATTTTTTTGGAGTCAAGACATACATCATTCAACAACTTTGGAAAATAATTTTTCATAACATTACATACATTGTTTCAAACATAAAATAATATTATAGTTTAAAGAAGGATATGAAAGTAACGGTGGCGGACGCATAAATAAATATTATGGTTGAACAATCTTTTTTAAAAGATCACTAAAAAGGATTTCACCCACAAATTTACACTAATTTACATTTATTATGACTTTGTGACGGATTTTCAATAGATTCGTGACAGATTTTGACGAATATACATTAAATTTTGCATTTGACGGCAAAATTTGAGGGATTGCTTGTGCCACCCCGGGACATCTACTGTCTCCTCCCCTGAAAGTAACTATATTCCAATCGGATCAAACTGATAATCATCTTAACATTGATACATTAGTAGGGGTATCGGTAAACTGAGCTAGTCATAAGTTATTCATGGTTGCCAAGTTAGAAATTTGTTTCGAGATCAAGCTATCAAGCTAAACTTGGAGCTTGATCGTTTAATAAATGTGCTTTAGCCGACTTCTATCGGTGAATTCGATTAGATTTGCTAGCCTGAATCAATGCCGAGTCTAGAATAGAAGGCTTTCTAACTGAGTGTAACTGGACCGGTTCAAGAGAAAATTCACAGGGTCAGTTCAATAAAAAAAAATAGGTCCAACATATATAAAAATTGATGGTGAAAAGACCGAAATCAATCCTTTTTTATTCTTTTTGACTAAAATCAATTTATACTTGGAGTAAGTCTGTCTAAACAAGACGCCGACAAGTTTATGGTGTGAAAGTGTGAAAGATGAATCAATTATTTATAATGGAAAACCTTTTCACCGTTTTCTTCTTGTAGTCTATGTGGGACTCCTTCATATAATAAAATATGATATGCCTTGTGTTCTCTATAGTTTATGTTTTTTTTCTTATTTTTTGTCCAAACACATTAAGTAGGTTTTTTTAAATATTTAAGATATATCCTAAATTATTTGTGTATATAATTTGTTACAAAAATTTTAAATTTAGGTGACCCAACTTCACATATAATAGTAGGCATGAGCAAACGGACCGAACCGGCCGGAACCGACCCGACCCGGGAACCGGCTTCGGCCAAAATCAAGAACCGAACCGGCTCGGCGGTTCTACCGGTTCCGGTTCCGGGTCCGGTTTTTGTCGGGTTTTCATTTTTGGAACCGGTCTGCTTTGGCACGCTTCCTTGCGGGGCTTGTAACTCATTCAATTTTTAACCAAATCAAGCGTTTTTATAGTCTAAATGTAACATCCCAAGTTCAGGAATATAAGTTCGGGGTGCTTTGTGTAAATAAGGGAGTAGACTCGACGAGTAGGTATCTTAACTCGTCGAGTCGAAACGGGTGTTGGACACGTGTTAAGTGATCCGACTCGTCGAGTCGGCGGCGGGACTCGACGAGTCAGTGCTGGGAAGAGAAAACCCTAAATTTTAGGGTTTGCACCCTATTTAAAGGACCTTATGTCCTCACCTCAGCCTCTTTGTTACCCCTTGAGAGTCAGTAAACCCTAAATCGTGTAAACCTCCATTGTTGAGTGATTTGAAGCTTTGGAAGAGGATTATAGTGAAGGAAACTTGTAGATCAAGAGGCTAGCATCAAGGAGTTCGTGTAGATCCAGAATCTACTTCATCTTGGGCACATTTCTGAGGTAACAAGTCGTTACCTTAAGCTTTTCCCTTCTAGATCTATTCATGGATGATGATTTGGGGCTTTTTAGCATGTTGGAATCCATTTCGGGTTTTGGGACTAGATCTGGGGTTGCAACTTCAGATCTAGACTTGTTTGAGTCCATGGGAGCATAAAGTATTAGCCCTTTGGCATGTATGTGAGTATTCTTGTCTTGGACCTTCTCTATAGCTTGTGTTGAGCATATACCACCTTGCATGCATGTAAAGTTGGAAACTTTACGTGTAAAACTAGCCTTAGGAGTCCAGATCTATGAGTTGGAAGCAGTGGAATGGACTGAAATCGTCTGTTTGGGGATGACTTAAGTGAACTCGGCGAGTCTGTTCTTGCACTCGATGAGTTGGGTTGCAAACCCTAGCTCATATAGTTATAATGCGGATTAGTGAGTTGAGTGGACTCAGTGAGTTGGACATGATAGGACTCGGTTTGAAGGGCTCGACGAGTCTTGGGGTGACTCGGCGAGTCGAGTCGCGAATTGTGGGGTTTCTGAGTTCATGAACTCGGCGAGTCACTAGGTTGACTCAGCGAGTAGGGTCAACCAGGAAGGTTGACTTTGACCAGGACTTTGACTTTGACCAAGACTTGACCAGTTTGACTTCCAAGGGTATTCTGGTAAATTGGGAACTTATAGTTATGGTTTCATCAAGTGTTAGGTGGTGGAGTTCGTGGCCGTGAGCAGAGGATTTGATCTTACCTCTTCAGTTCAGCATTTCAAGGTGAGTTATCCTCACTATACTCAAGGGTCTAAGGCACCAAGGCCGGCCCTTTGATTTGTTATTTGAGATAGTTACTATTGTGATATGATAGCTCGGTATCCTGGCAGATAGGATGGTTACGGGTTAGTATGATCAGTTAGATCGGTTTCCTGGTAGATCAGATGTGGTTATGTTTAGTGACCTATAGTTAGGTCTGACTGTCTGTATGCTGGTAGGAGTTTACCTGTTATATATGCACATGCTTGTTATGCTAGTTGAGGGTATTCCATCCCAAGGATGATAGGGCCCTAGTATGTTGTCTGGTAGACTGTTATATGATTATATGATATAGGTGCATATGTTTGATTGGTTATGTGGGCAATCCAACCCGATGGTTGTGGGCTGCGAGTATTCCATCCCGAGGATGATTGGACTCATAGTGTGGGCAATCCAACCCGATGGTTGTGGGTCGGGAGTATTCCATCCCGATGATGATTGGACTCATAGTATGTGGGCATTCCAACCCGATGGCTGAGTGCCCGGGGTATTCCATCCTGATGGATGATTGGACCCATAGTAGTTGTTGTATGTGTAGGTGTGTGGGCATTCCAACCCGATGGTTGTGGGCCGAGAGTATTCCATCCCGAGGATGATCAGACTCGTAGTATGCTGGCATTCCAACTCGATGGTTGAGGGCCAGGGGTATTCCAACCCGATGGTTGACTGGACCCATAGTATGTTGTTCATTTCTGTATATGTATGGTTGTATGTGTATGGGTATCTTGGGGGTAACTCACTAAGCTTTCGGGCTTACAGTTCAGTTTATTGTTTCAGGTACATCAGGAGATCGTGGCAAGACAAAGGCGTGATCGTACCGCTCCTCATTTTATGATGTTGTTTCTGGGATACTCTGATATGATACATTTTGAAAACAAGTTTTGTAATGGTTAATAGATTTGAAATGTTTTTAAAAGTTTAAATTTGGCATGATTTTTATGGGTGTTACAAGTTGGTATCAGAGCCTTGGTTTGAGTGAATTGGAGGAACATTCGTGTGAATCCAGTCTCAAATCAAGGAAAGGTTTTCAAAATGATTTCTAAAATGGTTTTCAAAATAAGTAAAGGAGGATGCAGGGTGTACGATCAGTCGGAGCCAGTAAATAGACCCCAAAATACCATACAGTTATTTGATATTATGTGATATGATAGAACAGCATGCTAGTACTAGGCTAGGGATCTTCAGGAATTGCATGATAGAATTGTCTGATTACATGATGTCTGCTATTCTAGGGTTCTCTTTATATGAAATTGACATCATTATTGTAGTTATTTAGTGTATGCATCACGGTTATACATAACTAAGATCTTATAGCCTGAGAATGTTTGATTTGGCCTTATGTTCTGTTCTTGTCTGATTGGGAGCTTAGGGTAGGATTGGATATTCGAAAGTCTATAGGGTCCAGCGTTATATATGACCAGCATACACTAGTGCTGTAGGGTTGGTGGAAGTTTCATGGATGTGTGAGTTGTGGGACCGGTAGGTCAGTATGAGATATTTAGCTTTCCTCTAGGAGTGAGGATTGAGCGCTCGCTATGTTTATGTGTATTGTTAGGGTGTTGTGGCGATACTTGGGACAAATATGGGTAGGTGTGGAAGGTAGTATAGGCCCGTACTACTGAAAGCACAGGACCCATACGCGTATCAAGGAAGTCACAACCTCTAGGGTTTTGGTTGGGAGCTAGTTTCTGGGCTGTTATGAGGAATGTCTAATGTCCTTTTTGGATGTATTTCAGTATGGTGATTACGAGACGCTTCGGGGCGGGATTCGGTTTGGGATCAGGGTCAGGAGAGGGTGGTCAGGATGGATCAGCACCACCCGAGGTCATTGGCCAGATGCGGACGGAGGAGTTGGATGCCAGGATTCGTGAGATCCTGCATGATGAGGTTGCTGCTATGTTCCAGGCTCAGTTGCCAGAAATGTTTGGGTCGATCAAGACCGCCATGGTTGAGTACTTTGATGAGCGCTATGCAGCCCTTGCAGAGACGGCTGCCGCGACAGCTACAACGGCTGTAGCAGCGGTAGGGGGAGGAGCCGGTCGGGGCTTTCAGTATCGGGACTTCGATAATACGAAGCCCCCTACTTTTGACGGGGTTCAGGATCCGATCGTTGCTATGAGATGGTTGTCGGATGTGGATGGATGTTTCTTCACATGTTCATGCCCTACTGATCAGAGGGTGAGGTGTGCTCTGAACCTGTTGAGGCTCGGGGAAAAGGATTGGTGGAGATTGACTACGGGATCATACTCCGACACGCAGCGGGCTGCGGTTACTTGGGATCAGTTTCGGGACATGTTCAATATTCGTTATGTTCCGCGGGTTGAGCAGGAGAGGTTGGCTCAGGAGTTTTTTGAGCTGAAGCAGGATTCAGAGTCGGTGACGGAGATCACCAGGATGTTCACGGAGAGGGCGATGTTTTTCCCTGAGTTTGCTTCGGAGCAGGCTTAGATGACCCGGTATCTGAGTATGCTCAAGAGGGATATCAGGCAGTTCGTGTCCACGCAGAGATGCGATACCTTGTTGGAGCTGCAGGAGGCCGCCAGGTGGCGCGAGTTAGAGATCGAGCTCAAGTTGAGGGAGTAGAGGCAGACCCCGGTGCAGTCTCAGCCTGCGCCGAAACGGTTGAGAGCCACTGATTATCGACAGGGGAGTCAGAGGAGTCGCACTTGTGGGAAGTGCGGCAAGGTGCATGATGGAGGTTGTTGGTCTTCTTCTGGGTGCCACAAGTGTGGCAAGGAGGATCACATAGCCAGGGACTGCAGACAGCAGACTCCAGCTGCCGGAGTCCGACTCTGTTATCATTGCGATCAGGTGGGCCATATGAAGGCCCAGTGTCCTCTTTTGGCTGCCAGGCCGGTGCAGGCCCCAGCACCAGCCACTTTGAGGATTACTGACGGGGGTCAGGGTAGAGCAGAGCCTCTGAAGGCTCAAGGGCGTGCCTATCAACTTATGGCCGAGGGGACCGGGACAGCGCTAGAGGTGACGGCCGATATGTCTTTTCTCCTATCTTTTGTTCATATTTGTATTATGAGTTTCCGTTTCTATCTGCGTGAGTTATTAGAGCATAGGAGGTGCTAGGGGGATTGTATTGTTAAGGGATCTTAGATGGGTAGGATCCGGTGGTTCATTCAAGAGAAAGAGATCTGATAGGAAAATTCGTTAGACCAGATCGAGCAGTCGTGATTCAGGGATTCAGAAATCATCAGCAGGAACTCGGATACTTTGAAGTTTGTTGCCTTGGATAGGGACAATTGAGTCGCGTACCAGTTTCGCCGCCAGTAATCAATAGTTACTGCTCTAAGTGGGGGGAGAATTGGAAATTTTCAGATAAGGCGTTGCGTTGGAAGATGCTGCCTGATGCAGTTGGATGGCGGTTACTAGAGTGGAGTAAGGAGACGGCCCAGTTATGCTGAAGACTCTGTAGGAATGGTAGATCTATGTGCAGGTATGAAGTATACTACTATGCTAATAGCAATCAGTGGGTCTGCCTTCAAGTGATGGATATGTTGAGGAAGTGTAATGAGGACTTTGTATAGGTTATCAGTTGTGTGTTCAGGTTCTGGGTATATGTGTTATGGAATGGTATCGTGATCTACAAGTGGATGGTGTAAAGAGAAGTTTCGATGTTGTGGCAATGTCTGATGTTGCAAGGTTGTGGTTTAAGCCTCCTTGGAGGCGAAGGAGGTGAGTAGCTCCAGAATGGAGTTTTGGACAACAGAAGTGGAAGTAGCGGGGTGGACAGACTCGGAAGCAATCGAGACCTATGCTGAGGACCATGTGAGGGTATTCCAGTCATAGCCTGTGGGCATAGAGATTGTATGATTATGTTTGTTGTAGGAGCGCGTTCGGATTGGATGTATTGTTGAGATTTGGGTGAGCTGTGCTCGGTTGTGTCGAATCAGAGAAGTTTGAAGGAGATGCAAGGATAGATCCTTGGATACCAAGTATGGTTGTAGACATGGGTTATGTATGTAGTGGTATTCCAATCTAGGGTATTCCATCCTGAGGATGACCAGACCCTATGATTGATTGGACCTGATGTGTTTGGTATTCCAACCCGAGGGTTGATTGGGCCAAACATGCGTGAGGATACGAGGGTATACCATCCTAGGGATGACTGGACCCGTCGTAGATGTACCTGGTATTCCAGCTCGAGGCTGATTGGGCCAGGTATGAGTATTTTGCGATATAGCTGGTTGTTCATGAGTATTTTGAGACTCGAATTTATGATATGATAAGTTGAGTATCGAGTAGCTATTGTTCCAGTGGGAACCCCAACTAATTGTCTTTGTACGGGGAATTGTTCAAGAATGTGAATTGTATTGAGGGAAAGTGTTTTGTAGCGGCAATTGTTGTTAGGGGTAGTGATGTTTAATCTGGGTGGGTGTGTACACCCATCCATGATGGATCGCGGAGCATGAGTTTAGCGAACGCAATATGGTGATGGCTTAATGATGAGATTGTGGGAAGGTAAGAGAGTGGGAGGACCCTGGTGGGAGTAATCTCCTTGTATTATAGGGAAAAAAACCATAGGGAGAGCCCATGGTGAGGGAGCGAGTGATGTAAGTCTACGGGGAGCCGTAGCACTCATTAGCCAGTAAGAGAGTGTTAAAACACTGCGGGGAGCCGTGGTGTTCACTAGTTAGGGCATGACGCAGAGGAGTTCTTAGGCTTAGGTAGCCTTGATGACTGAGTGTTTGGGAACCTGGTGGTCGGGCCAGGGGCGAGACTGAGGTCTCCATGATAGTCGGGATCCGTTATATCTCGAATAGAGGAGAGGTTGTCGCAAGTCGGAAGGGATTGGAGAAGTAAGGTACGCATAGATTCGCGGATCATGGGTCATGAGTCGAGTACCAGATTAGATATGAGTGGTACCAATTTCGCTGTCAAACCAGACTCTCGAGTTTGAGTTTGGCCCTACTTGTGTAAAGGATAGACGAGTTGAGATTTCGAATCCCTGATGGATTTCATTTTGAGTGGTTATGGTTACCATCTGATGTTCTCGACCTGGGAGTGTTGGTTTGTGTGGCTTGAGAAGGACCGCAACATGCATGGAGTTAGCGAGTGTTACATGACAGAGGTCGGAAGTGGCTTGTGACTACAGAGCGGTTGTAATATTTGCTTGGGGTAAAGCGAACCTAGTGGTTGCATGTACGTTGTGGTTGGTTGAGATAACTTTGTTGGAGTGAACGGCTGGGGTTATGCTCGGGCTTGTGGCTATATCGTTCAAGACGTCGGGCATGTAAGGGATGGTGAAGAAAGATTTCGAGGGCGAAATCTAATTTAAGTGGGGGAGAGTTGTAACTGTTGGATTAATGTCTAAGTCCATAACTATATTTGGTATGTACTTGACCCGACCCGGCATGGTCCATTTGGGTTGCACTTCACCGGCACAATTTATATGGATAGTCTTTTGAGAATAGTATGTTTATGATTTATATTAATATATTATAAGTTCTAATATATTAATATGGAATCATATTATTTAATTAGTATTGTTTAAGAATTAATTTAGAATTAATTAAGTGATTAAAAAGAACTAATTAAATATGGACTCTTATATATATGGAATGGGCCAAGTTCATTTAGGTTGGGCTAAGCTTTCATGGATGGTTCATGGAGCTTTTAACCCATGGATCCTATGTAAATGAAAGGTCATGGGTATTAGGGTTTACATGGATGTAACCCTAATCCTCCATAATATATAAAGGGGTCCTTGGCTCACAAAATTGGCACAAGTGTGTGAAAATAAGAGTGGGCCGATTTTAGTGTGCATACATATTCTCTCAAGTTCTTCCAAGGTGTTTTGGTGATTTGTGATTCCATTTGAGGCTTCCACACTATTGGGGCTAAGCTCTTAAAGCTTGAAGAAATCAAGCACCAACAAAGAGGTATGTAATTCTACTAGATTTTATATTACATGTACTTTATATTATGCTAGTTAGAACAATACCTTGGAAAATTGATATTTGCATGTATAATAGAGAAAACATAGATCCATGGTATTTAGGGTTGTATGTACACCATAGGTGTGTTAGAATGCTCAAAACCCAACAGTGGTATCAGAGCCATGGGTTGTTTTCTATTATATTTGATGCAAATGTATTTTTAGTTTGTCATATTTTAAGATAATTACTTGATTTTATGAAAAACTAATTATTTTTAAAATTTGAGTCACTTTACTATATGAGTTGAATTAGGTCAAATTTAGTAAAAAATAAAATGATATGATTATTTTATTAGTTTTAAAAGTTTGATCTAAAGAGTTTTTTGAAACCTCCATAAGTTATGGAACATGAAAAGTTTTTTTGTGTTACCTTGTTTTATGAGTTAATTTAGATTGATGAAAAATATTATTTGTTAAGTTGCTTTCAATCCATATTAATTTAAAAGAAGTTCATAAAAGGTGTTTTTGTAACTTTTCTTCAAGTCACATAAAAGGTCACATTTATGAATCTTAAAACTCATAAAAGTGCCATAGGTTACACAAAAATGAAGAGTTTTTTTTTCCATTAAACTATTTTGTGACTCCATAACTTGTCCTCAAGTTATGGATGTTTAAGAGTCACTTCTTTAAAAGTGTTATTAAAGAATAAGAGGTTACATAAAAATGAAGAGTCTTCATTTTAATGAACCATTAAACTCATAAGTTATGAAATGAAAGGTTTTGAATAGTTTCAAAACTTGCCCTCAAGTTTTGGAATTTGTAAAGTCTCACACACATTAATGCTTTAATTCCAAACTCTACAATTTTAAAAGTTAAAATTCAAACTTTATGGACTTCATTAAATTAGTTAAAGTGTTTAATTAAAAGAGTTAATAATTCCATAAAGACATGGTTTAAGTTTAATTAAATTAAGAGTATAGTTTAATTAACATATTAAACCACCAAGTATTTTAAATGTTTAAAATACACCCTTACACTATTTTTATAATTTTAATTATATAGATATGTATAAGATAAAGTCAATCTTACCGTTAATAGGCCTCATTCACGAAGCCGGTCTATAAGGGGGGTATAAGGTTGTTGCCTATAAAATGGCAGCTTAATGGGTGTCCACTCTCACCCACCGCTTCCTTGACTGGTGGAGGGTCGTTAGCCGAACGGGTAGGACAAGAACTATAATTCTCCCTTCATTAAAAGTATTAATGATAAATACTAAGTAACTAAACACTTATAAATTTCCAATCTTAGTTACTTAGGAAAATGTGAATTTGGTGCTAACCCATGAAATTACACTTTGCACTTTGTTTAAGTCGGTTAGTGGAGCGTGTGTGGTTAACCGGCACACTAACTCGTATTTAACAAGGTAGGCAAAGGGTAACTTAATGTTTATCATAGTATCGATGGAGCGTGTGTGGTTAACCGGCACATCGATTGAGGGGTAAACACTTAAGGGTACCAAGTATATTTGCATGGTTATTCACACCTTGTTTTGTGATCCTCGGCATCCCTGTCACAAAACCTGAAGGGCACACTCGAGATTGAAACATGCCATTGAACAGTTCAATGAATCTCAAAAGAATCTAGGAGTTTCAAAACCAATTAAAACCTAATAATACATTTCGTTTATCTTGGTGGAAATTGGTGAATCGTCATTCACCTACCTTCAAATATTATATAGCTTGGATTACGGCATCCCTCTTCCAAGTTATAAAAGTATTGTGTTGGGTCCTAGCCTTAATATTTCATATTGGGTGTTATATTAAGGACTTTAAATCAACTATCTTGAATATCTCCCATTGTTGATGTCTGGTTTAGACAACAATGATCTTCCCAAACCAAGCTTTCCTAATGAATATGACTTCCCGAGTTTGGCTCGTGGAAGTCATACTTCTCTTCCTCCACCTCCTCCAATTATTCTCCCTAACCCACAAGTTCAAGGTCACTCAAGCCCTATTGGCAAGCAAAGGTCTATGTGTGATCACATCTTGGAGATGTAGTCACATATTGACAAGCCGGGAGAGTTGGATGTCAAAGTCTAGAGGAAGCTGATGATCAATCACTTTCTAAGTCACATAGTGAGTTCCTTTGGGACTCCTATGAAACAGACTATGACAAGACCCTTAATGATCTTATCTATTTGCTAAGATCAACTTCCTAAAACTTTATGGACATTGACAATGATGACATTGGATATCCAATAAAGCTCTCTCTTCCCAATGGAAAGGGATCGACCATAGTCAACTCGGTTGACCAAATGGTAAAGAGAAAGGCTAAGTCTGAGATAGTCCTATTATCAAGAGCCCATAGGTATCTATTGCCAAAGGAAGGGGCATTGGTTGCGAAGCTGCCAAATTTACCTAAGGATGTTAAAGTCAATAAGTTTGACTCTACTTCAGGTAAAGTCCATTGTCTAACTCTGTTAAGCTCCTATTTGGAGATTCTATTACATAATGTGACTGGGTCACACGGTGATGTTATAAGAATCAAAGAAAAGAGAGAAAGCTTAAAGGAAGTATATGCTGCTTCTGATCGCGAAGATGGATTTCGATCGCATCAGAATTTTGAAGATGTTACTTAGGAGTTATGACACATTGCTTAGGAATAGATAACAACAAGGTTTTCATATGGATGGTAAGGATAAGTTTTTCCGCAAAGTTTTAAAATAAAAGGAAATTTTTTATTTTATTTATTTTAAGTATCCTTACAATGGCATTTGTGAAAATTGTTGTTTGTATGATTCCATTGCTAGCAAAATTGGAAAGTGAATTTGATTCTTTCATTTGTGGTAATGTCTAAATTTACCAAATAAGGAAAGATTCTCATCACCCAAGTTTCAGTTGGTGTCACACCCCCAAACCAAGGATGGCGGAAACATCCGGGGGTGGAGGACTTCATGTATAGTATCATAACAACAATTGTAATAGTAATTCAAGCAAACACAACCAACATATATATAATTGAAAAAGTTACATCATTGTATGAATTACATGTTTACGAATCAATTACAATATGTTGACAAAATATGAAATAGTAGACGCCTTAGCGTCCCATCCTCAAAAGCACTTGATTACCTGTTTAATGATTTCCTGAGAATACAAGTTGTTTGAAAAAGTGTCAACACAAAGGTTGGTGAGTTCATAAGCTTTTGTTTGGTATTATTAAAAGCCTTTCGTTTGTAAAAGTGGTATTTGTTTTAGAAAAATCCAATATTTTCATTAAAATGTATATGTAGTCTTAAATCCACAGACCGAAATGTGCAAGTAACTTTTCTTACTTATAATAAATAATGTAAGTTTAAATCGACGTAAACTCATTTAATTTTAATGAAGTTCCCGTAAATTCCAATATTCATTAATACTTTGTGTGAGTTTATTATAACCTTTTCTTGTAAAAGTAGTGTTCGTTCCAGAAAATCCAATATTTTCCTTAATGTGTAAATGTAGTCTTAAAACCCAAAGACCGAAATGTACAAGTAGTGTTCGTTCCTTATAGTAAAACAATGCAAGTTTAAATCGACATAAACTCGTTTGATTTTTGTGAAATCCCCGTAAATTCTATGTTTGTTAATACCACATGTGAGTTATTATAACCATGCTATGACCTAGTTGGCCTGAAACGACGTTCTTCAGGCGTCGGAAATGTTATGACATTTGTCACCCCAGACCTATCGGTCTAACTGTTGCATGCAGTTTAGGTGTGGGTTTGTCAAACCCAATATAGATCTATACACAACTATCACGCTCTCCCTCAAGGAGACTCTGGTTACAATACAGGACTTAATGGTAATTTGAAGTAAATGTCTCACAAAGTCATTAACGAATTTACGTGTAGTGTAATGAAAACTTGGTACCGTATGGCCGTACCTTGCTTAATAAAAATATCCTTTGTATAAATGTACCCTTTTTAAATGTATGTGTTATGTAATGTTTCATAAAGTCATTAACGGAATTACGTGTTATGAAAACTTGGTACCGTATGACCGTACCTTGCTTAATGAAAATATCCTTTGTATAAATGTACCCTTTTTAAATGTATGTGTTATGTAATGTTTCATAAAGTCATTAACGGAATTACGTGTTATGAAAACTTGGTACCGTATGGCCGTACCTTGCTTAATGAAAATATCCTTTGTATAAATGTACCATTTTTAAATGTATGTATTATGTAATGTATCATAAACTATACCTATTATAGTTTATCAACCAAGGGTAGTACGTTGTAATGTATGCAAACTATATTCAAAATAGTTTATTAAATGTTTGAATGTATCGGTTGTACTTTGATTATAATCACTTGTTATTCTTTATATTTTATATGTCCAAATCCATTTGTAAACTGATGTGTGTCTAAATATTAAGATAAAATGTCATATATTGCAATAACATATAATCACAAAAAGATATACACCTTGCTCAACATGTTACAAGGTGAAATGAAATTAACAGCAGCTTTTTGTTGAATACAGTTTATGTTACTGTTCTTAGAAAATTTATAGAAAAATCATCAAAGCTCCAAATCCAAATCTGCAAATTCTGAGAGTTTGGAATATGAGTCTAGTTTGTTCGTAAATTTTATCATGATTTTTAGTGATTTCTAACAGAGGTGAAAATGTTCATAATCACATACTGGTCCGGGTTTGCCTCTGAAATGATAGGCAGTTTTGTAAAAATCACCATAAATTGTAGAAAAATCATATGGAGATGTGCAAGTAGCCATTTTAAAGCTAAGAGTTTGAACTACTTGCACCTGGAACAGTTTTGAAAACTAAAATATTTAAGTTGACCAAAACAGTCCGTAATCGAAGTCCATCTTTTCTGATGTAATCTGTTAGAAAAAGTTTAATTGTGTTCTTGATGATTTTACTTGTATTTCCCCCCTTAAAACTTAAGAAGAACATGTAAATTTAGGGGTATGAACTCACCCTATGTGGTTTCAGTAGATGAAAGTAAGAGAGAGGAAGTGTTCAACCCAAGAACACTAAGAAGATGTCTTGATGATTCGAGAATCTAACACCGAATAAGATGGAATTTGTGTAAGATATCAATGATTTGAGTAGAATGGAGTGTAATAATTATATGAATGATGAAGATACTTACTAATTGAAGAAAGAAATCCCTGGAGAAAGCCTTGAAGTTCTTGAAGTTGAGAGAAAAGATGAGAGAATTTTGGAGAGTGTTCTTTGGTTGCTAAGTGTAGAATGAAAGAAGTTAATGAGAATGAGGAGAGATGACCAATTCTCCAGCTCTTAGAAAATGGGATGAGCTGGAGATTGGGTGTAAAGGTCCACTAAGGTGAAAAGGGGTAGTGGGAAAGAGTGGCTAATCATAGAGTGAGGTGGTGGTGGTTTGCTTTTGCCATAAATTAAGGAAAAGCAAATATTCCCTCAATAATTAGTTCAACCACTAATTCTTTTAATATATTTTTATAAAAACCCTGGAGATTTATATATTTTGGGGCCTTAGTTTATAAAATAAAGTTTTGGGTGAAAATCCCACGTTAAAATAATGAAAAACGGAGTTAAAACGAAGTCGTAGTCGAAAAACCGGTAAAAAGGGGCCGTCTGCGAGACCTCTCGCATGGGCTGTCTGAGAGGCTTCTCATGCGAGGCTTCTGTCCTGAGAGGCTTCTAATGAGAGGCTTCGGTCCTGAGAGGCTTCTCATGAGAGGCTTCGGTCCTGAGAGGCTTCGGTCCTGAGAGGCTTCTCATGAGAGTTTTCGCTTCTAATAGGAGGGTTTTGGTTCCTTAAGGTTATTTTACCCGTTTTTACCCCGTTTCAAGTGGTTTTTGACCCGGTTAAGGGTCGAGATGACCCAAATGATTACAAAAAGTTAAAGTAACTTTTGAGAGAGATTCGGGAGAGATTTGGGAGAGATTTTAATAGAGAGAGATTGAGTGAAAGAGATTGAGAGAGGTTTCGTTTGTGACCTTTTTGAGTGTCCGGCTTCGCAACGCAAGGTCCATAAACCCCGTTAAACCGTGTTTTAGTGTCGTACACACTCCCGATGAGTGTGCAATAATGTTTTATCGTTTTGGTTCAATGTTTACTTAGGAAATTCAACACACGAACTTTCCAAATGATGTTTCTCTCATTAAGATATTGCATTGTACAGTAATTACATAGTGTAAACCCTAATATACAAGGGTTAATTGAGTCGATTGGTTTTGACTTGTTGACTTTGTTTGACTTTTACTTGACTCAATTTTGACGGTTGTCACATCATCCCCCCGTTAGAAGGAATTTCGTCCCGAAATTTGCATTTGACTGGGACATCAAGAGTTTGGGAAAAGATGTGGGTATTTTTGTTTCATTTGATCTTCGCGTTCCCAGGTGAACTCAGGCCCTCGTTTAGCGTTCCAACGGACCTTCACGATGGGAATACGACTTTGTTTCGTTCGTTTGATTTCCCGATCCATGATTTTGACTGGTTCCTCCACGAAGTGGAGATTTTTTTT